>NC_069502.1:88292542-88617542 GCF_027579735.1 Bombina bombina | reverse complement strand
TTCGTAACTATTGATTTAGTTAAAGGACCACTCAATGCAGTCGAATTAAATAATTAACACGTGCATAGTAAAAAGACAATGCAATAACACCTACTCTGAATTTCAAATAAGCAGCATTTTTTTTTTCTGACAACTTTATTTTTTCTCCCATTTTCCGGGCCCCCTGAACCATGTGATGGCCATCAGCCAATCTCAAACTAATACTATACGTATACCCTGTGAGCTTGTGCACATGCTCAATAGGATCTTGTTCCCCAGAAAGTGTGACTATAAAAAGACTGCAAAATATTATAATGGAAGTAAATTGGAAAGGGTCTTAAAACTGCTGTTCTTTTTGAATCATAAAAATTTGTTTTGACTTGAGTGTCCCTTTAACACAATTCATTTATTTTATTTTAGGAGGAATTGGAAGTTGACTCAGAGGAGAGTGAAGAACACAAACAAGAGACGCCTTCAAATGACTCTGAACCTACAAACACCATAACAAGCACAATGTCAGTAAATGAGTATTTTGCCATACGTATGGCAGCGCTAAAGAAATCCCAAACAAAATATGGGGAAACTGCCCCAGAAGATACAAATCCAGATGAGATTTCTCCGGAAGAAACAAAGCAGAAGTCCAAAAAGAAAAAACACAAGAAAAAAGACAGAGATTTGTATTCAAATTGTTTAGATGAACCTGAAACTGTTAAACATCTAGAGAATGAGGATTCTATATGTAGCACTGATTATCAGGAATCACAGAAGAGGTCAAAGAAAAAGCGAAAGAATAAAGAAATGATTTCTGAGAACACTGAGAATACAACGGAGGATAAAGAGCCTTCTGAAACCTCTGAGTGTGAAACTGTACGTGAGAAACCCAAAAAGCGTAAAAAGAAAAGCAAAAGGGAATATGAGGAAAGTACTGACAACAAGGAGGCGCTGGAGGAGGAGGGTCCTATGCTTACTGAGCAGTCTGGGAAAAAGAAAAAGAAGAAAAAGAAAAATCAATCAGATTAAAAAAAGGCCTAACTAGTTTCCCTAAATTGAGTAAAACCTCGGAACATGGTCTTTTTTATTCATAAATATTTTCTTTTTTTATTGGCTTAGCTTATTATTGAATGAATTAACAAATTGGTATATTATCACATCTGAAAACTGTACATTTATATAAAAAGTGTTTATTTTCCCCAATAGGTGCCATATGCAAGGCCATATCAGAGTCAAATTTGTACAGAAATCTTTGTGCCATCCAATAAAAAGCTCAAACAGTGTATTTGTTCTATCTTATTCCCAGACCAAATGTAACTGTAAACTCTTTTGATTTTACACTTCAGATATTGCCACTGGGATTAAAGTATGTGAATGCAAAACAGACCCATAACATTGTGTACCCAGATTAGTTTTCATGTTACATCCTCTATGCTGATGTCAGTACAGATATGCTACTAAAGCAACGTTACGGTAATTGTCCACTTACCGAAATTATGTGCCGAATTAAAAAAAACTTTCTTTTGTATAAAAAAGTCTAATTAAAGGATTATATCTGTCTGTGCCAGTGTTTTTAGAAAAAAGTTCCTGTTGATTCTATGCCAAATGTCCCTTTTGCCAAGCAGGTACGTGCACTGTACAGCATAAAGCATGAGGCTACCGCAAGAGTTTTATTGAGCTGGCAGTGCCATTGTTAATGTGTTTGCCTATCTGTTGGCATTCACAACCATTTTACTTTCTAAACTGATAGATCTTACAAAATAAACATGAAATTCCACCTTGATAAAAGCAGATCATGTTTATATTTCAGAACGTAATTTGGACGTGAAGCACATCAGTTAGCCACAGTTTCTAGAAGTAAATGTTTACTTTTGACCCAGCTTTTAATTTAAATGCACATTATTATTAATAGTGATGAATATATATATATATATATATATATGTATGTATGTATGTATATACTGTATGTGTGTGTATATCTATATATATATATATATATATATAATCTAAGAAACATAGAAACGGCAAAACACATGACCCTGCAAAACTCACAGCCCCTTTCGAAATGTTCCAGACATATGTATCCCATGACCCTGCGAAGCTCACAGCCCCGGGTACTCACAGACAGCTGCACAGCTTTTAGGGAATCAGGCAGTTAAAGGGACATAAAAAACAAGTTGGGATAGAGACAAAATATAATATGTACTTTAATTACTTTACCTGCAAATTTATACTGCAGTGCCTCGCCATTAACCCTTTCTTTTTAGTTTCTGAATTGTAAAGCTCTAACTCCCCTCACACATTTCCTTCTATGACTGTATCTATATCTATTGTTGTTTTGGTAGAATGCAACAATGCATAGGGATTATCTGCTGGAGCATGCCTAGAAGTTGTGAACTCAATTGAAATACAATGCCTGTGTTTAAACACTGATAAGGGGGTGGAGTTGGCTTTTTCAGGCAGCTTAGCTATCTAATTCATTTTGCTTATTTTTGAAAATTATTTTAAAATACTTGCCAGCAATTTTTAAACAATTTTCCATCTAAAGGGGAGGAGAGTCCACTGCTTTATTCTTTACTGTTGGGAATTAAGAACCTGGCCACCAGGAGGAGGCAAAGACACCCCAACCAAAGGCTTAAATAACTCCCCCACTTCCCTCATCCCCCAGTCATTCTTTGCCCTTCGTCACAGGAGGATGGCAGAGAAGTGCCGAGGATTCGGAGTAGTCTCTTATGGAGGGTAGTACTCTTTGCAGTGGGACTGGAGTTTTAAGTAGTCCTGTCAGCCTCTCAGTGAGAGCCTGGGCAAAAGTTAGAGTCCGGAGATGCAGGGAGAGTCTTTCTGCGAAACCATCCCGATTCATTAACAGCTCCACAAGCAATCAGTGTTGACGAGTTTCGCTGCCTGCTTTTTACACTGAAGTCCATGTCAGGAGCGAGGCTACTAACCTCTCACACTTGAAGGGCCGTGTTCCTGTTCCACGGCGTAGATTCTAGTAAGAGTGTTTCATTTTTTATTACATAATGATAACACGGAAGACAAGGTCACAGTGTGACGCCTTTTTATCTTTATAGAATCAAGGGTTAATATTCCTAGTAAGGGGATTATTGAACAGGGGGGGGGGGGTTATACATGATATTGTTTGTGTCATTGCTGCGTTATGTGCAAGATGAGACTCTGGCAATGTGTGGAACTTTCCGATTACTGGCGGGAGTATTGCGCGGTCCTTTTTGGCGCTTTTCTCCTTAGTGTAGTGGCGGTCCTGCCAGGCATTCCATGTGACCAGGTGTGCCTATCTCTCTTCCTCTGTTGATCAGCAGCGCAGGAGACGAAACAGTTTCTGTTGTCTGGGTCCTAGGAGGTGGTGCGTGCCCCGGCCATTGGAGGTATAAAGGTGCCTATTTATAAGTTAAGCTAGTCCATTATAAAAGCGCAAGCTATGAAGGACTCTGACGCATTAGAGGGTTTTCCCTCTTTAACAAAGTCTCATTCCTGTGTTTATTGTGAGGAGGTTCTGGTAGATCAGTCTGCTCAACTATGTTCCACATGCCTTGATAAAGTTGCGACATCTAAATGTAAACGGATGTCTAGTACTACTGAGCCGTCCACCTCTGAGGGTTCCTCGTCCCGTGATGTGTGTTCTCTGCATTCATCTCCAATTGCACATGCAGCGTCCCGGGGTCCAACCGTTACTCCTTCGGGAGAGATTTGTTGGCCGTCTGACTTTGCGGACCAACTTGAATTGGGGGTTTCGAAAGTGATCCATGCCTTACCACGTTCTGCTAAGCGCAAGCATAGGGTGTACCATGGCGGTCTGGCCCAGGGGTTGTCTATGCCGATGGGAATCCCAGTGGCATTATATGATGACGAGGCCCACTCCGACTCTTCGGAGGAGGTCCGTGTCATTTAAACCTCCGGCTGCGGACGAGCCTGATTTTAGTTTTAGAATGGAGAATTTGCGCTTTTTGCTGAAACAGGTGCTTGCTACTCTAGAGGTTCCGGAGCAACCTTCAATTCCTAAACTAGATAAGGTATACGAGGACAGGGTAGTACCTCAGACTTTCCCGGTTCCCGTTAAGATGGCTGATAAAATTAAGAATGAATGGGAGCGATTAGGTTCTTTCTTTTCCCCTTCTTCCTTTATGAAACTGTTCCCTGTTCTGGACTCTCAGCTTGAGCTGTGGGGTACCATCCCTAAGGTGGATGGTGCTATCTCTACGCTTGTGAAGCGGACAACTTTTCCCCTTGAGGATAGTTCGTTGTTTAAAGAGCCCATGGATAAAAAGCTGGAAAAAATGTTAAGAAAGATGTTTCAGCACACAGGGTTTGTTTTTCAGCCTGCAGCGGCGGTTGCTGGTGCTGTGACATATTGGTGTGAATCCCTGTGTAAAATGGTCGAGGGGGAGACTTCTATCGACGAGATACAGGATAAGATTAAGGCGCTGAAGATCAGCAATTCTTTCATCTGTGATGCCAATATGCAAATTATTTGCCTGTACGCTAAGGTGTCAGGTTTTTCCATTTTAGCTCGCAAGGCTCTGTGGCTAAAGTCTTGGTCTGCGGACATGACCTCTAAGTTGAGGCTGTTGTCCCTGCCTTTTCAAGGAAAGATTCTGTTTGGTCCAGGATTGGATTCGATTCTAAGGGATTTACTTTTCGTCCCCTTTGTGTGGACAAGGCCCAGCGCCAGCAGCCCGCCGCGAAAGAGGACCAGTCCAAGGGAACTTGGAAGCCGGCTCAATCTTAGAACAAAAACAAAATCGGCATAAAGGGGCAGCCCCCGACCAGTCTCTGGACCAAGTAGGGGGCAGATTAGCTCTCTTTCGTTCTTGATAAAGCCCAGAAGGGTGAAACACGTTGAATGGGACCTGCTACACTCTACTAAACTTCATTTACTACTGTCACAAAGCTGTGTGACCCTGCAACTTTAAACTTTTCTCCTGACCCTGCAAGTTAAAATCTACCTTTGGTAACTTCAGGGAATACGGTGTTACTGCTAAACACTGACCAAAGATTTCTTCAAACCTTAAGAAGTCTGAGGGAACCCAGATGAAAACAATATTTGGGCTATAAGAAGAAAGGAAAACAAAAAAAGGATAACTACATCACCCCTGACCTCTGAATCAAAGAGAAGGTCAGGTGACTTATCAGAAGCACCAGGAACAGTCTGTGAATCCCTCACAGTGAAGAATATAAGAGGTTGCAACCAGGACAGATTAAGGTACCTCTACACTAATTTGCACCACGTTTTTTTAAAACACGCAAACTGAACTTTAAAGACATCAAGGTATTCATATGCTAAATTAACCATTTCCATTAACCACGATTGTTTTTGGCACCTAAATCAGAATAACGGCTGTTTTTTGCCTTTTTAACTATCCAGCACACCTGAGCCAATTATATGACCAAGGAAAGTAACTGTGTAACTTTAAAACGGTATTTGTTACTGAAGTACTGTAAAGCTGTTTCGCTCAACTTCTAATCACAGTTGAACCAAAGCCGTTACGCTCACCTTCTAATTACAGTTGAATAAATTTGAACATTAGTGCTGAATCCATTTGCTTTTAATATATTAGGATTGAAACATTTGTGCCTTTGAAATTATTCAATTCACCATTTATCTTAGAAATTTGTTGCTTGCCATATGTTATCTATAGAATCAATTCCTTTTTACCTGGAATTCTAGGGTTTATCAATATATTGTTCTAGTCTGTTTTTATAAGTGTTGTATAAGGGAGACGTCCCTTTATTAATTAGGAATAGCATTGGCTGTTGTTTTTATGTGTTATAAGAATTTTTAAATAAACAAGATTGTATAAAATATAAATTAGATTGGTATCATCATTTCCTAGCTTTTTTTAGTGCTGCTTAATAAACCCCATTTTTTCTTCTTATCCACCATTTAGTTCTCTTTGAGGGAAGAACTTTTTTAGCAGCAGGAATCCACCTTTAGGCTCTCCTATCACACTACACACAGATTAGCTCTCTTCTCATAAGCCTGGTTGCAGGATGTTCAGGACCCTTGGGTTCTGGAAATGGTCACCCAGGGTTACAGGATAGGGTTCAGATCCCATTCGCCCAGGGGCAGATTCCTCCTGTCAAGCCTGTCTTCAAGACCAGAAAAGAGAGAAGCCTTTCTAGAGTGTGTGAGAGATCTTGCCTCTCTCGGCGTTATTGTACCAGTACCCCATGCAGAACGGGGTCTAGGATACTATTCCAATCTTTTTGTGGTTCCAAAGAAGGAGGGCACATTCCGACCGATTCTGGACCTAAAGTGTTTAAGCAAGTTTCTGAGTGTTCCATCATTCAAAATGGAAACGATCAGATCTATCCTGCCCCTAGTTCAAGAGCGACAGTTCATGACGACTATAGACTTGAAGGATGATTACCTTCATGTGCCAATTCACAGGGACCACTTCAAGTTCCTAAGATTTGCGTTTCTGGACCAACACTTTCAGTTTGTGGCCCTTCCTTTTGGTCTGGCAATGGCCCCAAGAGTCTTCACAAAGGTTCTGGGGGCGCTGCTTGCAGTGGCCAGATCCAGAGGCAATGCTGTGGTGCCTTATCTGGACGACATCCTAGTCCAGACGCCGTCGCTCAGTCTCGCAGAGGATCATTCGAGCGCTCTTTTTCTTTTGCTCCAATCTCACAGTTGGAAGATCAACTCAGGAAAGAGTTCCCTGGTTCCCAGCAACAGGGTTGACTTCCTGGGCATGATAATACACTCTATGTCCATGAAGATATTTTTCACAGACCATTGACCCAGGAAGATTGCGTCCACCTGTCTTGTCCTTCAGTCCTCCTCAAGCCCCTTGGTGGCTCAGTGATCGGGCTCATGGTTTCAAGCATAGACGTCATTCCATTTGCCAGGTTCCACCTCAGACCTCTTTAATTGTGCATGTTGAGACAGTGGAACGGCGATTATTTAGCTCTATCACAGCAGATATCTATAGATGCTCGGACTCGGATCTCCCTCTCTTAGTGGATCCGTCTGGAGCAACTGTCCTTGGGGACATCCTTCTTGAGACTGTCCTGGGAGATTGTGACCACGGACGCCAGTCTGGCAGGATGGGGGGGCTCTTTGGGGTGCCAGGATGGCACAAGGAAAATGGTCCCGGGAGGTGTCTGTCCTTCCGATAAATATTCTGGAACTCCGAACAATCTACAATGCTCTGAAGGCTTAGCCTCCTCTGGGGTCGTTCAGCTTCATCAGATTCCAGACCAACAACATTACCTCGGTGGCTTACATGAACCATCAGGGGGGTACGAGGAGCTCCCTAGCAATGATATGGGTCAAGGTCCAGGGATCCCCAGGCAGAGCTGATAGCGGTGCCTTGGGGATTCAGCCTAGCTTACATTTTTCCACCGTTACCACTTCTACCTCGTGTAGTGGCACACATCAAACAGGAGCGAGCTTTGGCCATTCTGATTGCTCGATCGTGGCCGCAGAGGATGTAGTTTGCGGATCTGGTGGAGATGTCATCCTCTCCACCATGGAGGTTACCCTGTCGCAGGGATCTGCTGGAACAGGGCCTCTTTCAGCATCAAAATCTCGATTCTCTGAGGCTGACTGCGTGGAAATTGAATGCCTAGTCTTGGCCAAGAGATGCTTTTCTGAAAGTGTGATTGATACTCTAATTCAGGCAAGGAAGTCAGTCACTCGTCGCATCTACCATAAGGTGTGGAGGACTTACTTGTCCTGGTGTGAGAAGCATGGATATCCTTGGCATAAGATGAAGGTTAGTTCCTTAAAGGGACAGATTTCGGTTTGTCAGTCTTGTTGCATAGGAGACTTGCTGAGCTCCCTGACATTCAATCTTCTGTTCAGGCTCTGTCTAGAATAGTCTGCTCCTCCTTGGAGCTTAAACTTGGTCCTTAGGGTATAGCAGAGGGTTCCGTTTCAGCCTATGCATTCCGTTGACATAAAGAATCTGTCCTGGAAGGTTCTCTTCCTGTTGGCTATTGCATCGGCACGCAGAGTCTCTGAACTGGCTGCCTTGCAATGTGAGCATCCCTTTCTGTTTTTTCATGTGGATAAGGCTGTGCTTCGCACTTGTTTGGGGTTTCTTCCCAAGGTGGTGTCTAACCGTAATATCAATCAAGAAATAGTTGTTCCTTCTTTATGTCCTAACCCTTCTTCTTCTAAGTAAAGGTTACTTCATAACCTAAATGTGGTTCGTGCCCTAAAGTTCTATCTTCAGGCTACAAAGGATTTCAGACAGCCTACATCTCTTTTTGTGGTGTATTCAGGGAAGCTCAAGGGGCAGAGGGCCTCTTCTACTTCTTTGTCTTTTTGGTTGAGGAGCTTGATTCGCTTGGCCTATGAGACAGCGGGACATAAGCCTCCTCAGAGGATCACGGCTCATTCAACTATAACTGTAGCTTCGTCTTGGGCCTTCAAGAATGAGGCCTCTATGGAGCAAATTTGTAAGGCAGCTGTTTTTGGGAGAGGTTTTGCAGGCTGTAGTGCCCTCAGATTAGGGTCCGCCTTTTAACCTCCCGGTTTCATTCAGTGTCCTCTAGAGCTTGGGTATATGTTCCCAACAGTAATGAATGAAGCCGTGGACTCTCCTCCCTTTAGATGGAAAACATAAATTATGCTTACCTGATAATTTCATTTCCATCGAGGGGAGGAGAGTCCACGGCTCCCGCCCGTAGCTCCGATGGGCGGACCTAAATTAAATTCATCTTCTGGCACCATTTATACCCTGATATTTTTCCTACTGTTCCTTGTTCCCTCAGCAGAATGACTGGGGATGAGGGAAGTGGGTAAGGTATTTTAAGCCTTTGGCTGGGGTGTGTCTGCCTCCTCCTGGTGGCCAGGTTCTTAATTCCCAACAGTAATGAATGAAGCCGTGGACTCTCCTCGCCTCGATGGAAATGAAATTATCAGGTAAGCATAATTTATGGGGGTTTTTTGTAAACTATTTTTAATTAATGAGCCCTTTTAGGATATGCACAGATCTCAACCTGTTTTACGTCCTTTTAAAGGGACAGTGTACACCAATTTCTCCAACATAGGTGTGTCCGGTCCACGGCGTCATCCTTACTTGTGGGATATTCTCTTCCCCAACAGGAAATGGCAAAGAGCCCAGCAAAGCTGGTCACATGATCCCTCCTAGGCTCCGCCTACCCCAGTCATTCTCTTTGCCGTTGTACAGGCAACATCTCCACGGAGATGGCTTAGAGTTTTTTAGTGTTTAACTGTAGTTTTTATTATTCAATCAAGAGTTTGTTATTTTAAAATAGTGCTGGTATGTACTATTTACTCAGAAACAGAAAAGAGATGAAGATTTCTGTTTGTATGAGGAAAATGATTTTAGCAACCGTTACTAAAATCCATGGCTGTTCCACACAGGACTGTTGAGAGGAATTAACTTCAGTTGGGGGAACAGTGAGCAGTCTCTTGCTGCTTGAGGTATGACACATTCTAACAAGACGATGTAATGCTGGAAGCTGTCATTTTCCCTATGGGATCCGGTAAGCCATGTTTATTAAGATAGTAAATAAGGGCTTCACAAGGGCTTATTAAGACTGTAGACTTTTTCTGGGCTAAATCGATTCATTATTAACACATATTTAGCCTTGAGGAATCATTTAATCTGGGTATTTTGATAAGATTATATCGGCAGGCACTGTTTTAGACACCTTATTCTTAGGGGCTTTCCCAAATCATAGGCAGAGCCTCATTTTCGCGCCGGTGTTGCGCACTTGTTTTTGAGAGGCATGACATGCAGTCGCATGTGTGAGGAGCTCTGATACATAGAAAAGACTTTCTGAAGGCGTCATTTGGTATCGTATTCCCCTTTGGGCTTGGTTGGGTCTCAGCAAAGCAGATACCAGGGACTGTAAAGGGGTTAAAGTTAAAAACGGCTCCGGTTCCGTTATTTTAAGGGTTAAAGCTTCCAAATTTGGTGTGCAATACTTTTAAGGCTTTAAGACACTGTGGTGAAATTTTGGTGAATTTTGAACAATTCCTTCATATTTTTTCGCAATTGCAGTAATAAAGTGTGTTCAGTTTAAAATTTAAAGTGACAGTAACGGTTTTATTTTAAAACGTTTTTTGTACTTTGTTATCAAGTTTATGCCTGTTTAACATGTCTGAACTACCAGATAGACTGTGTTCTGAATGTGGGGAAGCCAGAGTTCCTTCTCATTTAAATAAATGTGATTTATGTGACAATGACAATGATGCCCAAGATGATTCCTCAAGTGAGGGGAGTAAGCATGGTACTGCATCATTCCCTCCTTCGTCTACACGAGTCTTGCCCACTCAGGAGGCCCCTAGTACATCTAGCGCGCCAATACTCCTTACTATGCAACAATTAACGGCTGTAATGGATAATTCTGTCAAAAACATTTTAGCCAAAATGCACACTTATCAGCGTAAGCGCGACTGCTCTGTTTTAGATACTGAAGAGCATGACGACGCTGATAATAATGGTTCTGAAGGGCCCCTAAACCAGTCTGATGGGGCCAGGGAGGTTTTGTCTGAGGGAGAAATTACTGATTCAGGGAACATTTCTCAACAAGCTGAACCTGATGTGATTACGTTTAAATTTAAGTTGGAACATCTCCGCATTCTGCTTAAGGAGGTATTATCCACTCTGGATGATTGTGACAAGTTGGTCATCCCAGAGAAACTATGTAAAATGGACAAGTTCCTAGAGGTCCCGGGGCTCCCAGAAGCTTTTCCTATACCCAAGCGGGTGGCGGACATTGTAAATAAAGAATGGGAAAGGCCCGGTATTCCTTTCGTCCCTCCCCCCATATTTAAAAAATTGTTTCCTATGGTCGACCCCAGAAAGGACTTATGGCAGACAGTCCCCAAGGTCGAGGGAGCGGTTTCCACTTTAAACAAACGCACCACTATACCCATAGAAGATAGTTGTGCTTTCAAGGATCCTATGGATAAAAAATTAGAAGGTTTACTTAAAAAGATGTTTGTTCAGCAGGGTTACCTTCTACAACCAATTTCATGCATTGTCCCTGTCGCTACAGCCGCGTGTTTCTGGTTCGATGAGCTGGTAAAGGCGGTCGATAGTGATTCTCCTCCTTATGAGGAGATTATGGACAGAATCAATGCTCTCAAATTGGCTAATTCTTTCACCCTAGACGCCACTTTGCAATTGGCTAGGTTAGCGGCTAAGAATTCTGGGTTTGCTATTGTGGCGCGCAGAGCGCTTTGGTTGAAATCTTGGTCAGCTGATGCGTCTTCCAAGAACAAGCTACTTAACATTCCTTTCAAGGGGAAAACGCTGTTTGGCCCTGACTTGAAAGAGATTATCTCTGATATCACTGGGGGTAAGGGCCACGCCCTTCCTCAGGATCGGCCTTTCAAGGCCAAAAATAAACCTAATTTTCGTCCCTTTCGTAGAAACGGACCAGCCCAAAGTGCTACGTCCTCTAAGCAAGAGGGTAATACTTCTCAAGCCAAGCCAGCTTGGAGACCAATGCAAGGCTGGAACAAGGGAAAGCAGGCCAAGAAACCTGCCACTGCTACCAAGACAGCATGAAATGTTGGCCCCCGATCCGGGACCGGATCTGGTGGGGGGCAGACTCTCTCTCTTCGCTCAGGCTTGGGCAAGAGATGTTCTGGATCCTTGGGCGCTAGAAATAGTCTCCCAAGGTTATCTTCTGGAATTCAAGGGGCTTCCCCCAAGGGGGAGGTTCCACAGGTCTCAGTTGTCTTCAGACCACATAAAAAGACAGGCATTCTTACGTTGTGTAGAGGACCTGTTAAAAATGGGAGTGATTCATCCTGTTCCATTAGGAGAACAAGGGATGGGGTTCTACTCCAATCTGTTCATAGTTCCCAAAAAAGAGGGAACGTTCAGACCAATCTTAGATCTCAAGATCTTAAACAAGTTTCTCAAGGTTCCATCGTTCAAAATGGAAACCATTCGAACAATTCTTCCTTCCATCCAGGAAGGTCAATTCATGACCACGGTGGATTTAAAGGATGCGTATCTACATATTCCTATCCACAAGGAACATCATCGGTTCCTAAGGTTCGCATTCCTGGACAAGCATTACCAGTTCGTGGCGCTTCCTTTCGGATTAGCCACTGCTCCAAGGATTTTCACAAAGGTACTAGGGTCCCTTCTAGCTGTGCTAAGACCAAGGGGCATTGCTGTAGTACCTTACTTGGACGACATTCTGATTCAAGCGTCGTCCCTTCCTCAAGCAAAGGCTCACACGGACATCGTCCTGGCCTTTCTCAGATCTCATGGATGGAAAGTGAACGTGGAAAAGAGTTCTCTATCTCCGTCAACAAGGGTTCCCTTCTTGGGAACAATAATAGACTCCTTAGAAATGAGGATTTTTCTGACAGAGGCCAGAAAAACAAAACTTCTAGACTCTTGTCGGATACTTCATTCCGTTCCTCTTCCTTCCATAGCGCAGTGCATGGAAGTGATAGGTTTGATGGTAGCGGCAATGGACATAGTTCCTTTTGCGCGCATTCATCTAAGACCATTACAACTGTGCATGCTCAGTCAGTGGAATGGGGACTATACAAACTTGTCTCCGAGGATACAAGTAAATCAGAGGACCAGAGACTCACTCCGTTGGTGGCTGTCCCTGGACAACCTGTCACAAGGGATGACCTTCCGCAGACCAGAGTGGGTCATTGTCACGACCGACGCCAGTCTGATGGGCTGGGGCGCGGTCTGGGGATCCCTGAAAGCTCAGGGTCTTTGGTCTCGGGAAGAATCTCTTCTACCGATAAATATTCTGGAACTGAGAGCGATATTCAATGCTCTCAAGGCTTGGCCTCAGCTAGCGAGGGCCAAGTTCATACGGTTTCAATCAGACAACATGACAACTGTTGCGTACATCAACCATCAGGGGGGAACAAGGAGTTCCCTGGCGATGGAAGAAGTGACCAAAATCATTCTATGGGCGGAGTCTCACTCCTGCCACCTGTCTGCTATCCACATCCCAGGAGTGGAAAATTGGGAAGCGGATTTTCTGAGTCGTCAGACATTGCATCCGGGGGAGTGGGAACTCCATCCGGAAATCTTTGCCCAAGTCACTCAACTGTGGGGCATTCCAGACATGGATCTGATGGCCTCTCGTCAGAACTTCAAAGTTCCTTGCTACGGGTCCAGATCCAGGGATCCCAAGGCGGCTCTAGTGGATGCACTAGTAGCACCTTGGACCTTCAAACTAGCTTATGTATTCCCGCCGTTTCCTCTCATCCCCAGGCTGGTAGCCAGGATCAATCAGGAAAGGGCGTCGGTGATCTTGATAGCTCCTGCGTGGCCACGCAGGACTTGGTATGCAGATCTGGTGAATATGTCATCGGCTCCACCATGGAAGCTACCTTTGAGACGAGACCTTCTTGTTCAAGGTCCGTTCGAACATCCGAATCTGGTCTCACTCCAGCTGACTGCTTGGAGATTGAACGCTTGATCTTATCGAAGCGAGGGTTCTCAGATTCTGTTATCGATACTCTTGTTCAGGCCAGAAAGCCTGTAACTAGAAAGATTTACCACAAAATTTGGAAAAAATATATCTGTTGGTGTGAATCTAAAGGATTCCCTTGGGACAAGGTTAAGATTCCTAAGATTCTATCCTTCCTTCAAGAAGGATTGGAAAAAGGATTATCTGCAAGTTCCCTGAAGGGACAGATTTCTGCCTTGTCTGTGTTACTTCACAAAAAGCTGGCAGCTGTGCCAGATGTTCAAGCCTTTGTTCAGGCTCTGGTTAGAATCAAGCCTGTTTACAAACCTTTGACTCCTCCTTGGAGTCTCAACTTAGTTCTTTCAGTTCTTCAGGGGGTTCCGTTTGAACCCTTACATTCCGTTGATATTAAGTTATTATCTTGGAAAGTTTTGTTTTTGGTTGCAATTTCTTCTGCTAGAAGAGTTTCAGAATTATCTGCTCTGCAGTGTTCTCCTCCTTATCTGGTGTTCCATGCAGATAAGGTGGTTTTACGTACTAAACCTGGTTTTCTTCCAAAAGTTGTTTCTAACAAAAACATTAACCAGGAGATTATCGTACCTTCTCTGTGTCCGAAACCAGTTTCGAAGAAGGAACGTTTGTTGCACAATTTGGATGTTGTTCGCGCTCTAAAATTCTATTTAGATGCTACAAAGGATTTTAGACAAACATCTTCCTTGTTTGTTGTTTATTCCGGTAAAAGGAGAGGTCAAAAAGCAACTTCTACCTCTCTCTCTTTTTGGATTAAAAGCATCATCAGATTGGCTTACGAGACTGCCGGACGGCAGCCTCCCGAAAGAATCACAGCTCATTCCACTAGGGCTGTGGCTTCCACATGGGCCTTCAAGAACGAGGCTTCTGTTGATCAGATATGTAGGGCAGTGACTTGGTCTTCACTGCACACTTTTACCAAATTTTACAAGTTTGATACTTTTGCTTCTTCTGAGGCTATTTTTGGGAGAAAGGTTTTGCAAGCCGTGGTGCCTTCCATCTAGGTGACCTGATTTGCTCCCTCCCATCATCCGTGTCCTAAAGCTTTGGTATTGGTTCCCACAAGTAAGGATGACGCCGTGGACCGGACACACCTATGTTGGAGAAAACAGAATTTATGTTTACCTGATAAATTACTTTCTCCAACGGTGTGTCCGGTCCACGGCCCGCCCTGGTTTTTTAATCAGGTCTGATAATTTATTTTCTTTAACTACAGTCACCACGGTATCATATGGTTTCTCCTATGCAAATATTCCTCCTTAACGTCGGTCGAATGACTGGGGTAGGCGGAGCCTAGGAGGGATCATGTGACCAGCTTTGCTGGGCTCTTTGCCATTTCCTGTTGGGGAAGAGAATATCCCACAAGTAAGGATGACGCCGTGGACCGGACACACCGTTGGAGAAAGTAATTTATCAGGTAAACATAAATTCTGTTTTTCATATAACTGCATGTAATAGACACTACTAAAAAGAATAATATGCACAGATACTGATATAAACATCTAGTATAAAACCGTTTAAAAACTTACTTAGAAGCTCCCAGTTTAGCTCTTTTGAAAAGGTTAGCTGGAAAACCCACTGAAAGTGGTTGTATAGCAAGAAGAGCAGACACCCCCCCCCTTCCTATTCATATGAAAAGACTCTTTACACAAACAGAAGCAAGTTGGAGTAGGTATATCAGTATTCTTCTAAAACTTTGGGGCTTGGTTAGGAGTCTGAAAATCAGCGCAATGTTATTTAAAAATAAGCAAAACTTTTCATTTAAAAAAAAAAAACCTGTATGGATCATTTACAAAACATTTATGCAAAGAAAAATCTAGTGCATAATGTCCCTTTAACCTCAGTCAAGCCAGAGTGCAAAGCCCTTAGGGAAAATTACAAAACAAAAATATTGATATCACATAGAAAGTCTGGCACTCTCTTGCAAGCACACAGCTAGGGTAAAAGCAAAATGGAAGTGTTAGTATTATTATTATTTGGTCACGTCTTGCTAGGCCCAGGACCATGTTTCTTCCTCTTTGTTTTATAACTTTCCTTATGGGCTTTGCACCCAGGCTTGACTTTGGTTAACTGCCTGACCCACTGAAAGCTGTATAGCTGTCTTTGAGTATCCAGGGCTGTAAGTTTTGCAGGGTCATGAGATGTGCAGTCAAATTACAAAGGGTTTGTGTCACCCTTGTTTGTTTCTCAGTCTGTTTAATTGAATGCATTTATTGTGTGGTTGTAAGTTAGGGACCAGATGCTGTGACTAACTTTCATCTAGTGATCTTCATTTTATATCTTGGACCTAGCGCAATTAGTATGTAAAGGGTAGACCCTTTTGTTACCATAACAAGGTAGGTTAACTTTCACTATGTGCTTTAAAAAATTAACCTTACCATTAAAGATGGCAGGCGCTATGAATGTTATACCCCTGCTGGCATACCCGATTTCTGCAAGCAACTTGATCTCCAGCCCCCAGAGGCACCGGATCCCCCACCGCCAAAAGCTGCATCACTGCCTGCAAAACCACAGAGAAGGTTATGGTCTGAGATACCTAGCAAGCAAGCTAGAAAGAGACAAAGCCCTGATCCAAATAACCTGCTGGACTCTTCCTAATACGGTGAACTGCCCTCTCAGGATTTCGTGAGTATGATAGGCAGGGTGCCAAAACCCCGCAAACTACACCACTTGCATTAAAATTTGACTCTCATATAAAGAGACAGCTGCTTAAGTTGGCTTATTGACTTAGGGACATGACTCTCCTGGTCAATATTACCAATTTGAAATCAATAAGCACTCGTAGTTTTTTTTCATGTTAACTTGTTTAACTTTTCTTTTCAGGGTTTTAAACTAGTTTATTATTTCTGGGACTCAATTCTCTGGGTCAGTATGACCATTTTGAAAACAACGAACACTCGTAGTTTTTACAATGCTTTTATGTTTAATCTTTCTTTTTCCTTTTTAGGTTAATTACCTTTTGACGCTGTTGTTGAAATGTTTATTGAGTTAAGATAACCTACATTGTGTTGTTTTTCCTATTTATACTCAGGCTGTGATTAAATTGCGGTCTGAAAATCCACTAGTATTAACAATCGTTCTACTATATCCCCTGTTGATGCAAACACCTCTACTTGCCCATTTAAGGGACATAGAGGTCCTGAGTGTTTTATCATTATCCATTGTGAACCAAGATGGACTAATTTATATTTTCCCAATAGAGCACATGTGTTTTAATGTTGTTTAAACATCCTTTATTACATATGTTAATACGACAGTTGGGGAGGGCCCCGTCGGGCCGTACTTCCCCTTTTTTTTGTTCTATTTCATTTCTTACACACTACTCTCATCTCTTCCTGCCGGATTAATCTCCATCAGGTACCTTTCCTTCCCTCTCTCCATCCCTATCTCTCCCCCCAATTTTCCTTCCTCACCTTCCTTGCCTCTAAATGTTTAGTGCTTGTTTGTCTTTCTGACTACAGGCCAACTAGCTCTATATACAGAGTACACCTACCAAGCAGAGGTGACATCTCTTTTTTCGCGCGCACATAAAACACTCAGCAACTACTTTCTCATTTAGGAATACATGGCACAACATCCAGCAGTAAACCAATTTAAAATCGCCTCACAAAATGTTAAGGGTCTGTTATCCCCGCAGAAATGCTCCATTGCGTTCCATGATTTTTACAAAAAAAACATAGACATAATAATGAACCCACTCTATCACATCTATACTTTGATCAACACTTCCTGAATTCAGGACCGTCTAAACATAACGGAGTCTGTATCTCTTTCAGGAGGGGCTCTCCCTTTGTTCTCCTACATAAATACCAAGACCAGGAAGGAAGGATATTAATACTGGTAGGACTATACTATGGTAGACCCCAAACTTTGGCCAATATATAATTGCCCCTCACCCTCCTTTCGCTCAGTGATCAATAAATTAGTGGATATCTCCAAAGGCCCAATAATTATGGGAGGTGAATTTAACTTTCCTATAAACCCAGCGCTAGACACATCTACAGGTAAATCTTACATGCGGTATACCCAGATTAAGGCTAATTGGCTAGCTCTCAGAACAATACCCTTTTTTGACACATGGAGAATTATGCATCCCATCACTAAGGACTTTACATTTTTCTCCCACCCGCAACGATCTTACTCTCGCTTAGATTACATTCTTTGTGACCAGAATACTTTAACTACCCTATTGGACTCTAGGCTCCACCATACTTCTTGGTCCGATCATAGTATGACATGCTCCACCTTCACGTGGTCCTCTAGACCTCATCACCAGCAACATTGGAGACTTAATGAACACATACTCTGAGGCTCATTTATAACCACTGACATAATAGAAAAAACAACTGAATATTTCAACTTTAATGACCCCACCGCTACCTCTACAACTAATAATTGGGAGGCCTATAAGTGCTATATTAGAGGAGTGATCCTTAATCATACACACAAACTACGCAAACAAAGGGCAGCACAATATCTAACCTTAGTGGCTAACTTTCAGAATAGCGAAAAAGCACTGAGACAAAGTCCCCTCTCTCCTCAGCTTCTTTTGCAGTCACAACAGGATAGGGAAGCACTCAATCAACACCTAATAAAAACGCCCACTTACGTGCACTCACATCCAAATCTAAATTCTACATTGAAAGCAATAAAACTGGTAGATTACTGGCCAGATCTCTTAAAAAGAAGAGATATAAAACCTTTATTTTGAAAATTGCGTGCCCCTCTGGATCCTCATTCTCAAAAAATACCAAAATAGTCAATCAATTTGCAGATTACTACTCTTCCCTATACAATCTCCCAACGTCACAATCCGACTCCAAACTCACCAAGATTACCAACTATCTTTTGCAAATCCAACTCCCTATTCTGCAGAAAACTAAGAGGCCCTAGACTCACACTTCACTCTACAGGAAATCCTCTTAGCCATCAAGACTCTCCCTCAGGGTAAAGCCCCTGGCCCAGATGGGTTTATTCCTAAATGTTATCACTTGTTTAAAGCTCATCTGAGTCCCCATCTTCTGACAATGTGTAACTCACTGGGTCAAGATTGCCATCTATCCCAGTCTTTATTGGAAGCTACAATAACTGTCATTTCAAAACCAGGTAAAGGCACGGAGCAGGTCTCTAATTATCGTCCCATCTCCTTGATTAATACTGATGTCAAGTTATATGCCAAATTGTTAGCCAGTAGAATAAACATTATCCTCCCTTCACTTATTCATACTGACCAAGTGGGTTTTATCCCTGGCCGTGAGGCCAAGGATAACACAATTTGAGTTCTCCAAACTATTTACACTGCCACCACCACCAAGACCCCAGTTATCTTACTCTCCACTGATGCAGAAAAAGCTTTCGACAGGGTGGATTGGGATTTTCTCTGGGCCACCCTGTCGAAATTCGGATTCTCAAAAACACTGATCTCTCGAGTTCAGTCTCTCTATCAGGGCCCAACTGCTAGCATCAGTGCTAACAACACATTATCTCGAAAGATCTCAATTAGTAATGGTACAAGGCAGGGTTGTCCCCTATCTCCGTTACTGTTCGCCCTAACTGTGGAAGTGTTGGCTGCCAAGATTAGAAAAAACGATCGCATTGAGGGTATGACTTTTGGGCAATCTCAACAAAAATTTCTTTATGCGGACGACATTATATTTTCAATTAGTTCCCTTTCCACTTCATTTCCGTCATTGCTCCTTGAACTAGATAGCTATAGAGAGGTCTCAAACTTCTCGATTAATATGGAAAAGTCTAAGCTAATGCCCCTTAATGTCTCAGAGGCAGACACCAGGTTCATTACATCTCACACCTCCTTTCAGATCACAAATAAGATACGATATTTGGGAATAGACATTTCCCCCTCCCAGTCGGACCTGTTCGACCTGAATTATGTCCCTCTCCAGAGGGAATCCCAAACCTCCCTTGAGGTGTGGCACAAACAAGGCCATCTCTCGTGGATGGGACGGGTTAATGCACTCAAAATGAATCTCCTCCCCAAATTTCTATATCTGTTTCAGGTCCTTCCTCTAGACATTCCTCCCTCATACTTAATACAGCAGCAAAAATTGTTTGATTCCTTTATATGGGCACAGAAACGCAACAGAGTGACTAAGAACATGTTATATCTTGACAGAGAGCACGGCGGTCTTTGTGCCCCAAATCTCACTGCGTATTATGGAGTGGCTCTTTTAGCTCGGATAGTGGCGTGGAAACACTCGCATCATCAGAAGCCCTGGGTACAATTAGAATCCTCTTTAATTGGCGGAAATAATCTTGGAGACTTGTGCTGGACCCTTCCCAGACATAGACCCCCTGAAGCCCACAAAAACTATTATGTGGCCGCTACCCTGAAAGTATGGGATAAAACCCTAGCCTCAGACAATCCAGGCTCTACTATACTCTCACCCCTTACTCCTCTCCTTAATAATCCTTTGCTACTACAACCACACTCCCTGCAGACCCCGACCATTGCTGACTCACCCTCTAATGTCCCGGCACACTTGGTGCTTAACAATGGCCAGATTCGTTTACAACAGGAACTCTCCCAGCTGCTCGGCCCCCCTTTCCACCTCTGGTTCCCCTACCTACAACTAAGACACGCCATAACAAATAGCCCCTACACTAATGACTTAACCAGGCCCCTCAACCCTTTTGAAACACTATGCATGACCTCAGACATGACGAGATCCCACATCTCTATCATATACAAATTGCTTAGAGGCTCATACCCAGCCAAACAACCCTCTTATATAGCTAAATGGGAGAAAGAGCTTAATCTCACCCTAACTGAAACCCAATGGAGCCATATTTTTGTGGAAACTAAAAAATCATCTCCTTCATTAATGTTCGCAGAAATGAACTACAAGCTATTATCTAGATGGTATCTAACCCTGCATCGTCTACATAGCATCTACCCAAACTCCTCCTCTCTGTGTTGGAGGCACTGTGGCGGAACAGGAAACCTATCCCATATCTGGTGGACATGTCCCCTCCTACAAACATATTGGAAGGATATTTCCAGATGTATTAACAATACACTGGGGATAACGTCATACTTTCTCATAGTGTAGTCCTCTTGCACAACACTCCCCCCATACCTTGCATTTATCGTAGACAACTAATTAGGTGCATGCTCAACTGTGCCAAACGCCTTATACCCAGGTTCTGGAAGTCTACACAAACCCCCACTCTCTCCATGTGGCAGAGAGAAGTAGATTCTATCTTATCTTTAGAAAAAATACACTACACATTCTTAGGCAAACAAGATTTTATTGCAGATATTTTTTTACATATGGGAATAAAGGTAACATTAACTTAGATCTACTGTCATTGTATTACTAACCTTTATTATGTAACATAATGTTGCCCCCCCCCCAGATTACGGGGGAAACCCCCATTGCTTTGTATAGCGGTATTTCTTTACTTGAGGTATACTATGTATTTCTCTACAAAATGACGAACTCCTATATACAGTATATAGTAACGTGCTCTGATTCCATGTCACCTCTGCAGCTCTGTTTTTTTTCTTTTTGTTGCAAACTATATGTACAACTGTATTTTCTGTATTCCTGTTTCAAAAATGTAATAAAAACAATTAAATATAAAATTAAAAAAATTAACCTTATCAGTTTCTACCTTTTTAAGTAAATAGTAATTACTTTTTAAGTAATAGTAATTAAGTAATAGTATTTATTTTGATAGTTATAACAAGCTTTATTACCAGTATTTATTTCCTATGGCATAGAGAGTCCACGAAACATTCTAATTACTAGTGGGATATTCACTCCTGGCCAGCAGGAGGCGGTAAAGTGCACCCCAGCAAAGCTGATCACTGGAGGATGGCGAAGATGTTGTCTGAAGGTTTTAATCCTTTTAATGGGTACTTTTCCCTGGCGCAATTAAAAAATATATATATATATATATATATATATATATATATAATTATTTTTTTGCGGTCACGTGGCCACTCCTCGGGACATCCGGTTTTCTGCTTCTCTATTCAGATCGGAGTTTGCCGCGGCGAGTGTGGAGGCTGCATTTTATTTTTTCTACTGTGGCAAGTGGATTTGGGCTGTTCCGGTAACAAGGAGGTGTTTTTTGCTACCGGTTGTGTCCGGTTTTCTGTGCTAGTGGGATAGCAACTTCTGGAGCGATAAGACCTCAGCAGAGTTAAGGGTTTTAAGTGCTTATTTATTTTTTATTGCTTCATATAAATAAACTTAATTTGGCATTTAAATTGTTTTGTTGATTGTGGACTGATACCCAATTATGGACACTAATGCTGAAGTTGATTCATTTGAAAAATGCTTATTGTGTTTGGAGGCTAAGATAATTCCTCCTGTACAGTTTTGCTCTTCATGTTTAAATAAAAGTTTAAAGATAAGATGTCTCTCCCTGAGCCTCCTGTCTCTCAGGATAGTGTTATCCTAGCTACGTCTCAGCTTTCCCCTCAAGCTTCCGAGCTTCACATGCAGTGCCCTGTGGTTCCTCTCAACCTCCTGGGGGTGTTTTTTTTACCTGGGTACTTCGCTGCGAAGATTACTTCTGCTGTTTCTGCAGCTTTATCAGCTTTTCCAAAGGTTTCTGGTAAACGAAAGAGGAAATCTAAACATATTGTTAGTAAGGCTGACTCCACTAAAGCTGCGTTAGTCAGTTTGTCTCAATTATCTGATGAGGATGATTCTTCAGTGGCTTCTGAGGGGGAATTGTCAGATTCTGATATTGTAGTGACACATTCTGCAGATTCAGAGGAGATTAATTTCAGATTTAAGTTAGAACACCTTTGATTTCTTTTGAAGGAGGTTCTTGCTAATTTGGAAGAATCCGAATCTGGTGCGGAGAATCCAAAGAGGTCTAGTAAGCTTAATAGGGTATATGATGTACCCTCATCTATGGAAGTATTTCCAGTTGCAGACCGTATGGGAGATATTATAACTCAAGAATGGGATGAACCAGGGATTCCTTTTTCCCTGTCCCCTGTTTTTAAAAAGATATTTCCTGTTGCTGACTCGTGGAGCATGGTGCCCAAGGTAGAGGGAGCTATCTTTATACTCTACTTCTATTCCTATTGAAGAAAGTTGTTCTTTCAAGGATCCCATGGATAAGAAGCTTGAGGCTTTTTGAAGATGTACATTCATCAGGGATTACAGTGGAAACCTGCTCCTAGCATTGCTACAGTTGGAGCTGCAGCATCTTATTGGTGCAATGATTTATCTAATCTTATCCTAAAAGAGACTACTATAGAAGAGATCCAAGACATGATCAAGGCTCTGAAACTAGCCAATACCTTTATTTGTGATGCCAACATGCAAGTTCTTAGGTTGGGTGCTAAGATTTCTGGTTTTACTGTTTTAACTCGCAGAGCTCTCTGGTTAAAGTCTTGGTCTGCAGATGTTACATCTAAATCCAAGCTTTTATCTCTGCCTTATAAGGGTAAAACCTTATTTGGACATGGTCTGGCAGAAATTATTTCTGACATTACAGGTGGAAAGGGTTCTTTCCTACCTCAGAATAAAAAGAATAGACCTAAGGGTCACCAGAATTCTAATTTTCATTCCTTTCCTAACTTTAAGGGACAGAAGTCCAAGTCAGATTGGTATCCCACGGTTACAGAATAGGATTCAAATCTTGTCCTCCCAGGGGCAGGTTCCACCTGTCAAGTTTATTTGCGAATCGGATAAAGGGAGAGGCCTTCTTAAACTGCGTAAAGGATCTATCATCCCTGGGAGTGATTGTTCCAGTTCCTCTAGAGGAACAGGGTCTAGGATTCTATTCAAATCTATTTGTAGTTTCCAAGAAGGAGGGCACTTTTCATCCCATTCTGGACTTAGTGTCTCAATCAATTCCTCAGGGTTCTGTCTCTCAAGATGGAGGCCATCCGTTCTATTCTTGCTTTGGTCCAAAAGGGTCGGTTCATGGCGACCATAGATCTGAAGGACGTGTATTTTAATGTTCCTATTCACAGGGATCATTACCAGTATCTAAAGTTTGCCTTCCTGGACAAACATTTCCAGTTTGTTGCCCTTCCTTTTGGCCTTGTTACAGCTCCCAGAATTTTTACAAAGGTTCTGGAGGCTCTTCTGGCTGTGGTGAGGTGCCAGGGTGTTGCTGTGGCGCCTTATCTAGATGACATTCTAGTTCAAGCTCCATATTTTCATCTAGCAAGATCTCATACCGAGATGTTGTTGTCTATTCGACGTTCACACGGGTAGAAAGTGAATCTGGGAAAGAGTTCTCTTGTTCCAGATACAAGGGTTTGTTTCTTGGGAACAAACATAGATTCCCTGTCCTGTTTCTTCAGTCTGCTATTTGTCAATTTGTGGCTCAATGCATGAAGGTGATTGATGGTTGCCTCAATGGACATTATTCCTTTTAACTCGGTTCCATCTGAGACCTTTGCAGCTATGCATGCTCAGTCAATGGAACGGGGACCACTCCCATCTCTTGCAGAAAATACATTTGGATTCCTCAACCAGAGTCTCACTCTCATGGTGGGTTTCTCAGGACCATCTGTCTCGGGGTACATGCTTCCTGAGGCCTTCCTGGGTGATTGTGACCACGGACGCCATCCTGTTAGGCTGGGGAGCAGTTTGGGGTTTCTTAAAGACACAGGGTCTGTGGACTCCAGAGGAGTCGTCTCTTCCAATAAACATCTTGGAGTTGAGAGCAAATTTCTATGCTTTAATAGCTTGGCCTCAACTAGCTTTGGTCCGATTTATCAGATTTCAATCAGACAACCTCCCCTTGATGGCCTACATCAATCACCAGGGAGGAACTCTGAGTCTCACGATTGCCATCTCTCTGCCATCCATTTATCAGGGGTGGACAACTGGGAGGCAGATTTTCTAAGCAGGCAGACTTTTCATCCCTGAGAGTGTGCTCTCCACCCAGAGGTTTTTATAATGATAACTCTCAGGTGGGGGGTTCTAGAGTTGGATATGATGGCATCTTGTCAAAACACCAAGCTTCCAAGTACGGTTCAAGGTCAAAAGATCCTCAAGCCGTTCTGGTAGTTGCTCTAGCGGTTCCTTGGTGCGTCAACCTAGCATACCTGCTTCCTCCGTTTGCGTTGCTTCCATGAGTAATTGCTCGCATCAAACAGGAGAGAGCTTCTGTGATTCTAATAGCTCCTGAATGGCCTCGCAGGATCTGGTTCGCGGATCTGGTGACGATGTCATCTTTTCCGCCATGGAGGTTACCTTTCAGGAAGGACCTTCTACTTCAGGGTCCCTTTCTTCATCTAAATCTGGTTTCTCTGAAGCTGATTGCTTGGAGATTGAACGTTTAAGTTTGGCTAGACGTGGCTTCTCTGAGAAAGTCATAGATACTATGGTTCAGGCTTGTAAACTGGTTAGCAGAATTTACCATAGGTTATGGTATAAATACCTTCATTGGTGTGATTCAAAAGGTTTTTCTTGGAACAAAGTAAGGGTTCCTCGATTTTGGCTTTTCTTCAGGAGGGCCTGGAGATGGGTTTGTCAGTCAGTACTTTGAAGGGTCAGATTTATGCTCTCTCTATTCTTCTGTATAAACGTCTGGCAGTTCTGCCAGATGTTCAGTCTTTTGATCAGGCTTTGGTCAGAATCAGGCTTGTGTTTAAATCTGTTGCTCCCCCTTGGAGTCTTAACGTTGTTCCTAGAGTTTTGCAGCAGGCTCCCTTTGAGCCAATGCATTCTGTTAGTATTAAACTTCTATCTTGGCTAGTTTCGGCTCTGCAGTGTGATTCCCCTCACCTTATTTTTCATGCTGATAAGGTGGTCCTTAGTACTAAGCTAGGGTTTCTCCCTAAGGTAGTGTTGGATCGCAATATTAATCAGGAAATTGTTGTTTCTTCCCAGCAAGCAACTAAAGATTTTCGTCAGACTTCTGCCCTATTTGTTGTTTTCTCTGGTAAGCTTAGGGGTCAGAAGGCCACTTCTACCTCTCTTTCTCTCTGGTTGAGAAGTGTTATCCGGTTAGCTTATGAGACAGCTGGACAGCAGCCTCCTGAGAGAATTAGGGCTCATTCCATTAGAGCTGTTTCGTCTTCATGGGCTTTCAAAAATGAAGCTTCTGTGGAGCAAATCTGTAAGGCGGCCACTTGGTCCTCTTTACATACTTTTTCCAAATTCTACAAATTTTATACTTTTGCCTCAGCTGAGGCTTCTTTTGGGAGAAAGGTTCTTCAAGCGGTGGTGCCTTCAGTTTAGGTCCGCCTGTCTTGTTTTCCCTCCCTATTCATTCTGTGTCCTCTAGCTTGGGTTTTTCGTGGACTCTCTATGCCATAGAGACAACAGTGGACTCTCTATGCCATAGAGACAATTCAGACAACAGTGTTTTTGTATAAACCCCAGGCACCTCTATATCCTTGTGTTACTTCTTTTTCTGTTCAATTCAACTGAATGACTGGGGGTTATGGGTAGGGGAAGTGATATTTAACAGCTTTGCTGGGGTGCTCTATGCTGCCTCCTGCTGGCCAGGAGTGAATATCCCACTAGTATTTAGAATGTTTTGTGGTCTCTCTATGCCCAGAAATAAATACATTTATCAGGTAAGCATACATTTTTTTTTTTGTATACAAGAGTTATATAAAGTATAGATAACCAAGAAATAAGAAGTATTAAAATAACCCTTGAACTTAATGTTTAGTGTATAAAAGTCTTTTGGTCCTTTAAGTCCTTATAAACATCACAATTAAAGGTTGAATTGCCTATATGAAAACTTAAACTTTAGATTTCATATTCCCTTGTTTAACGTGGCTTCTTTTTATTTCTGAGCAAAACAAAAGAATAGCGGAGCTCAGGTAGGATGCGGAAAAGGTAAATTTATTGGACATGGATACAAAAAGAGACAATTATAAAATCACACTTGCAAGTGAGAAGGATGGCTTGACGCGTTGTGGCTTACGCAGTCATCAGAGGCCTAATATTCTATTATACACCTGTATTCTTTTAAAGGCATTAGGCTACTCTGATTGGTGAAGAGACAGACACAGGAGAATTAAGGGGCGGAACTAACTTAACCTATTAAATACCAAAAGCCCTCTTCACTCTATCTGAATTTAAATACAACTAGGCTGTAAAATAGACATATAAAGTAAATTTACTTCAATCCATAAATTTGGTGAGGGGTAATATTATAGTTGTTGGTATATACATCTAACATGACAAGAATTGCCCAAATTCCTTAAGGGACACTGAACCCAAAAAAAATTATTTCGGGATTCAGATAGAGCAGGCAATTTTAAGCAACTTTCTAATTTACTCCTATTATCAAATTGTCTTCATTCTCTTGGTATCTTTGTTTGAAAAGCAAGAATGCAAGTTTAGATGCCGGCCCATTTTTGGTGAACAACCTGGGTTGTTCTTGCTGATTGGTGGACAAATTCACCCACCAATAAACAAGTGCTGTCCAGTGGTCTGAACCAAAAATTGGCTGGCTCCTTAGCTTAGATGCCTTCTTTTTCAAATAAAGATAGCAAGAGAACAAAGAAAAATTGATAATAGTAGTAAATTAGAAAGTTGCTTAAAATTGCATGCTCTATCTGAATAATGAAAGGAAAAAATTGGGTTTAGTATCCCTTTAAGATAACATAAAAATAATAATATAGTATTAAAGATGTTAACTGCACCAGCTTTTATTTTCAGTAGTAAAGTAGTAGTAGTAGTAAATTAGAAAGTTGCTTAAAATTGCATGCTCTATCTGAATCATGAAAGAAACAATTTGGGTTCAGTGTCCCTTTAGTTAACTATCTAGACTGGTATTAGACAGATATGTGTATATCACCCATTTTTACTAGGTAGATAGATATACACATATCCTCTGTTTGTGTGATTATTTCCATACATTCATAATGTCAGCCTCTGTATTGAAGCCTAGTGGTAACCTAGTCTGTAAGGTAAAAGTCCAAAAGGCTTCTTTTCTGGACAGAAGGACATTAATATTACCACCCCTTGGAGGTACCCTAATGTTATGGATTACGAGCCACTTGAATGATACAACCTGACAATCATGTTTGTCTATAAAGTGTGTTGCTAAAGCTGAGCAATGTGTAGATGTTGATATATCATTCAAATGCTTCCTAATTCGAACACGTACCTCGCTGATGGTCATACCAACATACTGCATCCTACAGTCTATGCAGTTTATAAAATAAGCTACATAGTCTGTTCTGCAGTTGGTACAGCTGGAAATGTTTTGCTCAGAAATTTATTTCTGAGCAAAACAAAAGAATAGCGGAGCTCATGTAAGATGCGCAAAAGGAAAGTTTATTGGACATGGATAAAAGAAGAGACAATTATAAAATCACACTTGCAAGTGAGAAGGATGGCTTGACGCGTTTTGGCTTACGCTGTCATCAGAAGCCTAATATTCTACTATACACCTGTATTATTTTAAAGGCATTAGGCTACTCTGGTGAAGAGACAGACACAGGATAATTAAGGGGCAAAACTAACTTAACCTATTAAATACTGAAAGCCCTCCACTCTATCTGCATTTAAATACAACTAGGCTGTAAAATAGATAGACATATATAGTAAATGTACTTCATTCACATTGTTCTACTAAAAAGTCCATCTAAAACCATGTTGAAAATCCATATATTTGGTGAGGGGTAATATTAGCATTATAGTTGTTGGTATATACATCTAACATGATAAGAATTGCCGAAATTCCTTACTTAAAGGGACACTGTACCCAAATGTTTTCTTTCATGATTCAGATAGAGCATGCAATTTTAAGCAACTTTCTAATTTACTCCTATTATCATTTTTTCTTTGTTCTTTGTTATCTTTATTTTAAAAAGAAAGCATCTAAGCATTTTTTTTGGTTCAGGACACTGGCATCTAAACTTACATTCTTGCATTTCAAATAAAGATACCAAGAGAATGAAGAAAATTTTATAATAGGAGTAAATTAGAAAGTTGCTTACAATTTCATGCTCTATCTGAATCACGAAAGAAAAAATTTGGGTTCAGTGTCCCTTTAATTACATAGACTGGTATTAGACAGATATGTGTATATCACCCATTTTCACTAGGTAGATATACACGTATCATCTGTGTGATTATTTCCATACATTCATAATGTCAGCCTCTGTATTGAAGCCTAGTGGTAACCTAGTCTGTAAGGTAAAAATCCAAAAGGCTTCTTTTCTGGACAGAAGGATATCAATATTACCAGCCCTTGGAGGTACCCTAATTGCCACCTTGCAAATCTGTTCCACAGAAGCTTCATTTTTGAAAGCCCAAGAAGAGGAGACAGCCCTAGTAGAATAAGCTGTAATTCTCTCAGGAAGCTGCTGTCCAGCAGTCTCATAGGCAAAACGAATCATACTTCTCAGCCAGAGGGAAAGAGAAGTAAAAGTGGCCTCCTTGACCGTTCCAGAGAAACAAACAAACAGGGCAGAAGACTGGTGAAAATCCTTAGTAGCCTGTAGGTAAAATTTGAGAGCATGCACAACATCCAAGTTATGCAACAGACGTTCCTTATGAGAAGAATGATTAGGACAGAGAGCAGGAACAACAGTTTCCTGATTAATATTTCTATCCGAACCCACCTTAGGGAGAAATCCCAATTTAGTACGAAGGACCGCCTTATCCACATGAAAAATAAGGTAAGGCGAATCGCACTGCATAGCCGAGAGTTCGGAAACTCTCTGAGCAGAAGGAATAGCGATAAGAAACAAAACCTTCCAAGATAACAGCTTAAAGGGACACTGAACCCAAATTTTTTCTTTCGTGATTTAGATAGAGCATGAAATTTTAAGCAACTTTCTAATTTACTCCTATTATCAAATTTTCTTTATTCTCTTGGTATCTTTATTTGAAATGCAAGAATGTAAGTTTAGATGCCGGCCCATTTTTGGTGAACAACCTGGGTTGTCCTTGCTGATTGGTGGATACATTTTTCCACCAATAAAAAAAGTGCTGTCCAGAGGCCTAAACCAAAAAAATAGCTTAGATGCCTTCTTTTTCAAATAAACATAGTAAGAGAATGAAGAACAATTGATAATAGGAGTAAATTAGAAAGTTGCTTAAAATTGCATGCTCTATCTGAATCACGAAAAAAAAAATTGGGTTCAGTGTCCCTTTAATATCTATGGAATGCATTAGTTCAAACGGAGCCTGCTGCAAAACTCTAAAAACTAGGTTAAGGCTAGACATGTGCGTTTCATTTCGGACAAATTTGGAATCCGGACGGATTTTGGCTGATTCAGGGATTTAGATGCATCCAAATTTCAGAATCGGCACATCCTGAAAAATTCCGAAAATTAATAAATTAGTTTCCAAATTTTGGGATACATTATTCATATTCGGAATTGTTCATTGTTCCTAAACTGTAGTTCCTGACACTAACTCTGTCTATAATAAAGGTATTAACCCCTAAACCACCATTTCCCGACATCGCCGACACTAACTAAACCTATTAACCCCTAAACCGCCGTCCCGAAACATCGCCAACATAAACTAAACCTATTAAACCGCACCCCCCCCCACATCGCCGACGCGAACTAAACCTGCATCCCCCCACATAGCCAACACTAATTAAACCTATTAACCCCTAAACTGCCGTTCCGAATCATCGTCGATATGAACTAAACCTATTTACCCCTAAACCGCAACCCCCCCAACTCGCCAACACTAACTTAGCCTATTAACCCCTAAACCGATGTTCCAAAACATCGCCGACACTAAACCTAACATCCCCTAACTTTAACATAATTAAAATATAACTAAATTACAATTATTAACTAAATAATACCTATTTAAATCTAAATACAAAGTAACTTACCTGTGAAATAAAACCTGTTAGCTACAATATAACTAATAGTTATACTGTAGCTAGCTTAGGTTCTATTAACCCCTAAACTGCCGTTCCGAATCATCATCGTCGATATGAGCTAAACCTATTTACCCCTAAACGGCAACCCCCCCAACTCGCCAACACTAACTTAACCTATTAACCCCTAAACCGCCGTTCCAAAACATCGCCGACACTAAACCTAACACCCCCCTAACTTTAACATAATTAAAATATAACTAAATTACAATTATTAACTAAATAATACCTATTTAAATCTAAATACAAAGTAACTTACCTGTGAAATAAAACCTAAGCTAGCTACAATATAACTAATAGTTATATTGTAGCTAGCTTAGGTTTTATTTTTATTTCACAGGTAAGTTATTTATTTTAACTAGGTAGACTAGTTAGTAAAAAATAGTTATTAACTATTTACTAACTACCTAGTTAAAATAAATACAAACTTACCTGTGAAATAAAAATAAAACCTAAACTGCCTTACACTAAAACCTACCATTACAAAATTAAAAAAACCTACCATTACAAAAAATAAAAAACACTAAAATTAAAAAAAATACCATTACAAAAAATAACAAACGAAACTATCAAAAACAATAAAAATTATTCCTATTCTAATACCCCTTTTTAAAAAAAAAAAAAAAAAAAAACCAAAATAAAAAAAATCCCTAATCTATAATAAATTACCAAGGGCCCTTAAAAGGGCCTTTTGTAGGGCATTGCCCTAAAGAAATCAGCTCTCTTCCTACAAAAGAAAAATGACCCACTAACATTACAAACCCACAAAATAAAGTTAAACCTAATCTACTCATTGCCTTGAAAAGGGTATTTGTATGGGCATTGCCCTTTAAAGGGCATTCAGCTCTTTTACTGCCCTTAAAAGGGCATTCAGCTCTTTTAAGAGTGCCCACCCTAATCTAAAAAACCCCCACCCCAAAACGAAAAAAAAAAAACATTACACAAAATAAAAAACGAATAATAATAATAATAATAAAAAATAATAATAATAAAAATGATTCCTAAAAAAAAAAAACACCCCAAAATAAAAACCTAATCTATAATAAACTACCAATAGTCCTTAAAAGGGCCTTTGTAGGGCATTGACCTAAAGAAATCAGCTCTTTTGCTCACAAATAAATACAAAGACCCACTAACATTACAAATCCCCACCCCCCAAAATCCACAAAATAAAAAACCTAATCTACCCATTGCCTTGAAAAGGGCACTTGTATGGGCATTGCCCTGAAAAGGGCATTCAGCTCTTTTAAGAGTGCCCACCTTAATCTAAAAAAAAAAACACCCCAAAAAACCTTAAAAAAAACTAACACTAACCCCTCTTTAGGTACTCACAGTTGTTGAAGTCCCGCTTGGACAATCTTCATCCCAGCAGCTCAACCTTCATCCAGGCGGCATCTTCATCAAGGCGGCTCCGTCTTCATCCATCGCGGGACCGGCATCTTCTTCATCCTTGCGGGGGTGGAGTGGCGATGCGCGGAGGCGGAGGTCGATTGACTGCCGCACAATGAGGATTGAAATGCAAGGTACCCCTGAAAATATTGAATCAGCCAATAGGAATAAGAGCTGCTTAAATCCTATTGGCTGTTCAAATCAGCCAATAGGATTTAAGTAGCTCTCATTCCTATCGGCTGTTCAAATCAGACAACTTACACTCAGAAAAATGTTTAGATTTCCTCTTGTGCTTCCACATCATGGGAAAACCACAGAAGATATCTGTGCGGCAAAATCTATTGGCAAGTAAGCTCCTTCAGGAGGCTGAGATGAACTGCAGGGCACTGTATGTGAAGCCATTGAGGCTTGGGGCGTGTGAGGAGAAAGCTGTGGCACTGCCTGAACAGCATCATCCTGAGAGACATTAGGCTCAGAAACAAGTAATTTGTCTTTACATTTTAAAGCTTTTTTCTAAACATGAGGAACAAAATTGCATAGGTAAGACAATTTGGGCCTCCAAACATAAGCATTTATCAAAAGAAACAGACTCCTGTTCATTATCCATGGCTGATAAAGGGCCATAAAGTAAGGAATGTCAGTTTAAGAAAAAAAGTTTTTTCTTCAAAACGCTAGGCAAATAAATAAAAGATGTACCTCTACACCTCAGAAGCTGAGGTGCCCTACCGTAACCTTTAGAGACTGAACGAACTAAGGACTCTTCAGTCGGCCAGACGATATCTCACAGCCGCAACGAAGAGAAACTCACAGAAATGACACCGCTACGCTCTCAAAAGCGGAAAATAGGGAGGTCACGTGAGCGACATCAAAAGAAACTGCGCAATAAGAAAAAAAGCACGTGTTTCATACTCTGAAATGGAGTAACCGTTTAAAACATTCCCAACATGAAAATTTATGAAGTTAAAATCATATAGCCGTAAGGTTAGAGGCCATCCCAAACCTATAAGGAAGACTGTTAACCCTATAGTCTCTTTTCACATACAAATAGTGCCTGCAAACTGCCCCCAAAAATCCTTACTAAAGGATTATAATGTCCCATGAAATTAATGCAGAATTAAAATAGATAGTGCAAGTCTCCAGTACCTAGAAGACAAAAGCACTTACCTGCAAATCCAGCTGTCAGGCAGGAAGACAGCTCACAAGGCGTTAAAGGACAGATAACCAACAGAGTAACCAACTCTGGCTTTCTATACCGAGGGCAGCAAATATGTTAGAAAACAAAGCAAGGACCACCTCGCCACTTTCTAACTGCTTAAAAGCCACCACTACTCTTACTCAAGAGATTGATGTGGACACAGCTAAACCCAAATCCTTGCTTGCAGGGAAAAGTTCCCGAAAAAGGAATAAATATCTTCAGACATCAACATCACGTCCTCCATTTACAGAGGCAAAGAGAATGACTTGGGGTTATGGATAAGGGAAGTGACACTTAACATCTTTGCTGGCGTGCTCTTTGCCTCCTCCTGCTGGCCAGGAGTGAATATCCCACTAGTAATTGGAATGACGTTGTGGACTCTCCATGTCTTAGGAAAGAAATCTGGAGAAAAGTCTAGTTTATTCATGCATTTTGAGAAGAAGATGTAATATAAGCATAACAAATAATAAAAAAGAATAGTAGTTTACACTAATATGTTTATGATTGACATACAATAGCTTACGCTTGTCAATGAGCTCTAAAATTTTACTCAATTTGATATTGGCAACAGTGAGGCATGATGTATCATGTTGGTGCAGGCAAAAACATTACATTACGGCAGGCGGACTTGTCGCTGCATGTCTGGGCATGCCCAAACCTTCAAGTGTATGGACACAGCTTGTCAGTGTGTTGGCTGCATTCTTGTGAGTTAGATGCTAGAAGCTGAAGTGTGTTAGTTTCATGTGATGCAGAAATAGATTTTATCCACATATGGAAATAAAGTGTTTACTTGGGTATTTTACAAATGAGGAGTCATAAACAGAGCTATTGTGTTGTTTTTTTCTGTGAAAAAAGCAATAAGGGACTACAGCTCCGAAGAAAAGAAGTTACTGTGTTCAAGGATAGGATGTGATGTTACATCAGTTCTTTTGAAATATCATCACCTATTTGGTAACCGTTGTAATCCCTTGGAATATCACAACAACCCTATTATAAAAGGACTAAGAAAAATTTTATTAGAGCACATATCAAAGGAAAAGAACTATCCTCTAAAACTTGCCCCTGGTAGGTCAATGTGTCCCATCTGATTAAAAAATTTAATTGAAAAAGAAACTTGTATGGAGCAGAGAGAGGACTAAGTATTGCCCAAAGATTCTCTTCAGACTCAGCTTGTGCTGCTTTTTGAGTATTCCCTGCATCCAAGATTAGGAATATAAATTCTGATAAAAGACAAAGTGCTTTGAGAGCTAATGTAGGAAAGATTTCTGAAACTTTTAAAAGAAATCATGTAAGAATCAATTGATGAGACGATTCCAGCAGAGTATAACTGTGCCATAATTCTGTCAACAGAAGAATATGACAGATTACTTGAGGCTCTTAAAAGTGTGCTGTAGCAAACAAAGAAGACAAAGTTAAAATTATCAGCCTATTACAGAGCTCATGGTCCTGAAACAAACAATGTCCTATGGCAAAAATGCATGTGACGGGGTTTGAGAAACAACTAAACAGGAAACAAAAAAAGCCAGTTTGTAAAGGACAACAGAGGGTCAGATCCTCACCCCTGAAGATATGTTCCTCTTTTGCAATGAGAAGATTAAGAGGTTTACATACATCTATGTCAGAAGCAAGTAAGTAACTGAATTTCATGAACTGAAACTCAGGGATAGGTTTGATAAGTGTGAGAGAATACAGAGTTCAAGAAAATTTCACCGTTTTGAGGCAGTATCAAAGAGTACTTTCAGATGCTTCTTTACATCTGCATTGCAAAAGTTTGAAGAACGTTCCATGATAAAATGTGCCTGTCTAAACCTACGGACCAACCTGGACCAAGAACATTATTCAAGATATCTACTGTGGACTAGTGATGTCGCGAATAGTTCGCCGGCGAATAGTTCCCGGCGAACATAGCTTGTTCGCATTCGCCGCGGCAGGCAAACATATGCGATGTTCGATCCTCCCCCTATTCATCATCATTGAGTAAACTTTGACCCTGTATCTCACAGTCTGCAGACACATTTCAGCCAATCAGCAGCAGTCACTCCCTCCCAGACCCTCCCAGCTCCTGGACAGCAGCCATTTTATATTCATTCTGATCCTGCATTCTTAGTGAGAGAAGGGATAGTGTAGCTGCTGCTGATTTTATAGGGAAATTGATAGCTAGGCTAGTGTATTCAGTGTCCACTACAGTCCTGAAGGACTCATCTGATCTCTGCTGTAAGGACAGCACCCCAAAAAGCCCTTTTTAGGGCTAATACATCTTTTTTTTTTTTTTGCCTGTGTAATTTTGACTGTGAAACATCAGTCTGCTAGTGTAATCTAATTGCAGTTGCCTGCCTGCAGTGCCACCACTCATATCTGTTGTAACAGTAGTGTAAATTTTGTAAAAAAAAACTTTTTTGACTGTGAAACATCAGTCTGCTAGTGTAATCTAATAGCAGTTGCCTGCCTGCCAGCGTGTGTGCCAGGCCCACTTGCCAACTAGTGCCACCACTCATATCTGTTGTAACAGTAGTGTAAAAAAATTTTTAAAAAAACTTTTTGACTGTGAAACATCAGTCTGCTAGTGTAATCTAATTGAAGTTGCCTGCCTGCCAGCGTGTGTGCCAGGCCCATTTGATAAGTGCCACCACTCATATCTGTTGTAACAGTAGTGTAAATTTTGTAAAAAAAAAACTTTTTGGACTGTGAAACATCAGTCTGCTAGTGTAATCTAATTGCAATTGCCTGCCTGCCAGCGTGTGTGCCAGGCCCACTTGCCAACTAGTGCCACCACTCATATCTGTTGTAACAGTAGTGTAAATTTAAAAAAAAAACTTTTTTGACTGTGAAACATCAGTCTGCTAATGTAATCTAATTGCAGTTGCCTGCCTGCCAGCGTGTGTGCCAGGCCCATTTGATAAGTGCCACCACTCATATCTGTTGTAACAGTAGTGTAAATTTTGTAAAAAAAAAACTTTTTGGACTGTGAAACATCAGTCTGCTAGTGTAATCTAATTGCAATTGCCTGCCTGCCAGCGTGTGTGCCAGGCCCACTTGCCAACTAGTGCCACCACTCATATCTGTTGTAACAGTAGTGTATTTTTTAAAAAAAAAAACTTTTTTGACTGTGAAACATCAGTCTGCTAGTGTAATCTAATTGCAGTTGCCTGCCTGCCAGCGTGTGTGCCAGGCCCACTTGCCAACTAGTGCCACCACTCATATCTGTTGTAACAGTAGTGTAAATTTAAAAAAAAAAAACTTTTTTGACTGTGAAACATCAGTCTGCTAGTGTAATCTAATTGCAGTTGCCTGCCTGCCAGTGTGTGTGCCAGGCCCACTTGCCAACTAGTGCCACCACTCATATCTGTTGTAACAGTAGTGTAAATTTAAAAAAAAAAAATTTTGACTGTGAAACATCAGTCTGCTAGTGTAATCTAATTGCAGTTGCCTGCTTGCCAGCGTGTGTGCCAGGCCCACTTGCCAACTAGTGCCACCACTCATATCTGTTGTAACAGTAGTGTAATTTTTAAAAAAAAACACTTTTTTGACTGTGAAACATCAGTCTGCTAGTGTAATCTAATTGCAGTTGCCTGCCTGCCTGCCAGTGTGTGTGCCAGGCCCACTTGCCAACTAGTGCCACCACTCATATCTGTTGTAACAGTAGTGTAAATTTTAAAAAAAAAAACTTTTTTGACTGTGAAACATCAGTCTGCTAGTGTAATCTAATAGCAGTTGCCTGCCTGCCAGCGTGTGTGCCAGGCCCACTTGCCAACTAGTGCCACCACTCATATCTGTTGTAACAGTAGTGTAAATTTAAAAACAAAAACAAAAAACTTTTTTGACTATGAAACATTAGTCTGCTAGTTTAATCTAATTGCAGTTGCCTGCCTGCCAGCGTGTGTGCCAGGCCCACTTGCTAAGTGCCACCACTCATATCTGTTGTAACAGTAGTATACATTTTTTTTAAAAAAAACTTTTTTGACTGTGAAACATCAGTCTGCTAGTGTAATCTAATTGCAGTTGCCTGCCTGCCATTGTGTGTGCCAGGCCCACTTGCTAAGTGCCACCACTCATATCTGTTGTAACAGTAGTGTAAATTTTTAAAAAAAAAACTTTTTTGACTGTGAAACATCAGTCTGCTAGTGTAATCTAATTCTCTGCCTGGGAAATTATATATCTATCAAATCTATCTATTTATCTATCAAATCTATCTAACTATCAATCGTATCTATCAAATGTAAATTTCATCTATTGATCTATGTAATCTATGTATCTATCTATCAAATCTATCTATCTCGTGGCCGGACGGTTTTGTGACAGCCACTTGTGTTTCGGCCAAATGTCCGTCGGCCAAATGTCCGTCGGCTAAAAGTCAGGCCACGATTGCATGCGCAGTGCCCCAAATTTGAAGTAGGAGGACCGACCAAGCATCTTTTTCCATCTCCCGGTTCCTAAAATCCATGCCATATACACGTCCCCTAGCGCCGCAACTGCCTCTGGCAACCTTACCATGGGTCTCTGACCACATGTCTTGTAATTCTCTGTCTGGGAAATTATATATCTATCAAATCTATCTATCTCGTGGCCGGACTGTTTTGTGACAGCCACTTGTGTTTCGGCCAAATGTCCGTCGGCCAAATGTCCGTCGGCCAAATGTCCATCGGCTAAAAGTCCGGCCACGATTGCACGCGCAGTGTCCCAAATTTGAAGTAGGAGGACCGACCAAGCATCTTTTTCCATCTCCCGGTTCCTAAAATCCATGCCATATACACGTCCCCTGGCGCCGCAACTGCCTCTGGGTACCTTACCATGGGTCCCAGTCCGCACGTCTTGTAATTCTCTGTCTGTGAAATTATATATCTATAAAATCTATCTATTTATCTATCAAATCTATCTAACTATCAATCGTATCTATCAAATGTATATTGCATCTATTGATCTATGTAATATATGTATCTATCTATCAAATCTATCTATCTCGTGGCTGGACTGTTTTGTGACAGCCACTTGTGTTTCGGCCAAATGTCCGTTGGCCAAATGTCCGTCGGCTAAATGTCCGGCCACGATTGCATGCGCAGTTCCCCAAATTTGAAGTAGGAGGACCGACCAAGCATCTTTTTCCATCTCCCGGTTCCTAAAATCCATGCCATATACACCTCCCCCGATAGGGGGAGTAACAGGTATTAAACTGATCAGAATAGTACTACTTAACACACCACTCATATCTGGTGCCACAGTAAATTGCACGCGCAGTGCCCCAAATTTGAAGTAGGAGGACTGACCAAGCATCTTTTTCCATCTCCCGGTTCCTAAAATCCATGCCATATACACGTCCCCTGGCGCCGCAACTGCCTCTGGGAACCTTACCATGGGTCACAGACCGCACGTCTTGTAATTCTCTGTCTGGGAAATTATATATCTATCAAATCTATCTATTTATCTATCAAATCTATCTATCTATCGTATCTATCAAATGTGTATATTGCATCTATTGATTTACCTATCTAATCTATGTATCTATGTATCTATCAAATCTATCTATCTCGTGGTTGTGCAAATGGACTGTTTGTGGTTGTTTGCGGTGCGTTAAACGGGGAGTTTGGTCTGTCACTGTGAAGCGGGCGTAACCCTTACACTACCTGATCGATACAACATCATACCTGATGTTTTAAAGCACGTTATTCCAAACAATTTAGGAATGTTAGGTGATTTATGCCCTTTATGGCTTAAAACCAGACTCTGCATCAACTATGTAATTTTGTAATTTTCCGTGGGAGTTTTGCCATGGATCCCCCTCCGGCATGCCACAGTCCAGGTGTTAGTCCCCTTGAAACAACTTTTCCATCACTATTGTGGCCAGAAAGAGTCCGTGTGGGTTTTAAAATTCGCCTGCCTATTGAAGTCAATGGCGGTTCGCCCGTTCGCAAACAGTTGCGGAAGTTCGAGCCCGCCGTTCGTGAACGGAAAATTTTAAGTTTGCGACATCACTACTGTGGACAATGCATAGATTCTCATGAACAATGTTCTTGGGAAACTGACAGCTGCCAAGTTGATTATTGCTACCGTAAGCTCCCTCAACATTTCTGAGTAAGGAAATCTCACAGCTTCTAATCATGTAGCTTGAAGTTGTGGTGTGTCAATCATAAACATAATTAGTGTAAAATACAGTTTATTTTTGTTTGCTATACTTATAATTACATATTTCCATGTCTGAAAGCACATGAATAAAGTAGGGTTTTCTACTAGCCCTATCTGAACCCCCACTAGAGATAATCAACCTGAAAGTAAGGGGAAATGTTAAACAATTGCACTTTCTCACCGCCAGTAAAAAAAAATAAAAAAATAAGAGAAGCCTCAAACCTGAAATGTTTATCATGCACACTATACACTGTGTGCAGAATTATTAGGCAAATGAGTATTTTGACCACATCATCCTCTTTATGCATGTTGTCTTACTCCAAGCTGTATAGGCTCAAAAGCCTACTACCAATTAAGCATATTAGGTGATGTGCATCTCTGTAATGAGAAGGGGTGTGGTCTAATGACATCAACACCCTATATCAGGTGTGCATAATTATTAGGCAACTTCCTTTCCTTTGGCAAAATGGGTCAAAAGAAGGACTTGACAGGCTCAGAAAAGTCAAAAATAGTGAGATATCTTGCAGAGGGATGCAGCACTCTTAAAATTGCAAAGCTTCTGAAGCGTGATCATCGAACAATCAAGCGTTTGATTAAAAATAGTCAACAGGGTCGCAAGAAGCGTGTAGAAAAACCAAGGCGCAAAATAACTGCCCATGAACTGAGAAAAGTCAAGCGTGCAGCTGCCAAGATGCCACTTGCCACCAGTTTGGCCATATTTCAGAGCTGCAACATCACTGGAGTGCCCAAAAGCACAAGGTGTGCAATACTCAGAGACATGGCCAAGGTAAGAAAGGCTGAAAGACGACCACCACTGAACAAGACACACAAGCTGAAACGTCAAGACTGGACCAAGAAATATCTCAAGACTGATTTTTCTAAGGTTTTATGGACTGATGAAATGAGAGTGAGTCTTGATGGGCCAGATGGATGGGCCCGTGGCTGGATTGGTAAAGGGCAGAGAGCTCCAGTCCGACTCAGACGCCAGCAAGGTGGAGGTGGAGTACTGGTTTGGGCTGGTATCATCAAAGATGAGCTTGTGGGGCCTTTTCGGGTTGAGGATGGAGTCAAGCTCAACTCCCAGTCCTGCTGCCAGTTTCTGGAAGACACCTTCTTCAAGCAGTGGTACAGGAAGAAGTCTGCATCCTTCAAGAAAAACATGATTTTCATGCAGGACAATGCTCCATCACACGCGTCCAAGTACTCCACAGCGTGGCTGGCAAAAAAGGGTATAAAAGAAGAAAATCTAATGACATGGCCTCCTTGTTCACCTGATCTGAACCCCATTGAGAACCTGTGGTCCATCATCAAATGTGAGATTTACAAGGAGGGAAAACAGTACACCTCTCTGAACAGTGTCTGGGAGGCTGTGGTTGCTGCTGCACGCAATGTTGATGGTGAACAGATCAAAACACTGACAGAATCCATGGATAGCAGGCTTTTGAGTGTCCTTGCAAAGAAAGGTGGCTATATTGGTCACTGATTTGTTTTTGTTTTGTTTTTGAATGTCAGAAATGTATATTTGTGAATGTTGAGATGTTATATTGGTTTCACTAGTAAAAATAAATAATTGAAATGGGTATATATTTGTTTTTTGTTAAGTTGCCTAATAATTATGCACAGTAATAGTCACCTGCACACACAGATCTCCCCCTAAAATAACTATAACTAAAAACAAACTAAAAACTACTTCCAAAACTATTCAGCTTTGATATTAATGAGTTTTTTGGGTTCATTGAGAACATGGTTGTCGTTCAATAATAAAATTAATCCTCAAAAATACAACTTGCCTAATAATTCTGCACTCCCTGTACTTACCTAGGTAACCCCTAAAAAACTTTTAGGATTTAGACTTGATCAAGATTGTGCAAAATGTTTATATATGTACATGTACCTTGTAATGTAATATAAAGATTAGTTTTTGTTCAAAGAAGCTAGGACCATCCTGAGCTGAGATATTGAGGTTTCTTTAAACATCTGCATAACCTAAATGTGTTGTGCGCCATGATACTAAAATGGCGGCCTTGGTTTTAGGTAATAACTAAAAAAAAAACTAGGAAAAATTTAAAATGGTCAAGCAACTTATGTTGGACCACTTCACATGGATTGACCCACATTAAACAATAAGAACTCAATGTTCTACAAGTGCAGGTTTGCAAAAATAAAGCAGAAATTAGTAGAATATTGTCTAAGTACTTGGAAGTGCCATGAGTGGACCCGTAGCTTCCTGCACACCCCTGATGTCCTAACTATTTTCAAAAACGGCAGAGTTGAAAGCTGAAACTTATTATCATACCTTAGAATCAATGTTGTAAGTTGCCGGACATCATTGAAGGCAGAAACAAAATTATAATGTGATAAGAACTGCTTTTAACATATGCAATGAAGAGTGTAATACACACAGCAGGATGACAGTGGCAAAAGAGCACAAGCAGTATACAAACTACATTTGGATCTTCAGCTCCTTACGTCGGCACTATTAGAATTGCTCATAATGTATTTGCACAAGCACATACCAATGCCTAACTTCACAGGAACCATATTGTCTGACCTGAAATGACAGTGCCTACCAGAACCCATATTGGGAGAAGCAGGTGACATAGCCACAGTCTGACTTAAGCTGTTAGATACCCAGGCCAGCAATCCTCTTTACAGGTAATTCCTCAATTTCCTCCAGACAGAGTTCATAACAGAACAAAGGTAAGGTCTAAAGATAGAGAAAGAGAGAAAAATGCATTAGATCATTTTCTTAACAGGTTACCTGTTTCATCCTCTATCATTCCTAATTCTACGGCAGAACTGGGGTCCACTTCTCAGAACCGATTTAGTGTAGTTCTTTTTTCAAATGTTTGCTTTCTGACTTGCAGCCCTGAATTTAAGAAGTGTAGTGTTGCAAGGGAAGATAAGAAATGTTATGCCTGCATAGAACACAGTTTTTATTATAACAAGTGATTTAGAGATTGAGCGTGCACCTGTTAGAAGATTCTGATTTGGAATTTGAAAGAGAATTATCTGATATACCTTTTCCATCTATTTCTACAGAAGTTATTTCTTATTTTAAAGAAACTTTAGTTTTGGAAAATGTACCTTTAACATTCTCTGACTGGTATGATAATAAGCACTTTCTTTCTGTTTAGTACCCAGTGTTGGATGCAATTTAATGGATTTTTATGTCAGAATTTGCAAAATCCCAGAGACAAATGTTAGCGCCTTACAACATTTCAAATATGTTTTACCTAAAGACCTCCAGTTGGATGCTCTTCCTTCAGGTTTATATACTATATATATATATATATATATATATTTCCTACAGAATACAGAGGCTTCTTCAGCAATGTATTGGATACAAGTTAAATTTGAAGCAATGCTTTTTATTACAAGGTGCCATGTTCCATCCTTATCGATGTTTCTGTTATTAAAGCTGCAGAAGGTTGGCTACCGTCTATTCAGGAAGATACAGGTGACCCTCGGTTTACAACGGTTCAATTTACACCGTTTCAGAATAACAACCTTTTTTTCCAGTCATGTGACTGCTATTGAAAAGCATTGAGAAGCAGTGCATTTATTAAAATATCCAGTAGGTGGAGCTGTCCGCTTGTGTTGCAGCAAAGCCAAGCAAGCTGAAATTAATCAGTTTAACCAGACCTGAGCTATCGAGCAGATTTCAAAAGAACAAGATCTTCCTGTCTATAAATCAGTCCAGATTGGAATGCATAGAAAGAACTGTTTGCAGAAAAATGCAAGTGAAGTCTGTGTTGTGTGATTATTTTATTAGGTTTATAATGCTGTTTAGCAAATGTTTTTGTTCATTTAACTTAGTTTAATTATATATTCTGTTTTGTGTGATTATTTTATTAGGTTTATAATGCTGTTTAGCATTTGAAGTCTTCATTTCAAAGTTTTAAAAATAATGTATTAGGTGTTATGACAATTTTGAGAGAGGCCTGGAACCTATCTCCCTCACTTCCCATTGATTTACATTATAAACTGGGTTTCAATTTACAACGGTTTCGATTTACAACCATTCCTTCTGGAACCTAACCCCGGCGTAAACTGAGGGCTACCTGTATTTCTAATACTGTTAAAGTCGAGTCAAAATTAAACTTTCATGGTTCATATAGAGCAGGCAATTCTATACAACTTTCTATTTTACTCCTATTATCAATTTTTCTTTGTTCTCTTGGTATCTTTATTTTAAAAAGCAAGAATATAAGCATAGGAGCTGGCCCATTTTTGGTTCAGAATCTGGGTAGCGCTTTCTGATTGGTGTATGTAGCCACCAATCAGCAAGTGCTACCCAGGTTCTGAACCAAAAATGGCTGATAAGCTTACATTAAAATAAAGATACCAAAAAAACGAAGAAAAATTTATAATAGGAGTAAATGAGAAAGTTGCTTAAAATTGAATGTTCTATCTGAATCATGAAAGTTTAATTTTGACTTGACTATTCTTTAATGAACAAATGGTTACTTAATTTTTGGAGATATGAGGCAAGTTCTATATTTTTATTTTGGAGCAATGAATACTCTATTGGGTTTAAATGCTAGAAGCCTAGCTACAGCAAATTTGGCCCATACCGCCCTTTGTTTAAGGCATTGGAATGATTTTGCCTCTTAGATTAAACTTTTGAGCTTTCAATTTTACCCAGTTATTCTGTTTGGTAAATGTTTAGATTTAATCACAATAGTCAAGTCGTAAGTGTTTCCAACTCCGGGATCAATGGGAATAGATAAATGCACACACATATCAGGGAAATTTAGTTGGGTTATGTGTTCCCTCTGATTCCCCTTTTGCTGAAAAGAATAAGAAAGGGACTAAGGAAATGCATTGTGATAATTCCCTACCTGCCAAGGAATATCTGGTTTCCATTACTTCAACAGCTTGCAATTCAACCTCCATTGATTCTTCTACTATTCAAAATGATTCTTAAATCAAGGGGCTCTAGCTTATCTGAACCTCCAGAAACTACAACTAGCGGCTTGGTAGCACTAAATGAAATATCCCTGAGTCGGTTATTCTGAGGGCTATTCCGAAGGCAAAAGGAAAATCTCCACTTTCAAATCTTATTATAGTATTTGGGATGTGTTTTTACCTGGCTTCTCAGACAGAATAAACATTTAGTTGATATTCAACTATGTGACTTACTTTACTATTTCATGATGACTTTCATTAAGGTCTTTCGGTGGCCACTCTCAAAAAGTCCCTGCCATCTCTGCAGTTTCAGGAATATGCTGGGTGCAAGATACTATTGTCATACACCTTTTTCAAGCTGTATCGCACATCATTGCTTGTTGAAGACTCCCATACATCCACTAGTTAAGGGTTGTAGCAAAAAAAAACCTCAATGGTCCAATCCTAAGCCATACACAGTCACTAAACAATCACCTTGTCTGAAGCAGAAAAAAACAGAATAGAGGTGAAGATTATTCACAATAGTAGCACGTACGTACCCCTTACAGATCCGTGGACACTAACTAGTTAAAAGATCCAATGTTTATTATTCATATTTAAAAAGCGTATACAAATTCATAGTACAGAAAGAGGGAGAGCTAAAAAAGGCTAAAGTGTCACTCTATTCAACTTAATCCAATATATATACATTAAGGGCAAATCTACTTTTATGTCTGAAGTAAAGCCAACATGTAAGGGCATTTTTTTTGCGGGAAAAGGTTTTCTCAGTTATTGGCTGATAACGGCTATCTAAGTCTCAATAACACTAGCAGTTGACATCTTTAAAAAGGCCCATGCCTGGGCCGAAATGCGTCGATATAAGTCACTGCTCGAGTCTTACACATAGGGTAAGCCTGGTTTTAGTAGGTCTTTATCCACATGTATTACATTATTGCACTATGTGACCTTTTTTTTTCCACAGGTTCCAACACCAACGGACACTTTTGGATTATCTATATATTTATTGGTTAATTTTTGCATTACCATTTTTATTATATTTTGTTTTATTTTTATTTTTACCTATATTTGTTTTACATATTTTTTGCTTTTTTTGTGTAGGCACTGTGTGTATATAAACCTTCTGTATACAAATTCATAGTCAGTGCACTCACAGTTACATCCCGCTTTGACCCAGCCAGCACTCTGTCTGATGCGTTTTAATTGCCGCTTTCTCAAAGATAGCTATCTTTGAGAAATTGGCAAGTGAAATGCGTCAGATGACGTGCTGGCTGGGTCACAGCGTAGCGTAACTGTGAGTGCACTGACTATGAATTTGTATATGCTTTTTTAATATGAATAATAAAGATTGGATCTTTTAACCAGTTAGTGTCCACAGATCTGTAAGGGGTATGTGCATGTTACTATTGTGAATGATCTTCACTTCTATTGTGTTGTATCACACATCAAGCCTACAATAAAGTTACAAGTTCCTCCTTGGGATCTTTTGTTAGTTTTCAATGCTCTTATGGAATTACCTATTGAGCCTTACTCTGGTTTCTTACATGGTGGCAATTACCTCTGCTTAATTTGTCTCTAATTTACAGGCTTTATCATCTGAAGAAAATTCTTTAGTCTTTCATAAGGACAAAGCTGTCTTAAGAGCAGTTCCAGAATTTTTGCCCAAAGTGGTCTCTGATTTTCATTCCTTTAAATACATTGTCTTACCTTCTTTGGCTTTACAGAAGTTGATAGATAAAAGAAACTATTATATACTCCGGATGCTGTCAGATTCTTGCATTGCAATTTAGACATAACTAAGAATTTCAGATGGTCAAAGAGGCTTTTTTGTGATTTCAAGGAAAGTCCAACTACCAGCCAAGACAACAATATTTTCTTGGATTGTTTGCTGCATTTTAAAAGCATATCAGTTACAGAAGCTGCATGTTCAGTACAATCTCATGACACTGTCATCTTGGGCAAAAGCAATATCATGGGCACTATAAAATGCTGCTTCAATTGATGATGATATATGTCAGGCTGCAGTCAGGAAAAATATTTATACTTTCATTTAACACTACAAATTTGATGTGATCCTTTGCCAAGTTTAGCCGGAAAATTATTCATTTCAACCTATCAATTGCATTAAAATTGCTTCTCTCCATTTTAGATAAATAATATATCATATTTTTTACTTGGGTAAAATTAGGCAGGTCAGGGCATTTCCACGGTCTAGAAATTTAGATCTTAGTCACCGCCTGGATAGCAATTGCCAGAATCCGTTGTGATTTAGGCAGTCTGTCCAACATGAAGAAGAGAAAAACCTGGGATTTCTATAACTTGATTCCCAGGAAGCAACAGAGCAAGAATACAAAACTCCACAATGGAATAATTTTCGGTCATGACCGCCTAATGTGGAGATAAGAACCTGTCTACCCACACTGTCTCTAACACAGTGCTGAGCATGTCGGGGAAATCTTGGAAAATTTAAGTGCAATAAAGTACCATTTTAACAAGACTTTAAAGTAAGATTCTAGTAGGGCCATGCAATGGATAGCCTTCCTGGTAAAAGGTATGGCCTTCTCCAATGCCTTAACAGAAAAGGTCTGCCTCATCTCATCCTCCCAAGCTCTCACTTGCCAGAGTTTACCCTTATTACACACTCCTCTAGTAAGATATTGTTATGTATAGTCAGTGGTTTTACTAATCTACCCCCTGCTTGCCATCTTTTCTGCCAGTTTGTAAGCTGCCTAAGTTGAGACCACGGAAACCCCCAAGAAAGAGGAAACTAAGTAATCTGGTGCATTCACATCTCAACCAAGGCTGAGTCACCCATAAAAAATAATAGATGTGTACCAAGGATCTCAGTCTACCCTAGTCATATAAGTCCTCAAGTGACAGATGCCACATGTATATTACACATGACCTTAAAGAGGCCTTTAAGACTAGGAATTGGAGAGGGATGAGGGGCCACTTCTTTACTGTGTCTAAGAGACCTCCATGCTACCAGATTAAAAAAAAAAAAAAAATTATGCTTACCTGATAAATTTCTTTCTTTTGCGATGTACCGAGTCCACGGATTCATCCTTACTTGTGGGATATTGTCCTTCCTGACAGGAAGTAGCGAAGAGAGCACCACAGCAGAGCTGTCTATATAGCTCCCCCCTTAACTCCACCCCCCAGTCATTCGACCGAAGGCCAAGGAAGAAAAGGAGAAACTATAAGGTGCAGAGGTGACTGAAGTTTACATAAAAAAATACTATCTGTCTTGAATAGACAGGGCGGGCCGTGGACTCGGTATATCACAAAAGAAAGAAATTTATTAGGTAAGCATAAATGTTGTTTTCTTTTGCATGATGTACCGAGTCCACGGATTCATCCTTACTTGTAGGATACCAATACCAAAGCTTTAGGACACGGATGAAGGGAGGGACAAGACAGAAACCTAAACGGAAGGCACCACTGCTTGCAAAACCTTTCTCCCAAAAATAGCCTCCGAAGAAGCAAAAGTATCAAATTTGTAAAATTTTTAAAAGGTATGAAGCGAAGACCAAGTCGCAGCCTTACAAATCTGTTCAACAGAAGCATCATTTTTAAAAGCCCATGTGGAAGCTACCGCTCTAGTAGAATGAGCTGTAATCCTTTCAGGAGGCTGCTGTCCAGCAGTCTCATAAGCCAAACGGATGATGCTTTTCAGCCAAAAGGAAAGAGAAGTCGCCGTAGCCTTTTGACCCCTGCGCTTTCCAGAACAGACAACAAACAAAGAAGATGTTTGACGAAAATCTTTGGTTGCCTGCAAGTAAAATTTCAAAGCACGAACCACGTCCAAGTTGCCAGCTTAGAGCCAACAAAGAGAATGACTGGGGGGTGGAGTTAAGGGGGGAGCTATATAGACAGCTCTGCTGTGGTGCTCTCTTTGCTACTTCCTGTCAGGAAGGACAATATCCCACAAGTAAGGATGAATCCGTGGACTCGGTACATCATGCAAAAGAAAGTGTCTCATTTGAAATTGTTTTTAATATTTAGGCTATGCTGTGGAAGATTGGACAGGGGGAGTACCATGCACACACTGTCAAAATGGGTACCACTAGGAAATCAGAAATTAAAATTTTCTTTAATATTCTTTATAGTTAGGTATTTTATACCAACTCATTGTCTGCATGAATTGCAAAGTAGCAAACATTTTTATCTTCTGGTTTCCAATTAGAAATTGTTATTGAACAATAAAGATATAAAATGCTGAATGTGGAACAATAAAATGTGTATTTGAAATATTTAGGATTTTTTATCCAAATTGAGCTTAGGATATTTCTGTTGTCTAAAGTTTTATTCTTGCTTGGTATGTTGAAGAAAAAAAAAAAATATATATGGTTTTGTGGGTGCATCACAGAAAAAAAAAATGTAACTCCTTGCATTTACAGAAATATGCTATGTAGTTCAACACTCAAAGGGTTAACAGTGCTGATGGTTTAAATGTAACACCTCTAGAAGATCAGAATGTCATGAGTTTTGATGTGCCAGTTCATAAAAGCTGTTGATATACCTAATGACACATGGGAGCAACCTCTTTGTGAAGATCTCAACAGTTTAGGATATAATTAACTCACTCCAGGACGCGTTATATGTCTGTAGCTTCACTGATAAAATATAATCTCAGGAGTCATCACGAGTCAATGCTTAAAGGGACATTGTGAACTAGATTTTTCTTAGCATAAATGTTTTGTAGATGATCCATTTATACAGCCCATCTGGTAGTGTTTTTGCAACAATGTTTAGTTTTGATTATTTTTAAATAACATTGTGCTGATTTTCAGACTCCTAACCAAGCCCCAAAGTTTTAGATGTATACTGAAGTCTACAGATTCCTGCTTGCTAATATTTGTGTAATGGGTCTTTTCATATCCAGGGAAGCGGGAGTGCCTGCTCTTCTTGCTTTCTCATCCCATTTCATTGGGTGTCCCAGTCTAACCTAATCAACAGTGCTAAATTAGGAGCTTCTAAGTACGTTTTTAAATAGTTTTATATCAGTATCTGTGCATATTCTTCTTTATAGTAGTGTCTATTACATGCAGTTATATGGAAATTGGTGTATACTGTCCCTTTAAAATGCATATAAAGTATAATGTTTTTAATTGTTTTCTTTATACAGACTCTTGGTTTATTTATTTAATAAAATAACAATTTATTATATATATGATTGTGACCTCACATTGGAATAGTGTCTGCCTTATCATTCCCTAAATTAACATGGCAGATAAACGACAGTGATTCTTAAGAAGTTTATATTTTCTTTGTTTTTGGGTACTCAGTATTTATACCTATTACTCTCATCTTATATAAGAAGATTTACTGAAATGTTGTACACTGCTTTGTTATGCCATGTGCTGAGTCTATACTAAGGCCTAGTGCAACTGATAACACAACCCACTTGATTTTACTCTCAGACTTCCTCAAACATCAGGAGTTAAAAGTTGTAAATTAAAACGCACTTTAACCCAAGCAACCTAAAATGTTTAACCAAAGCGTTGTTAATGCATCTGATACATAAATAACGCAGTACTAGTGTGCTCATTGAGCTTGTATTATAAATTATTGGTTGTGTTAAATTGTTACGTGTGTCACATTTAGTGATTTTATTAACAGTTATCACTTGCTATTGTGCGTTCAAAAACACATAACGTGTGTGACAAAGAATTTAATTAAAAAAACTCCACAAATTTGTGTTTCATCTACTCAGTACTCAAACATTCTCTGACATAAATTTTAGCGCAGTCCCTCATAGAAATCTATTTTTCTGAGGGAAAGAACGCATCTGTGCTATAAAACATGACTATTGTAGTGTGCGTTATACCACTGCGTGCACCATATATATTAAATATTGACATGTAATACCGGTGCAGAAATGCAGGTGGAATGTATTGTAATCCAGCTATATTAAAGGAACATGATACCCAAATGTTGAAGCACTTGAAACTGATGCAGCATAGCTGTAAAAAGCTTTTAGAAAATATCACCTGAACATCTCTATGTAAAAAAGGAAGATATTTTACCTCAAATTGCCTAAGTATTCACATCCCACTGTAAAGAGACTTTAAGCAGCCAGTAAGGATGCTTGTCCCAGGACATGCTAGGGAGTGTGCATCTGTCATGTACAGGCACAGTCATGTTATTTACCTACTGAGTTTCAATAAGTTCTATTAAATCTCATGAGATCACAGCAATAGCAAAGCATTACTTCAGCACTGCTGATTGGATATTGTTTTTTTTTTTTTCCATCTTGCAGCTTGACAGTATCTGAAAGATAATTTTTCACAGAGCACTTACTGAGCTGAAGAAATTGTCACCGAAAATATATTTCTTTTTACATAGAGATGCTCAGGTGATATTTTCCTGTCAGTTTTTTACAGTTATACTGCATCACTTTCAAGTGATTTAGCATATGACTATTATGTCCCTTTAACATTGTATACTGCTTGCATTTTTTTCTCTCCACTTGTAATCTGGCCCAATATTTCTTCCTAATTCCATGATGCATGAAACTCAGTATCAAACTGTCTATATGCACTAAAATATGTTGGAACATCAGATTTATGTTCTTGGGAACTATACAGATTTGTTGACCTACACCAGGCAATTGGACAACAAGGCTGGTTAATTTGAGAATAACCTTTTATCTTTGTCTAATATATTTCAAAGCATTGTTTATCCATCAATCTAATGTATTCTTGTTATGACTTTTAATGCATCAGCATCTATGTTGATAAAAATGTCAAAACAATAGGATATTTAAAAAAAAAAAAAAAAAAAAAGATTTACTAAAAGGACACATTCTTGCCAAGCTTAGAAATACTTACAAATATGCAAGGAATTCAAAACACTTTGCAACTCCCAATATATTGCAGAGACTGATAGAATTGTCACTCTAAATTGAATCTACAATTGTAAAAAAAAACATTGATTTTGTATAAATATAGTTATAGCATGTTTATCTTTCATCTTTTAGCACATTTCATTAATAATTCTATAAATGGTCATTCTTTCTACAATTGTGCTCTCGTGTTTGTTTTCTGTTTGGATTATAATTGACAAACACACACACAAAAATAAGTTCTAAATAGATTTGAAATAATAATAAATTCACTAAACCACAGGTTTCTTACAAAACAATTGGTTCCTACATTTGATATATACTTTTTATATGGTCCTACAAAGCTATTGTGAATTTCAGAGAATAATCAGTTTAATTTTAGTTTTCATTACTATTTTTTTTACAATTTACTTTTTTAATGTTACGATATATCAGGACTAACTATTACAAAAAAGTTACCATCATTCAATGATTGTCAAATATTGACATCACACACACATATTTTAGCAAATTAAAATGTGCTTTTTATTAAAGTATTATTTTACATTGTTTGTATTAATTGTATGTGTTAACAATATTTAATAATTTTCTATAAATATAGTATTAGTTATAAAATGATGTAAATATTGTTTTAAGCATCAGATTTATTTTCTTCACTTTAAAATATATTTAATTTTTCATAAATACAAAGAGTCATACGTTATTTCTATAATTAATGATGAGGCAAGGATTAGGGCAAGTGAGACAGCCTAATGGCAGATTGCCAAACACGTTAATTTGAGCGAAGCTTAGTTTGTTTTGCAGGGTTTTTTTTCTACTATTTTGCTTTTTTTTTACCAAATACCTTTAAAATGAAATATTTGCATCATTTGTGAGCCGCTCCAGCTAAAAACATGTACAGTTATTGCACAGGAAAGCAGGGCAGCTTATAATATAACATATATTATATTTATTTCTCTAGAACACTACTCCCTCTTGTTTTCTTTTGTTTTTTTTTTCCATTTTTGTTAAGGGAAATGTTTCCTAATATTATTTTTTATTATTAGGTTTTCAGGATGTGTAACTCGTGCTGTTTTATCATTTTCTTATTCAAACATTTTTTTTCTTATTCAATCGGGGGTTTTTCCTTTTCAATGGAAGATATTGGAAAATTATTTAAAAAAAAAAAAAAAAAAAAACTGAGCTGATATTTTTTGTTTACAAATCCAATTGTATTGGAATGAAGAGGGGCAACATCACTACAGCAAGTTCAGAATATTGTAGTTTATAGCCACTCCAGGTGAGCAAGGATTAGCCTTAGCAAGTTTAGTGATGGCTAACAATCAAAGTTAGCGTTTAATGAGTGTATCTACAACCCCAAGTTGTATAAAAAAGGCAAAAAAACACTATCATTTGAAAATTCAATTCACCCTGTACTATATTGAAAACACATTATTTAATGTTTTAGTTTGTGAATTTAATGTATTTTTTAAAATATACACTCATTTCAAATCTGATGACTGCAACACACTCCAAAAAAGTTGTGACAAAGGACTGTTTGCCACTGCTCATCTTTTCTTTTAATAACACTTATTAAGCATTTGGAAACTAACGACACCAGTTGGTTAATTTACCAAGCAGAATTTTTCCCCATTCATCCATTTTGCACGTCTTCAGCTGCTCAACTGTACGGGGCCTTTGTTGCCTTATTTTGCTCTTCATAATGTGCTACACATTCTCAATTGGAAACAGGTCAGGACTGCAGGCAGGCCATGCTAGCACCCGTGTGCTTCTAATCCGGGCTGAATATGGTTTGGCGTTGTCCTGCTGGAAAATGCAGGGACATCCCTGGAAAAGATGGTATCTGGATGGCAGTATATGTTGCTCCAAAATGTATACATATCTTTCTGCATTAATGGTGATCATCAGATTTGAAATGAGTGTATATTTTAAAAAATGCCTTTAGGCTCGCCAGAAACACCAGTTATGAAGCAGCGGTCTAAAGACCGCTGCTCCATAACCTGTCCGCTTGCACTGATCCGCTGATCGGATCATGTCGGACAGACATTTCATAAATAGGCCCCAATGTGTTAATAATATGTTTTTAATATAGTACAGGGTGAATTAAAATTTCATATTACTCTTTTTGTTTGTTTTTTTGCATATTCCATACAGTCCCAACTTTTTGGGAATTGGGGTTGCAGGTTTATGAGTTAGAGCTTATAGAAATGTTGACTCCATGTATGCCAGACAGATCGACACTGCTTTGCACTGAAAATTGATTTTAAAAAAAATGTATGTGTTTATGGTAACCCCATAGCTGCAAGGCCTGAGACACTCTGGGTTTCTGTGAATTGCACAAAACAACTAAAACAATGTCATATATTACCAGTGGCGGTTTTTTGTAAAAGAAAAGGTGCTGGTACTCATTAAATATTGATTGATATGTTCTGCTCAGTAACTTTGAGAAAAGCAAAAGGACAATGTTATTTACAATGCTTGATATATTTTACAGTCAACAGTTGAGAAAGCCACTAACGTGGCGAAATGCGCATCAGGCGCTCTCTGTGAATGCCGGATACTTTACCTTGTGTGTGCTAAACTTATATATGGAACCAAATACGTAATTGTGTAATACAGTACTCTAATGTTTATACTAGTTGTCTTTCACTGTGTGGGCTCACACTATATACTAGTATTTCTATACTTATGGGAACTTATTGAAAGATACACTTAGATTAATAGACTCATTGTTTGGGACTCTGACAGATGCAAGCACCGCTCCAGTATTGCACTAGTTAGAGATAATTTTGTGCGAGGTCAATCCTCTTTGTAGATTGGCCTGCCAGAATTACCCATTTAACTCACACTATACGGTCTATACCTAGGCATTGCAGCATTCACCACCTATCATTTTTAACTGATTTTAATATGTACTGTGAATGTGTGAATGTTTTTCACCAATCTTTATTTTAATTCTTAATATTAAAAGTTATGTTTTATTATTCATTCGGCCCAAACTTAGCCAGTTCACTGAGACATTGAATTATCCTAATTCAGTAGTTTCTGTGTGCTCTGATTATATCCACTCTCTCTACATATATTTACTTATGTATATTTTACAGTCCCCTCTTGTGAAAACTAGAGTATTTACATGAAATTACAAATATTACCTGTTATGAGATGGCAGAGGTTGTGGTACCCAAGACAAACAGGATCACTATAGAGACCATCCTGGAGTCATTGGTGATCATCAAATACTTTAGAAGTCATTTGCACATCAGACATAACCAGCCTTGTAAAGTCATCAGCTAAGGGAAAAAATTCTGGGTGATGACTTCAGAAGGATTAGCAGATTACTTTACTGATTATTTCACATGCATGAACAGCCAGTGAATGACTCTAGAGTAGTCTCATTTAAATATTTTGGCCTTTGGGCATACTTCAGGATGGCTTCTGACGACTAGTCTGGAGTAATTGATTACTTTAGTATGACTCCAGGAAGATCATCCTTTTTGAAGGTTGAGTACCCCCACTAATAAGCCATGACTATTAGGAAAGCCAACATTAAACTTGTAGCAAGTGTGGTTTTTAAATTGAACCTGGATTTTTTAATTTAATACTAAATATAATTCTATGGTAAAACCACTAAACCATTACAACTAAGTTTAGTGAAATAAACACCTAGCCTAAGAGACAAAGGTGTTTCTGGGTGGAAGGGATTTTAAAACCAGCTATGTGAATTTTCCAGGGATAAAATCTGTAAGCTATGTCACCTCAGCAAGTATACCTACATGCTTTAATTTTTGCCATAAATAGCCCGAATGTAACACATAAATAATATTGGTTTAAAACAATAAGAGGCAACTGTGCATACCCCAGAATGTGACAAACTGATTACAGGTATCATTTTCAGTTTTGAGGAATTTATTTTTAAATCCAATTTTGCTAAATGCAAATGCAACTTTTTTTTTGGAAACAGAAAAAGCAACTTATAGAGAAAACAAGCAGAACACACATATAACTGTTTGTTTTATGTCACATTGAAAAAAAATATGAATATTCATTTTGCTACCTTTCTGCATCACATATGCAACTTATCAGGTGCATTTTATTGTGGCATACATGTGTATAGAACACTTTACTTGACACATTTCATCATGGCATCTTTTTACTTCATATGGCTCTATATCTGGCACATCTGTGAGACAGTTACACACTTTACCTGACACTTTCCCTGTGTTTAAACATAACATAATTTCTCCACTCCAGTCCTCAAATGTCACTAACCACTCAAGGGTCTCCTAACTGAGTATTAGTGAGTGGTCAGTCTCAGTAAATAAGTATTCCACCTGCCCAGGCAAGGAAATAGTGTCTGGCCTGTTAGGGTGCACGAGGGAAGAACTGAGAAACACTTATTTAGGTGATACATTGAATGTTTACATTAGCTTCATCAGGGCAAGCAAATAATCTAACGGCAAGCTGCTGAGTACCTCTTAACAAAGGGTTACATGTGCCATAAAGGGACATTGTACACTATAATTTTATTTGTAAAAATGTTTTGTAGATGATCCATTTATATAGCCCATCTGGGAGTGTTTATGTATGTATAGTTTTGCTTACTTTTTAATAAAATTGTGCTAATTTTCAGACTCCTAACCAAGCCCCCAAATATCAGATGTAGACCCAGGTCTACATATTTCAGCTGCTAATGTTTGTTTAAAGGGACAGTATACACTCATTTTCATATAACTGCATGTAATAGACGCTACTATAAAGAATAAGATGCACAGATACTGATATAAAAATCCGGTATAAAATGGTTTAAAAACGTACTTAGAAGCTGTCAGTTTGGCTCTGTTGAAAAGGTAGCTGGAAAGCCCACTGCAAGTGGGAAATAAGACACTCCCCCCTCCCCCTTCTTTTGCATATGAAATGACCCTTTACACAAACAGGAGCAAGCTGGAGAAGGTAGCTGACAGTATTCAAATAAAACTTTGGGGCTTGGTTAGGAGTCTGAAAATCAGAGCAATGTTCTTTAAAAATAAGCAAAACTATACATTTAAAAAAAAACAAAAAACTTTATGGGCTTTATAAATAGATCATCTACAAACCATTTATGCAAAGAAAAAATGAGTGTATAATGGCCCTTTAATCTGTCTTTTCATATGCAGTGAAGGGGGGAGGGAGTGCCTACTCTTTCTGGTTTCCCAGCCCCTTACACTGGGTGTCCCAACCTAACCTCATCAACAGTTTTTTAAATGTTTTAAACTGGATTTTCAGATCAGTATCTGTGCATGTTATTCTTTATAGTAGTGTCTATTACATGCAGTTATATGAAAATTGGTGAACACTGGGCCTTTATGTTGAGAAACAAGAAGATTAAGCAACTTTTCAAGTTACTTATGTTATCACATTTACTTCATCCTTTTGATATCCTTTGTTGGAAAACATACTTAAGGGATGTTAAACAGTCTGTTTCATTGTTGTAATGAAAAACAACACTAAGCAATTGCTTTAATATAAATCAATGAAATATGTAGTATCCATCTATTTAAATTGAGTTTACCTTTTATTTATATTTTTATACACTACATTTGTATTTCCTGTCACACCCTACAAGGAGGAGGAGCCTTTGCAGGAAGTTTTATCTTAGCCTGATGTCATAAAACATCTAGGCTAGTGAAAAGACTAGATAACAGGGAGTCAGAATGGCTCATGCCCACAACTGACAGAAGGAAACTTGGGTTTTTAAAATCCTCTGCTCTTAAAACACTTGGGACAGGTGCTAATTTTGTAAGACAACAAGTTACTTGCTGTTTTACACAATAGTTTTCTTTTTTATATTTAACATATTTGTTTTTATCAAAGGAGCCCTGTTTAATATTCCTCTGAGACAAAAATAGTTTAGCACCAAACCTCCTTGGCTAGGGCACGGAGTTCAGGGTCAGTCAAATCCCTGTAGACATTCAGAAAAAAAAGAAGGTACGCCAGCCCAAATACAATCTTTAAAAAGGGACCTTCATATGGTAAAAAGTATAGAAAAACAAACAACGTTTCAGACCTACATTAGGTCCTTAGTCATGTCTGGACCATATGAACCAATAAAGGTGCCTTTTTAAAGATTGCATTTGGGCTGGAGTTGGAGTACCTTCTTCCTTTTCTTAATATCCCTCTGAGCTCAGGAGCAGCAATACACTACTGGGGGCTAGCTGCTGATCGGTGGCTAAATATATGTCTCTTGTAATTGGCTCACCGGATGTGTTTAGTTAGCTCTCAGCACTGCATTGCTGCTCTTGAGCAATAGGGCAATAATAAAAAATAAATTCTACTTTTATGTCCCTTTAAATGTTGAATAGAAATATGCGGAAATAATATTGTAGGGGAAAAATAAGAAGAGCTGAGATTACTAAGTGCAGACAGCAGATAATAATTGTACCTGTTCTGAAGTTCTGTTGATAACAGTTTTGATGGTTTAATCACATGGTCTTCCAATTACATTTTACACCACCAGACTCTATTGCTGCAGAACGTCTATTTCCAAGTCCATCCAATTGCACTGTATTTTCATGGGTAAAAACATTAATTGTCTCCACCAGACGCACTCACAAATGTTCTCAAGTCACCAGATCTGTTGCATTTAAACAGTAATCCATGTACAAGATAATTCAATGAGAAATCTTAGCTCTGGCTTAATTGTTCATTTGAAAATAATTAGCTGTCTCTTGGCAGTGGTATAAATGCCTGTAATTAATTCAAGTATTTAACAAAGAAACATTTAAGAAATGAAAATGATAGTTGGAACACACACAATGGAATCACTATTGTTTTTGTTCTGTTGTAATACAGACTATTCAGTCATTGGTAAATGGAATTGGAAGCAGAAAGTGAATTATTGTTTTATTGTGGTTAAAGGGACAGGAAACCCAAAGCGTTCTATTTGGATAGAACATACAATTTTAAACAATTTTCCAATTTACTTCTATTATCAAATATGCTTCATTCTTTTGTTATCCTTTGCTGAAGGGACCAGCTTGGCACTACTGGCAGATAGACGGACACATCATGTTAGCCAATCACAAGAGACAAATGTGTGCAGGCACCAATCAACAGATAGCTCCCACTAGTTTAGGATATGTGTGTATTCTTTTACAGCAAGGCAAGAGTACGAGGCACATTTGCAAATAGAAGTGAATTTAAAAGTGTCTTATAATGACATGCCTTTATCTGACTCATGCAAGTTTTATTTGGAGCTTCCTATCTGTTTAAAGTAACGGGAAGTTTAAGCATTGTGAATTCGTTGCTACTAGTCTATGGTTGCTAATTATTGAAACCGCTATGTTTTTTATTAAAAATTACAAATGGAATATATTACAATAATGAGTTTTATATTTACTGCATGACAGTGCTTCCTCCGCCCCCTCTATTTTCTTCTTCTTGAGTTTAGTGACATAGAAACGGGTCCCACCCCCTCCCTATGTAGATATCAAAGCGCAATTTTTCTTCAGCCGCTTTAATGTAAATAATGAATAAAAAGATTCATTGTTTACTTCTGGAGCGGCGATCTGTGGATCTGGGCTAGATTGAATTCACATTGTTTATATAATGCACGTGAACAGAAGCATTTAAACAAATTGAAATTGGCTGCATATTCTCTACAAATGCTAAGTGACTGATTGGGACAACTCCCACAGCTCTATTAATTAACAGGAAAGCATCTATGGTAGCCTGACATGAAAATACATTAAAAACTGTGATGCATTTTGAAATACCCTCTTTTAGATGTAACACCATGCAGGAGATTCGCCATTGGGGCAGATGATTAGCTGTAGCTAATGAGTGTGGAGTGCCTGGCTGGGCAGGGAGCACAATAAGTGGGTGGGTCAATGGAGGAGCACAAGAAGCTGGCAGTTCCCCCCCCCTCCTTTTCACATGGGGGGGGAGGGGGAACTATGGGCTGCAAAAGTAGGCAGGTTCAAGGGAGAGATAAGGGTAGGAATAGGGGAGGGGTTAAAAAACAAGTTAGGGATATTAGGGACTTACTAAGGAAGCAGGATCAGTTCACAGACTGTATACTAGATTAGATGAGGACAGAAAGTAAAGTGAGGCAGGAAGAAGTCACTGAGTGGCTGACTAAACTGCAGAGACCAGGATAAGAAGATGATAAGTCCAGTACAGACAATAGCTGGAGCAGGTTAAATAGTATAGTTCATTTTGTAGAAGCTACTGAACAGGCAGAGAGAGGCTGTGACTATACATCTGCTGCAGAGTCTGTGGATTAAAGACTCTGAAGGAAACTGGAAAGTTAAATACAACATACTGTGGTAAATGGATACTTGGCAAACTGCTGGCAGACAGGAGGCTAAACAACAGAGCACACTATAAAGATGGGAACTTTTGCTAATTGTAGGTCAACTGTATGATTTACACAACACACTGTGAAATGTAAGACTTTAGCAAACTGCAGACTGGAGGGTTAACACGGTATAATCTGGAATTGGAAACTGAAAACGGACGAGAGCAGTAAAAAGAGGTCACCCTGGAAACAGGAACTCAAACTGAAGTCAGACTCGGTGGTAAATCCATGACTCTATAGAAACAGTAGTAGTAAATGAAGGCAGAAGCTGTGTGTGTTTCCTGCTGTCATTCAGCATTACCTGCTCAGTCTCACTCTACAACAGGAATGGCCAAAACAGGAAAGGCCAGTAGAAAGCTAGGTTGTATAGGATGAAAAATAAGCAGCCAAAAGGATGTGGACACATGATCATCACGCCTATGTCAGGGTGCCAGGAATCAGACTGAGACGAGAAGTGCAAAAATAATCACACCTTTATTAATAGCAAAAAATAATTAAAAAGTCCACAAGTCAAATAACAAGCCAGGAATCAAAACCAGAGCTGGTAGTCAGACGAGCCGGAATCAGGAACAAGCTAGGGATCAGGAACCAGGAAGGACGTCAGGCAGCCAGGTAATACACAGGAACTCTCACAAACAGATTTGAGACAACGCAAAGGCAAAGCATACTGAACAGAGGCCCTTTAAATAATAAGTGATGACATCACAATTCTGAGACTGCATCCTGTCTCACACGGATGATGCACTCTGGCCATAAAAGGAAGTGCAGGAAATGAGCAGCATCCCCCTTAATGCACCATAGTCAGGAAGAGAGGTGAGTAAAATGGCTGCCAGCAGCACATGGCAAACACAACAGGGAAAAACCCCTGACAGCCTATATGAGTTTGTTGGACATTCCATTACAAAACCATGAACATTAATATGAAGCTGCCCCCCCCCCCCTTTGCGGCTATAACAGCTGCCACTCTTCTAGAAAGGTTTCCACAAAATCTTAGAGTGCAGAAATGTGTGTCCATTCAGTGAAAAGAGCATTTATGAAGTCAGGCACTGATGTTGGACAAGAAGGTTTAGCTCACAATCAGCGTTCAAGGTCATCCCAAACGTGTTCAGTGGCGTTGATTTCAGGGTCCTGTGTTCCTCAACACCAAACCATGCCTTTATTGCTTTGTGCATGGGGGCACAGTCATGCTGGAACAGGAAATGGGCTTCAAAAAACAATTGAGACAAAGTTTAAAGCAGCCAATTGTCTAAAATTGTCAGGGTGCCAGGAATCAGACTGAGACGAGAAGTGCAAAAATAATCACACCTTTATTAATAGCAAAAATAATAAAAAGTCCACAAGTCAAATAACAAGCCAGGAATCAAAACCAGAGCTGGTAGTCAGACGAGCCGAGTCAGGAGCCAAAGCGAATAGTCAGATGAGCCGGAATCAGGAACAAGGAAAACAGCAGAGTCAGGAACAAGCCAGGGATCAGGAACCAGGAAGAACGTCAGGCAGCCAGGTAATACACAGGAACACTCACAAACAGGTCTGAGACAACGCAAAGGCAAAGCATAGTGAACAGAGGCCCTTTAAATAATAAGTGATGACATCACAATTCGGAAACTGCATCCTGTCTCACATGGATGATGCACACCAGTCTGGCCATAAAAGGAAGTGCAGGAATTGAGCAGCATCCCCCACAATGCACCATAGTCAGGAAGAGAGGTGAGTAAAATGGCTGCCAGCAGCACATGGCAAACACAACAGGGAAAAAACCCTGACAAAAATGTGTTTATATGAACCTTCACTGGGGTGAACCTTCACAGGGGGTGAAACCCACACCCTGAAAAACATCCCAAGAGCATTATCCATCTTCCACCAAACTTTACAGTAGGCCACTATCTAGTAGGTAGATTCTTCTACCAGACTCTTGTATTGTGACGTATGATTCATTACTCCAAACAACAAGTTTCCACTGCTCCAGAGTCTAATGGCAACGTGCTTTACCCAACTACACATGACACTTGGTTTGTGCATGTTGATGAGATGTGGTGTCATGCTTATGCACAGCTACTAAGCCGTAGAAACCCATGTCATAAAGCTTCCAATGCACATTTCTTGTGCTGATGTTGCTTCCAGAGGAATTCTGAACTGAGTGATGAAACAGTTGATAGGATATTTTTTACACACTATGTGCTTCAGCACTCGGCGGCCTTACTCCGTGAGTTTGCGTAGTCTGACACTTCATGACTGGGCTGTTGTTGCACATATATGCTTCCATTTCACAATAGTAGCACTTACAGTTGATAGGGGCAAATCTATTAGGGCAGAAATGGCATCCTATGACAGTGCCATATTTAAACAAAAAAAGAAAATATAGAGACACAATCAAATGAGACAGATCTAAAGCTAGTAAAACTTCTGTGCTTGTTCACAATGCCAGTGCCACTATGGGTTAAGTCTCTTTTAGCTCACTATGCCTTTAACAGAGTAGAAATATCCTGTAGCATATCAGTCTGATCCTGGTAGAACTCTTTCTGTATGTATTTAAAATATGACAATAGGAAGTCTCTCTAAGGGTTATGGAGCAAACCAGGCGTGGACTCCCTGCCCAATGTGTTTAGAGGAATATGGCTGCACCTTACTGACAAAGCCAAAAGCAGGCTAAAATCATCATCTGGGGTTGCCATGTTCCTTGTTCAGAAGAGAATTGCCTGGTATTTCGTGGGCTGGACTGACCTTGCTAGGCAGGATTAGACTGATATTCTTCAGGAATGTTCCCCTCTGTGAAAAGCACAATTTGGCTAAAAGAGTCTGCTCCCAGGTGGTAACTATCTATAGAACATTCTACTTAGCTGTTGTTCATTCCTGGTCGAGTACTTATCTTTCTGTATGTTGTGCCACGTTTAAAATCACTGAGTTGTTTAATATTATCTATTTGTTCTGCTTATGTTTACATATGGAGATTTCATGGCTATGTGCTGAGAAATTAGTAGGGGTGTCCACATACTTTTGGCTATATAGTGCACTTTATAGATCACTAATCACACCTAATCTTGAAGAAAACAACACAAGGATTTAAAATAAACTAGAAACTGTTTAAAAGAGGACTAACAAATAGTACATGGTTTAAAAAACAAAACTAAAGGAAAACTGTCATGAACTTAATATGTATAGCTTAGAGATCAGTCATACAATACTGTCCAAACCTGCACGTATATTGAGGCATTTTGTTAAGTGAAGTATTTTTTAGCAACATCAGAACAAGGGGTCATTATATGAAGTTGGAAGGTAGCATGTTTTAGAAAAATTGAGTGTGATCATTTTTTTTACATACAGAATAAACTTGCAGTAGAGGTGGAAAACTATAAACTATAATGGTATTCAAGAGACCTGCATAAGGCTTTTATGACAATGATACTGTAACAGAAAACAAAAAAAGGAAGCCTCCATGTGTGGTACAGTTACTTCGATATGGACATAACATAAAAAAATCTGATTCTACGCATGAAAAAGAAACCTCCTAACAAGGTATTGACAGCACAGGCTGGAGAGTTAACAATTGATCATTTGACTGATCCATGGACGGTAAAAATGCACCGATTGTGTCTCCTGCGCCATCCTCTGGGTATCTGCTGATCCATCCTCAGTATTTAGTATTTAGCAATACCATCCCAGATACCAATTTTGGTTCCAATGAAATCACACTGCTATAGATCAAATTGGTAATGTTTTTGGTACACAGATATTTTACTATATAGGAATAAAAAGTCTTCAAATAAAAATATACAGTTAAAAACAATTCAAGACAGACTGGGACCAAAAATAGGCCCTGGTATTTTAAGGCATACAAGTATAAGGTACTAGTTTGATTTACAAAAACATTAAAAGTTGTAATACGCTTCTGTCACTGTATTTTGTAAATTGGTTGTCATTAAATTGTAAAAAAGTAAATTGTAATTAAAAAAAAACTGTTCACATTTTAAAAAAGAATAAGCGCTTATTGCTCATTAGCCTGTGTAGTCACAATAACTCAAAATAGCAGCCACCTGAGCACTTGTCATCTCACATAAGCTGAGCTTTGATTTTATAAGAATATAATCTGGCTGGGCAAAACATAGCCAGCCTGTTAGAAGCAGAAGAAAATAAATTATGATGCATCACTCATAAAAAAAAATTGATTCAAGGGGGGCCGAATTATCAAGCTCTGAATGAAAGACCGCTGCTCCATAACCTGTCTGCCTGTTCTGATACGATCGGGGTGATTGACACCCACTGCTAGCGGACGATTGGCCGTGAATCTGCAGGGGTCGACATTGCACAAGCAGTTAACCAGACCTGCTTGTCCAATGATAAATGCCGACAGCGTATGCTGTCTGCATTTATCGATGTGCGGTGGACACGATACGCTACATCGTATAATGTCTGCTCGCACTGTGATAAATCGGCCCCAAGGTCTCAATAATTTTATACAGGTAGAAAAAAAGTTATGTACTTTAATAGATACAGAGATACCGAGTCGATAAAAAAACAGATTCAACATAATTATTACAAAATTTTAACCTGTGAGATACATTTTTCCAAATTGGAAAAATGTTAAAATAAATAAATGTTTTAACAACATCCACAGTCAGCCACAGTGTATAAATACAGATCCAACAAACTGGATACAAAAAATCCATAATGGTGTAGAATGTTGTTGCACCAATGGCACGTGCTAAAAGACAGACTGAGGAAAAAAGCTTTCAGGTGGAGATAGAGCCTACGACACCCTATCTAGAGTTTTCTCTTATATGTTCCCCAACAAGAAAGACAATGTCTTCTGTAAGTTGTATAACTAACCCATTGATCTCCTTCCATCAGAACAAGAGCATCTTAAAAATATATTCACCTTTTCAAGAGTGGATATTTTGTAGAACATATTTTCCCCTATAAGGATTATCATGCTTTTAACACTGCTATAGTCAACAACTGATATTAAAGGGACAGTCTAGTCAAAATTAAACTTTTATGATTCAGATAGGACATGTCATTTTAAACAACTTTCCAATTTACTTTTATCATCAAATTTGCTTTGTTCTCTTGGTATTCTTAGTTGAAAGCTAATCCTAGGTAGACTCAAATGCTAATTTCAAAGCCCTTGAAGGCTGCCTATTATCTCTCGGCATTTGACAGTTTTTTTTACAGCTAGAGGGCATTAGTTCATGTGTGCCATATAGATAACATAGTGCTCATGTCCGTGGACTTACTTAAGAGAGGGCACTGATTGTCTAAAATGCAATTCTGTCAAAAGAACTAAAATAAGGGGCAGTCTGCAGAGGCTTAAATACAAGGTAACTACAGAGATAAAACGTATATATTTATAACTGTGTTGGTTATGCAAAACTGGGAAATGGGTAATATAGAGATTATCTGTCTTTTTAAACAACACAAATTCTGGAGTAGACTGTCTTTTTAACTACCCTTAATAACATATGCAAAATCTTAGTACAGGCAAAGTTTATATTTTCTCAAAACTAGATCTTTTGGAAAAAGTGATGTTCAGAAGACAACTTTTTGCCCCAAGATGTGGATGTTTATTTATGTCATTGGATCTCTAGCACATACATTTTTTTTTATTATTTAAGCAACATATTCAGATATCTGCTTTAACGGTTTTGCATCTATAATAACTTGTAACTATATGGTCTTTACAGTCCCCTTAAAATCTCAATAAGCAGTAGAGTCTCATTTTGTCAAATGAGAGGAGCAAGTCATATTACTCTGCAAATTCCAAGTGTTGTATGTTAGAATGGTTAAGAGTATTAACATACTCTTTAGTGTTATAACATTGCTTGATGGTAAAACTGTAAGAAAATACTGATACCTTTCTTCTAGGAAAAAAAAAATCCACAGACTCTCAACTAGTGACTTGTTAATCGAAATATAAAAAATAGTATTTACATAAAAAGAAGTGCTCAAACAGAAACAAACAATGGCTCAGTAACTTCAGCAAACTTGTAGGACCAGCACACCTTTAAATGTATTAATGTCCAGCAAGTACCAAGGTGGGTGCAAACAAAGTCAGAGCAAAACCCCTAGCTCCAAGTAAATAGGTATCCAAAAGAAATGTTGCACTCTCAGGTGTGGAGAAGTGAAAACTCTTCATTAGGTGAACAGAAACGTTTCGGGGCACCTGCCCCTTTGTCAAGCTAAAAACATAGTGCACATACAGACAATATATAGCAGAACTAATAAAACAAGGACCAATGAGAACACTCATGGTGGGCGGGGTTACAAACAATCTCACATGGGAACATTTTTTGAACAACATATTAACCCTATACTAGGGATAACTAAAGCAGTTGTTAACTCAGATACTAAAGTATCTCCATTCCTTGGTAAACCCAAAAATGGTACCTTTCCCTGCCTATGGTGTTCTCATTGTAACAGTGTCATTAAGGGTGGAGAGATTTGCCATCCTTACTCAGGCTGTAAATTTAAAATACCTGGTTACTATACCTGTAACTCATCTTATGTTGTGTACGTCCTTAAATGCCCATGTGGGCTTTTATATATAGGTGAGACCACCCAAAGAATTAGGGATCGTATTGACCAACATAAATCAAATATCAGAAACACAGGGACAAAAGATCTACCTACCAGTACCGGCTCATTTTCTACAAATGGGTTACCAGGTTAACCAATTACGTTTCATTGTGTAAGATCAAATCAAGAGAAAGCCTAGGGGTGTGATAGACAGAGAGACCTTCTTTATAAAGAGGCCAAAAGGATATGGAAATTGGACACGTTATACCCCAAAGGCATGAATAGGGAACTCAACCTAAATCCAATTCTGTAAATTCATTACCCATACAGTATAGGTTGGCACAGTTACTATATAAAGTTTAAAGTTGAATTATATCCTTATATAAGGGTGTGATATGTATTATGTGGCTGTACAATTCTTGCTTCCTTTCAGATTGTTTTTAATCTTGGCCCTCTGGGACACACTAAAAGGGGAAGTATAGGGTTAATATGTTGTTCAAAATTTTTTCCCATGTGAGATTGTTCGTAACCCCACCCACTATGATTGTTCTCATTGGTCCTTGTTTTATTAGTTCTGCTATATATTGTCTGTATGTGCACTATCGCCTAGATTACGAGTTTTGCGGTAACAGGGGTGCAGTGCTAACAAGCCTTTTTTTTAACGCTACCTTAAGACAACGCTGGTATTACAGGTTTTTTTCAACCCGGCGTTAGCCACAAAAAGGTGAGTGTAGAGCAAAATTTAGCTCCACATCTCACCTCAATACTAGCGCTGCTTATGGTAGCGGTAAGCTGGCTAAACGTGCTCGTGCACGATTTCCCCATAGGAAACAATGGGGCTGAGCCGGCTTAAAAAAAAACTAACACCTTCAAAAAAGCAGCGTTCAGCTCCTAACGCAGCCCCATTGTTTCCTATGGGGAAAGGAATTTTATGTCTACACCTAACACCCTAACATGAACCCCGAGTCTAAACACCCCTAATATTACACTTATTAACCCCTAATCTGCCGTCCCCGACATCGTCGCCACCTGCATTATAATTATTAACCCCTAATCTGCTGCCCCCAACATCGCCGAACCCTACATTATATTTATTAACCCCTAATCTGCCCCCCATGTCGCTGCAACCTAACTACATTTATTAACCCCTAATCTGCCGCCGCCAACATCGCCGCCACTATAATAAAGTTATTAACCCCTAAACCTAAGTCTAACCCTAACCCTAACACCCCCCTAACTTAAATATAATTTAAATGCATCTAAATAAAATTACTACAATTAACTAAATAATTCCTATTTAAAACTAAATACTTACCTATAAAATAAACCATAAGATAGCTACAATATAATTAATAATTACATTGTAGCTATTTTAGGATTTATTTTTATTTTACAGGCAAGTTTGTATTTATTTTAACTAGGTAGAATAGTTATTAAATAGTTATTAACTATTTAATAACTACCTAGCTAAAATAAATACAAAAGTACCTGTAAAATAAAACCTAACATAAGTTACAATTACACCTAACACTACACTATAATTAAATTAATTACCTAAACTACCTACAATTAAATACAATTAAATTAAATAAACTAAAGTACGAAAAACAACAAACACTAAATTACAGAAAATAAAAAAATAATTATAAAAGTTTTAAACTAATTACACCTACTCTAATCCCCCTAATAAAATAAAAAAAGCCCCCCAAAATAAAAAAATTCCCTACCCTATACTAAATTACAAATAGCCCTTAAAAGGGCCTTTTGCGGGGCATTGCCCCAAAGTAATCAGCTCTTTTACCTGTAAAAAAAAAGACAATACCCCCCAACAACATTAAAATCCACCACCCACACACCCAACCCTACTCTAAAACCCACCCAATCCCCCCTTAAAAAAACCTAACACTACCCCCTTGAAGATCTCCCTACCTTGAGCCGTCTTCACCTAGCCGGGCACAAGTGGACCTCCAGAGGGGCAGAAGTCTTCATCCGATCCGGCCAGAAGAGGACATCCAGACCGGCTGAAGTCTTCATCCAGGCAGCATCTTCTATCTTCTTCCATCTGGAGCGGAGCGGGTCCATCTTGAAGACATCTGATGCGGAGCATCCTCTTCCATCCGACGACGACTGAAGAATGAAGGTTCCATTAAGTGATGTCATCCAAGATGGCGTCCCTTCAATTCCGAATGGCTGATAGAATCCTATCAGCCAATCGGAATTAAGGTAGGAAAAATCCTATTGGCTGATGCAATCAGCCAATAAGATTGAGGTTCAATCCTATTGGCTGATCCAATCAGCCAATAGGATTGAGCTTGCATTCTATTGGCTGTTCCAATCAGCCAATAGAATGCAAGCTCAATTCTATTGGCTGATTGCATCAGCCAATAGGATTTTTCCTACCTTAATTCCGATTGGCTGATAGGATTCTATCAGCCAATCAGAATTGAAGGGAAGCCATCTTGGATGACGTCACTTAAAGGAACCTTCATTCTTCAGTCGCAGTCGGATGGAAGAGGATGCTCCACGTCGGATGTCTTCAAGATGGACCCGCTCCGCTCCGGATGGAAGAAGATAGAAGATGCCGCCTGGATGAAGACTTCTGCTGGTCTGGATGTCCTCTTCTGGCTGGATCGGATGAAGACTTCTGCCCCTCTGGAGGTCCACTTGTGCCCGGCTGGGTGAAGACGGCTCAAGGTAGGGAGATCTATAAGGGGGTAGTGTTAGGTTTTATTAAGGGGGGATTGGGTGGGTTTTAGAGTAGGGTTGGGTGTGTGGGTGGTGGGTTTTAATGTTGGGGGGGATGTATTTCTTTTTTTACAGGTAAAAGAGCTGAATACTTTGGGGCAATGCCCCGCAAAAGGCCCTTTTAAAGGCTATTTGTAATTTAGTATAGGGTAGGGATTTTTTTTATTTTGGGGGCTTTTTTATTTTATTAGGGGGATTAGAGTAGGTGTAATTAGTTTAAAACTTTTGTAATTATTTATTTATTTTCTGTAATTTAGTGTTTGTTGTTTTTCATACTTTAGTTTATTTTATTTAATTGTATTTAATTGTAGGTAGTTTAGGTAATTAATTTAATTATAGTGGTAGTGTTAGGTGTAATTGTAACTTAGGTTAGGGTTTATTTTACAGGTACTTTTGTATTTATTTTAGCTAGGTAGTTAGTAAATAGTTAATAACTATTTAGTAACTATTCTACCTAGTTAAAATAAATACAAACTTTCCTGTAAAATAAAAATAAACCCTAAGATAGCTACAATGTAACTATTAGTTATTTTGTAGCTAGCTTATGGTTTATTTTATAGGTATTTAGTTTTAAATAGGAATTATTTATTTAATTGTAGTATTTTTATTTCGTTTTAAGTAAATTATATTTAAGTTAGGGGGGGCTTAGACTTAGGGTTAGACTTAGGTTTAGGGGTTAATAAATTTAATATAGTAGAGGTGACGTTGGGGGCGGCAGATAAGGGGTTAATAAATGTAGATAGGTGCCGGCGATGTTAGGGACGGCAGAATAGGGGTTAATAAAATGTAACTAGTGTTTGCGAGGAGGGAGTGCGGCGGTTTAGGGGTTAATATATTTATTAAAGTGGCGGCGATGTCTGGTCGGCAGATTAGGGGTTAAATAATTTATTAAAGTGTTTTAGATGTGCGGGGGTTAGTGTACTTTGTAGCACTTTAGTTAAGAGCTTTATGTTACAGCGTTAGCCCATAAAACTCTTAACTACTGACTTTTAAATGCGATAGGAGTCTTGACAGGAGAGGGTGTACTGCTCACTTTTTCCAAGACTCGTAATACCAGCGTTAGGCAAATCCCATTAAAAAGATAGGATACGCAATTGACGTAAGGGGATTTGCGGTAAGCTCGAGTCGCGGAAAAAAAGTGAGCGGTACACCTGTACCTGACAGACTCGTAATACCAGCGGGCGTTAAAAAGCAGCGTTGGGACCTCTCAACGCTGCTTTTTAAGGCTAACGCAAGACTCGTAATCTAGCCGTATGTTTTTAGCTTGACAAAGGGGCAGGTTCCCCCAAAACGTTGCTGTTCACCTAATAAAGGTTTTTCACTTCTCCACACCTGAGAGTGCAACATTTCCTTTGAATGGCTCAGTAACTTGTTCATTTGGTGGCTCAGCCTCTTGGAGCAGCCTCTTTTAGTCCATTTGCGCTTTTCACAGACAACTTTGAAGTATTTCAATCTAATCTTTCCTAAAAAGGACAGTCCAACTCTGAAATACCAGTCAATCCTCCTCCTGATAAGGAACGTGGTAATAGTTTAACGTAGTAATGATTTAAAGGGACACTAAACCCAACATTTTTCTTTCATGATTCAGGTAGAGAATACAAATGTAAATGACATTACAATTTATCTCTATTATTTATTTTGCTTCATTTTTTAGATATCCTTAGTTAAAGAAAAAGCAATGCACATGGGTGAGCCAATCACACGAGGCTTCTAAGTGCAGCAACCAATCAGCAGCTACTGAGCCTATCTAGATATGCTTTTCAGCCAAGAATATCAAGAGAATAAAACAAATTATATAATAGAAGTAAATTAGAAAGTTGTTTAAAATGGCATGCTCTTTCTAATTCATGAAAGAAAAAATGTGTGTTTCATGTCTCTTTAAGCTTTCTTTGGGTCTTGTTTGTGAGGTGCAGCCATATCCCTGAAGGCTCTTTTAGCCCAAATGCTTTTTTACAAAGGAGAACTTTCTTGAAGTATATCAGTTTGATCCCAACTAAAGGATTGTCCAGCCCCAAAATACCATGCAATTCTCCTCTGAATGAGGTAAATAACAACCCCAGACCTGGCCTAAAAATGATTATCCTAGAGAGATTAATCTATTTTGTTTGTACAGTGAAACATTTTAATGTAGACCATTTCAAACTAATTGTTTCTTATGTATGCCCTTTCTTCCTAATAAACAAAATAATAGAATAATATAGTTTGTTTAGAGGACTATTAAAGGGATACTCTAGTTAAAATTAAACGTTCATGATTCGGATATAGAGCAAGCAATTTTATTTTAAGCAAGTACTACTACTATTATCATTTTTTCTTCTTTCTCTTGGTATCTTTATTTGAAAAAGCAGGAATGTAAGCACAGGAGCCAGTCCATTTTTGGTTCAGCACCTGGGTAGCGCTTTTTTATTGGTGTCTAAATGTAGCCACCAATCAGCAAGCACTACCCAGGTGCTGAACCAAAAATGGGAAAGCTCCAAAGCTTACATTCAAATAAAGATACCAAGAGAACAAAGAAAAAATTATAATAGGAGTAAGTAAAGTTGCTTAAAATTGCATGTTCTATCTAAATCATAAAAGTTTAATTTTGATTTGAATATCCCTTTAATCTTGGCATTTCAACAACGCATAAAATGTTTCATTATTGAAAATGAAAGATTATTGCAATATAAATTTGTTATTGATTTTGTTTTCTTTTGCTGTTAAATACATCTGAATACTGTACTTGTTCCACTTTCTCATGGGTTAATAACTTGTTTATCTGTGAGGTTTTGTTTACTTCTTCCTACCTCATATTCTCTTTACTCATTTGCTTTTTTAACGTGGATTATCAGTTTTGCATCATCAACAATTATTATAGAAAAAGTTTTCCTTGCAATAGCAGTGAGCATTAAAGGTAGTTTAGGTGTTAATATAATTGTGTACATATAAACATATATTTATATTTAGCTAATAGATAAAGATTAAAAATGAATATATGGGGGGGGCGGAGCCAACAGCCGAAGTAAGTGGATGCAGCTACCCTGGGCTCCTGATACAACCAAGGCATTAAACGACTAAAATGCTATATTAACTTCTTTAAAAGACACATACAATAAGCATAGTTACTAGAGGGGTCAGTGGAACCTGTAACTCTCCTTTTCCCAAGGGATCTCCATATAATAACGCTGCGTACTAAGGCCTATTTGGCACTCCTGGATTTTAGCCGGTTCAGCACATACAGAAAATCTGCAAGACCTAAATATTATAGCCTCGACGGTTACATCTCTGAGGTGGAGGAAGCACCATTATACTGACCAGCGTGTTTCTACAAAGAAAAGTAATAAACCTATAATGGAGATTGTGGATCTCTTGCAAATGCTAGCAATCCGGATGGACGTGCATTTTGATTCCCTTGCAAGCGCATTGAGGGGCGAGCATAACGACATACCTGAAGAAAAAGTAACCGGTATCTTAACTCAAACCCTCTCTAGCTCATATGGAGAGATGGAGCAAGTTAGACCCCCTGTCGCTGATATCGAGGAGCAGGCTTTGCTGGATGGACTGCAAGGTAGCGAGATAACCCCAGACATGGCAATGACATGCACTGAACACTTTGCGGTATCGGGGACACATTCGGCTCAGACAGCGGACACAGAGACTCTAACTTTTGGCCTCCTAGCGATGCAGCCGGCGGATGGAAGACTTCAGGCTCAAGCTGGTTTTGGATCGCTGAATATCGCACCATCAAATACAGCTCCCGCCCCATATGTTTCAGGCTCAGATCCCCTGAGTTGCAGAGAATTCTTTAGAGATGCCAGTTTATTTTTACATACTGAGAGCACCACACTCCTGCTGGGGGCCAACTATACACCAGTTGTAAGCACTAATTGTAGAGCCCTTATACTAGCTGCCTTACAAACCTCGCAGATCGATCCTAAGTCCAGCATGCCACAGACTATACATTTGAAACTTCTCCGGACCGCTGTAATTGGCAGAAGACATGTACTTTCAAATATATGTAACCAACACTTGCTTTTGAGAGTGGGGATAGGTTGAAATAACGTCTTCTAGCAGTCAGTTTAGCATTTATTGGGATGCCTACCAAGCAATTACTGTAAGTTGCTTGTCAGTAATATTGTTTATGAGCAGGGTCCCCCAAGCTGAGACTGCGAGCCGATTTAGTTTATATTAGCTGTGGACTGCAAGAGGTTGTTAATCGCTTTAGGAGACTCATTTAGCATGCTAAGTATGTCTGCATTGTTCATTTATACATTTCTTTTTCTTTTTTTGTTCATAGTTATACCCAGTATCGGTATGATAATTTAGAAAAGGGTCTTTCCAAAGGCTTGAGTTTACATCAGTTAATCAGCTTCCTATTATTTTTATTTTCAGTTATAGATGTATGTTATATCTCAGAGAAAAGTTTGTAAAGCAGTTCCTATTGTATGTTGGACTCTCCATTGTACACGTTGATAAGGATTAGCCCTTTATTATTTATGTTTCCCTAGTAAGCCTCACATATATATATGATACCGTTATTGTAATGGTGGATGTCCAGATTTGTGGTGTGCATAGGGACAAGGCTCTCTTTTTAGCTGGTTATGGACAAACCTTGTTACATGCTTGTCTCTCTATCTATAACTAAAAGCTGCAAGTATCCACTAGCAATGTTCAAGTTCATAGTTAGCCCTCTGTAGATAGCCCATATTTCCTAAATATTGTGAAGTTATCTCTTTTCCTTTGGGCCTTCAGTTTGCTGGATAACCTGAGGATGATCTTATCCCCCACAATCTTTACTCCAGCTAGATAGCTTATTTCTTTTTTACACACAGAGAGCAGTCCTATTTAACAGTTTTGCCAGCACCTACTAATTTTCTACTTTTCAGTGAAATTTAACCTACAGCTGATTCCACACCGCCTAACTGTTAATATATTGTTATACTGCACGCACCCCCTAATGAGAATGGAAATAACTAACCCTTCTGTATTCTACCATAAGTACATTAAGTAGGTATCTGGTTTATATATTATCTACTTATAAATGCTTGGTATCTGTGTATATGCAGGAGACAGTTTGCCTCTTTTTCCCTCCATAGTAGTGTTATATCTTACCTACCTATTTAATTATAATATTAGTTATGTCTTATAATGTTGTAAGGCGCTTATTTAGCTCTTTGTATCTACTGCGATTTCAGAACATTTTAGATGTGCTCTTATACTAGATGGAGTGGACTGCAGGAACGCTTATATCTAATATACCTAATGCTGTTTGATCTTAAGTGTTCACTCTCTAGTTAAACGTTTATCTATTATTGCATTAATGACGTTTATTTTCTAACTTGCTATTATCTTAAGACCTATGTCTATAAAGTGTTGCTAGTTTAAAATTTAGATAGCCCACACTGGCTCTATCTTATCCTATTTAGAGGCTATAGCTTCAATTATGTCTGCACATGTACCACTATTGGCTCCTCACCTACAAGAACCATACATTCTAATTTATTCCTGTTGAGCCTCTCTCCTCCCTTTCCCGCCGGTACTTACTGCCTGCGGGTCATATCCCTACTCCTTTTTCCCGCATCGCCTATAGGTGGCACTCCCCTAGGAGAGGGGCTCACCCAGAGGTCCCCTATGCTTCAAACATTCTAATGTCCCCCCCTCCACATAATATTGTTGAGTGCAATTTTTATTTTTTGTTAATTCTCTTTTTTTTATTAATTTTATAGAAAACAAGTTTACTTGCATTAAGTGTTGGACTAAGATTCAGTTGCTTCCTACGTAACTATCACCTCTCACTACATTATAGCGCCTTAGTAACTAGCCTTCATTTCCTAACAGTTTCTCTGGAGGAAAATGGATAAAGAATAGCGTCCCCTCCTATTAGCTTTATAGACAATATGTCCTTCCTTTTAAGCCCAATATAATGTAACTATATAATATGACCTCCACTAACTATCCTACTAGCTTGTCTGGATCCGCCCTCCATTCCCTTCCCCATTCCACCTCGAGCGGCTCTTGCCCGCTGCACTCCTTTACCCCTCTCCTCGCTCATTTGGTCCAAAAGTGGCCAAACATACACTAACTCACACTAGTCCCACTATTACTAGAATATATAACCTTATAAATGTCTCTAATGGCAATGTGGTGATCTTACTCTATATATATTATTTCAGTATATCATACATTATATGTTTATCCACTGACTCTGAGTAGCTACATCAGATATGACATTCATGATAACATTTGGTCCGCATGTGACCAACGCAGTAGCTACTCCCCCTTTAAGCTTAAAATATAAAACTGAAGTCTTAATTTAGACAGTCCAAACTCTTTGCTAATGCCTTTGATGAACTGGATTCATATGCTCCCTAAATTTACCTCTACTGCATAGTCAACCTCTTTGCTTTTTCATATCTCCAGCCAATTATAGCTTCCTCACTTCATCAATAATCCTCATCAAGTACTACTCTTTAAACTCATAAATGCTTATTAGGTTGGCATAATCTGTATTGTTGACTTGGCAATATCTTTGTATTAGCACTGTATTCTTTTTATTTGTCATTGTTTTTGGATGTGTCACTATTGTTACATTTCTCTACGACTTCAATAAAAATTGTTATAAAAAAAAATAAAAAAATGAATATATGTCTGTTTATTTAAATACTTATTAAGGGACATTACTCACTAAGGACCAGATTACAAGTTGAGTGCAAAGTATCGTTTCTGCGAAAGCGACATTTGCGCTCAACTAAGTAATACCAGCGCACGCAATATGAGTTAGGTGCAATGCGAACATGACCTCGCAAAGGGGGTAAGTCGCGTAGCAATGGGCAGCAAATGTAAATATATATGTAAATGTAATGAATATATACATAAATACACATATATATTTACAGGGAACAGACCGTTTTCAGTGCTGTTTTTTTTCTAACGCCTGCCACTTTTAACCCCTAAAAACTGCCTAGTGCAGTAGTTTTTTTATGAAAAACAAAATGCTACATTTTTTTCATAAAAAACTAAAAGACCCTTTATTTTGGGGGCATTTGGGGCACTTTTAGAAAAGTAAACAGAGATCTGATCTATGGTTCATTTTCTGAGCACTAATTGCAACCGCGAGCTTGCGGTAGCAATAACCAGCCACTGTGTCCCTGTCTGCATTGGCTTGCGGTGTTGCCATTGGTGGTGTGGGAGGGTCAGGAGGGAGGCGAGTGGATAGCCCATTTCCGGAGGGGGGCGGGAGGGGGAGGGAGGGGCGGGATCCACTACCTACTGAGGACTAAGGACCAGATTACAAGTTGAGTGCAAAGTATCGTTTCTGCGAAAGCGACATTTGCGCTCAACTGAGTAATACCAGCGCACGCAATATGAGTTAGGTGCAATGCGAACATGACCTCGCAAAGGGGGTAAGTCGCGTAGCAATGGGCAGCAAATGTAAATATATATGTAAATGTAATGAATATATACATAAATAAATACACATATATATTTACAGGGAACAGACCGTTTTCAGTGCTGTTTTTTTTCTAACGCCTGCCACTTTTAACCCCTAAAAACTGCCTAGTGCAGTAGTTTTTTTATGAAAAACAAAATGCTACATTTTTTTCATAAAAAACTAAAAGACCCTTTATTTTGGGGGCATTTGGGGCACTTTTAGAAAAGTAAACAGAGATCTGATCTATGGTTCATTTTCTGAGCACTAATTGCAACCGTGAGCTTGCGGTAGCAATAACCAGCCACTGTGTCCCTGTCTGCATTGGCTTGCAGTGTTGCCATTGGTGGTGTGGGAGGGTCAGGAGGGAGGCGAGTGGATAGCCCATTTCCGGAGGGGGGCGGTAGGGGGAGGGAGGGGCGGGATCCACTACCTACTGAAAATATATTATAAAAGGGGAGGTGGGAAAGGTTAGGGGGCTGCTACAGTACAGAATTTAGTTTTTTAATATATATATATATATATATATATACATACACACACACACACACACATAAATATATATATATATATATATATATATATATATATATAAAATGATGCATAAATATATATAACTTGGGTACTGGCAGACATCTGCAAGAAACCTAAGATAGCGGACACTAGGGGGGAGGGTTTGAGAGCTGTTTGGGAGGGTCAGGGAGGTGGGAGGGTAAGGCGGGGTCCTACACTGCAGAAAATAAAAATATATATATTACATTTATTAATTTTAAAAAAATGTCCTAATAATTAATCTTGCCAGTCTCCCAGTACCTAAGATGGTGGTGACCAGTGGAAGTGAGGGGGAGGGAAGATAGCTGTTTGGGAAGTAATCAGGTAGGGATCAGGGGGTGGGAGGTATCAGGTGAGAGGGTACTCTCTACACTACAGCTAAACTTAACTTTACAAGCTACCTAATTAACCCCTTCACTGCCTGGAATTTCAGAAGTGTGGTGCGCAGCTGCAATTAACAGCCTTCTAATAACCAAAAAGCAATGGCAAAGCCATGCATGTCTGCTATTTCTTAACAAAGGGGATACCAGAAAAGCTTTTACAACCATTTGTGTTCTGACTGCATACGCGGTATGTAAATAATTTTAGTGAGAACCCAAAAGTTTGTGAAAAAGTTAACAATTTTATTTTAATATGACTACATTTGATGGCAAAATGGTGGCATGAAATATAGCAAAAGGGGCCTAGATCAATACCTTGGGTTGTCTTCTAAAATAATTATATACTTTGGATAGGTAATAAAAAAAACAAGGCTCCATTTCTGTTTAAATGCTAAAAATTCTCTTGCCTTTTGGGCATTTTTCTCTGAAATTCCCGGTCCTTAAGAGGTTAATGTCCCTTTAAGGGAATAGAAGAGGGCTGGCTACCCAAGTCTCTTATCTTAAAGGGACAGTCTACACCAAAAATTTTCTTATTTAAAAAGATAGATAATCCCTTTATTACCCATTCCCCGTTTTTGCATAACCAACACAGTTATATTAATATGCTTTTTACCTCTGTGATTACCTTGTATCTAAGCCTCTGCAGACAGCCTCCTTATCTAAGTGCCTTTGACAGACATGCAGTGTAGTCAATCAGTGAAGACTCCTAAATAACTCCACGAGAGTGAGCACAATGTTATCTATATGACACATGTGAACTAGCACAGTCTAACTGTGAAAAACTTTCAAAATGCTCTGAGCTAGGAGGCGGTTTTCAACTGTTTAGAAATCAGTTTGAGCCTAGCTAGGTTTAGCTTTTCAAAAATACCACCAAGGGAACAAAGCAAATTTGATGATAAAAGTAAATTGGAAAGTTGTTTAAAATTGCATGCCCTATCTGAATCATGAAAGTTTAGTTTTGACTTTACTGTCCCTTTAACTGCACATGTGCAAACAGGGTTCATGCTATATCTGTGTATCAGTTTGTGATTGGTTAGCAAGGGTTCTTTTGTTCTGGGTAACAGGGAAATCAGTGAAAATAAAAAACAAAATAATATGCTCATTTGACAAAATAAAGCTACATTATTCATTGACAAATTCTTAGATATGAAGGTACATTGTTATGCAGCTTACAATTTGAGTTTAATGTCCCTTAAATGTTACATTTGCAAGAAGTTTTTGATTATATAATTATATACTTTTTGGAGATCGTCAAATTAAAAAAAACACATGATGTATGAAAGTATAAATTAGAAAGAGAATCATAGAATTTGTAGAATTGAATAACAAAGCGAGATCATGTAGTACAAAATAAAATTGGGCAAAATAAAAAGAAACTGTTATTAAATTATGTAAATTTAATCTTTAATAAGCTATCTAAGGAGTAAACTTCTACATTGTATAACGGGTAGACATGAACCATCAGGTACAGCTATACATAAATCAAGGTGAGAAGGGCGGGAGATTTCATCTGAGAGCAATTAATCACTTTATTCAAAAGTCATTATTAAAATAATCACCTTAGAACACCTTATCTATTGACATAATGAGTATATTTATTACACTGATATGTGTATTATGTTTGGTATGGTATGTTGTTAATAACATACTATTTTCATAATACTTGATTGAGATATTACCATCTTGCAAAACATTTATAATATCTGTGTGCATTCGTTTGTGTGTGTTTTTAAATAATAAAAATAAATGATAAAAAAAAACGTGTTCACAGTAAAGGTAAAGGATGTATGATGAGATAATCTGCCAGATATGGATGTTTTAAAGGAGCAGAGAATGTGTTTGTTGTAAGATTGAGGGAACTGTAGGAGAAACTTGTTCAATTAAGATTCTTAATTTAAATGTTACTCATATAGAAATATCCATATACACAAGTTTAGCGTGCACGATACTAAGATGTCATACCCGCGTTAACTTGTGTACGTATTACAAGTTGAAAGTAAACAGGACCACATGAAGCAAACTAAATTTGTGTTTGTCAGGTTACTGTCGCTGAACTCCTCGAGTAAAGGGTTAAAAAAAAGTTGCATTTAACACAACATAAATACATTAAAATAAAGTGTTACACTCATATATACAATATCTAATAAAAAATATTCACATCAATTATTATTATTATATAACTGTATATACCTATATATATATACTGTGTATATATATATATATATATAATATATATATATATATATATATATATATATATATATATATATATATATATATATATATATATATATATATATATATAGGTATACAACAACCTGATTCGAGCAATGCGCTCTGCCTTGTAACTATGTTTCTGAGGGAGACAGTTTTACTTCTACATTTACACACAAGATCTACAATATTAATTTTTTTCATGAATTGCAACACAACACATGTATTATATTTATATATTTATTGACCTGTAGGGGGTACTCTAAGCAGTATGTAGGTAGAACAAAGTGACCCCTAAAGTACAGGTTCTTGGCCCATATCAGATCAATTGAGGACGAAGAGTCTGACACCCCCATTGCCCGTCATTTCAGGGAACTTCACAATGCTGACCCCAAACTATTAAGTGTACAAGCCATAGACCATGTACCTTTATGGAAAAGGGGAGGGGATAGAGAGACTAAACTAAATACAAGGGAAATATTTTGGATCTTCACCCTTAACACAAGTATCCCCCAAGGTCTAAATTTCAGGAGAGACATTGATTTATGTATCTAAAGTGTATAATTTCTGCTATGTTAAGACCAGAATAATTGTAACCACACTTGTAATAGTGCTACATATAAAAAGTTATGTGATGTAATACAAATAAAGTATTTATAAATGAATTTGGTATATAGCACATCAATAATTAAGTGTAGGCAGCATCCAGTCAGAGAGCTTATATCACAGGCGGTATGGAGACTTTATTAATGCAAGTATATACCTTTAAGAGAAATGCCTATTTAAGGTGAGATGATTGGGTTACCTGTGAGCAGTGAACAAGTGCCGGAAGGCATGAAACATGTCTGCTGCAGTCTAACCCAGCAGTCTCCTTTGCCTGTTTGTTACGGAGATTGCTATTTATGTACTGTCTGTGCATCTATGTTTTTATTGTGGATTGCCTAATAAAGAAGAAATTTTATGGAACACACGATATCCAGGACATCTTTCTTTTGAACTTTATATATAGGTATAGATATATATTTTACAAAAAATACATCAGATATGTAAAGAAATATATATTTAAAAATAAATAGAACATTTTCTTCCATGCGAAGAACATTGAAATGTAAAATATTCACAACTAATTTTGGGTTAGCACAGTAGGTTTAACTCCTGTCGGGTTAGTGTGTGAGCAATAAGTGTTAGTTTTTTTTCAGTTTGCACTTTCAATTGGAATCTAGAGAGAGAAGAAGTTAGCATGGATCGCGATATCCAAAGTCCTGAAGTTTGCTTTCAGAGGTATTAGCACTCGAAAGGAAGCGCTAAATACCACTCCACTTGTAATCTAACCCTAAGGGGGATATTTCTCAAAGTCTCAACTTTGTTGCATTAGCCAGCACCAATACGCTCGCCTAACATCCTTATTTATAAAAAAAAGCCGGCAAAAAGACGCGCACCAAGTACAGGGCGATGAACATTGGACTGTTGTTAACTAACAGTCATTGATTTTGTGTCTATAAAGCTTTTTCCCAACTTTATTTATACCATTTTCACTAAACTCCGCATCTGTACTAAAATGTTTAACCCCTATCCCACTGCTCCCCGACACCGCCGCGTTGTATCCTGTCATTCCTAGTGGGGGAGTGGTGAGTGACTCTTTTTGACACATATTTCATCCATTTCCCAGGATCTAGCGAGGGGTTAACATATCCTGTTCACCTGCTTTTGGGACATAGACTTCCACGTTGTTCTCTAATACCTATAAGCCTTGCAGGCACTTGACGGTTTTATTAGTATACACAGATTACCGTCTGGTTTAGAGCTAGTGGTTGTTACTATTAAGCAGCGTGCAATAAATAGGTCTCACCCAGTCAACTTATCCAGAGGACTGTACTGATATTCATATATAAGTGGACTTTGTTGTCATCTTATTTGTATTGTTCCTCTCATACTTTTCAATTTTTATTACTAAATAAAGTTATTAACCCCTATCCCGCCGCTCCCTGACCCCGCCGCAACATAAATAAAGTTATTAACCCCTATCCCGCCACTCCCGACACCGCCACCACTAAATAAACGTATTAACCCCTAAACCTCTGGCCTCCCACATCACTACCACTAACGCCATAAACGAAATAAAGCTATTAACCCCTAAACCTAACAACCCGCTAACTTTAAATTAAAATTACAACATCCCTATCTTCAAATAAATTTAAACTTACCTGTAGAATTAAAATAAACTAATTTAAACTATTAATTAACCTATCCTAACTATTATCCTACAATTAAATTAAAATACCAATTAAATAAACTAAATTACATATTAAAGAAACCTAACCCTACTCAAATTATTTAAATATACTATTAATCATTATTACAAATTACTAAATTACAGAAAACCCCCCCACTAAATTACACCTAATCTAATAGCCCTATCAAAATAAAAAAACAAAAACAAAATAAAAAAACCCTAGCCTACAATAAACTACCAATGGCCCTTAAAAGAGCCTTTTGTGGGGCATTGCTCCAAAGATATCAGCTCTTTTACCTGTAAAAAAAAATACAAACACCCCTCAACAGTAAAACCCACCACCCAACCAACCCCCCACAATAAAAAACCTCTAAAATAACCTAAGCTCTCCATTGCCCTGAAAAGGGCATTTGTATGGGCATTGCCCTTAAAAGGGCATTTAGCTCTTTTACATGCCCAGACCCTAATCTAAAAATAAAACCCACCCAAAAAACCCTTAAAAAACCTAACACTATCCCCGACGATCCACTTACAGTTCTTGAAGTCCCGCTTGAAGGATCCATCCAGAGCGAGAGAAGTCATCATCCAGGAGGCAAGAAGTCTTCATCCGGGAGGCCTCTTCCATCTTCATCCAGCCGGAGAAGTCCTCATCCAGTGGGCAAGACGTTTTCATCCAGACGGCATCTTCAATCTTCATCCATCCGGCGCGGAGCGGGTCCATCCTGAAGACATCCGCCACGGAGCATCCTCTTTATACGGTCGCCGCCGTAAACTGGAACTTCAATGCAAGTGACATCATCCAAAATGGCGTCCCTTTCATTCCTATTGGCTGAAAGATTTGAATCAGCCAATAGGATTAGAGCTGCGAAAATCCTATTGGCTGTTTCAATCAGCCAATAGGATGAGAGCTCAATCCTATTGGCTGATTGGAACAGCCAATAGGATTTTAGCAGCTCTAATCCTATTGGCTGATTGAAATCTTTCGGCAATAGGAATGCAAGTCATGCCATCTTGGATGACGTCACTTGCATTGAAGTTCCAGTTTACGGAGGCAACCGTATGAAGAGGATGCTCCGCGCTGGATGTCTTCAAGATGGACCTGCTCCGCGCCCGATGGATGAAGATAGAAGATGCCGTCTGGATGAAGACTTCTTGCTGACTGGATGAGGACTTCTCCGGCTGGATGAAGATGGAAGAGGCCATCCGGATGAAGACTTCTTGCCGCCTGGATGATGACTTCTCCAGCTCTGGATGGATGTTTCAAGTGGGACTTCAAGAATTGTAAGTGGATCATCGGGTTTTAAGGGTTTTTTGGGTGGGTTTTATTTTTAGATTAGGGTTTGGGCATATAAAAGAGCTAAATGCCCTTTTAAGGGCAATGCCCATACAAATGCCCTTTTCAGGGCAATGGGGAGCTTAGGTTATTTTAGATAGGTTTTTTATTTGAGGGGGTTGGTTGGCTGGATGGTGGGTTTTACTGCTGGGGGGGTGTTTGCATTTTTTTTTACAGGTAAAAGAGCTGATATCTTTGGGGCAATGCCCCACAAAAGGCCCTTTTAAGGGCCATTTGTAGAATATTGTAGACTAGGGTTTTTGTTTATTTGGGGGGGGCTTTTTTATTTTGATAGGGCTATTAGATTAGGTGTAATTATTTTTGTATTTTTAATAATGTGTTTTTTTATTTTTCGTAATTCAGTGTGTTTGTTTTTGTAACTTAGTGTTTGTTTTTTTCTGTAATTTAGTAATTTGTAATAATGTTTGATAGTATATTTAAATAATTTGAGTAGAGTTAGTTTTTTTAATATGTAATTTAGTTTATTTAATTGGTAGTTTAATTTAATTGTAGGATAATAGTTAGGGTAGGTTAATTAATAGTTTAAAATTAGTCAATTTTAATTCTACAGGTAAGTTTTTATTTATTTTAAGATAGGGATGTTGTAATTTTTATTTAAAGTTAGGGGGTTGTTAGGTTTAGGGGTTAATAGCTTAATTTAGTTTTTTGCGATGTGGTGGGCTGACGGTTTAGGGGTTAATAGGTTTAGTTAGTGGTGGTGATGTGGGAGGCCAGAGGTTTAGGGGTTAATAAGTTTATTTAGTGGCGACGGTATAAGGGAGCGGCGGAATAGGGGTTAATACATTTTATTTAGGTGGCGGCAATGTGGGGGGGTAGATTAGGGGTGTTTAGACTTAGGGTTTTTGGTAGGGTGTTAGGTGTAAATGTAACTTGTTTTCAACCATATAAATCAATGGGATATCTGGCAGCATCGAACATAAGCTTTTGCTGCTTTTAGACTCCCATTGGTTTCTATGGCATACGCGGCCTCCAGGATGGCGGATTGAAAACCAGGTACGCTGGGCCGGAATAGCCGCAAGCGTACCTGTTAAAAGTTTGATAACTGGGGAAAGGTCTCAAATAGAGCCGAATGTGTATTCGGAACATTAGTAATGACGTAAGCATCTATCTACGTCAGATTGAGTACACAGTAGAAATCATAATACAACTAAACTGCAAATGACAAAAACATGTGCTATTTTGCGCTCGCGTGCAATCCTGCCACCTGCCCGCACACAGCAGATCACGCGCAGGCAGAAGCTGTCAATCTCCCCGGTCGGAATAGACCAGGAAGATTGAAATTCGCCACCTAAGAGGTAGTGAAAGGGTAGGTAAGTAGCGGTCTGATGACCACTGCTTGGTAAATATGGCGTGCAGGTTCTCTTGTGAGAACCTGCAGTTGTAGGCAGATGAAAGCCTGCCAAAGAGCTTGATAAATCGCCCCCATAGTATGACATGGTCACAAACACTGCTGCCATATAGTGTTCACTCCTGAGCCTACTTCAGTATGCTGCCATGAAAAAGGAGCTTAGTGTCAACCAAGCACATCAAGAGAAAGTTGTAAATTTGATAATAGAGGAATATTGAAATGTTTTTTTTATTTAAATTGTAGAACCTGAATAATAAAAGTTTAATTTTAATCTCCATTTAGTACAACATTTAATTGTGATCTTTCCAATAAAGGGATAGATTACGAGTGGAACGCTATTTATCAATCCTGCTTGTGCGTTAACTCCGCTAGAAGTACGTTTTTTTGCGCTTGTCGGGTATACACTGTAATATATATATATAAATATTTATAAATAATTAGAACGTATTCCCCTATGTAAAGAACATTAGAATGTGAAATATTTACAGTAAATACACAAACACTTTATTAAATATGTAAATATATGTATATATGTGTGTACATATGTATTTATGTGTTTATATGTGTATATATGTCTGTTGAGATATGCTGCTGCGCGTTAATTTCAATTTACTTGTAATTTGTGCGCTACTTCCAAAGCACCCAAAGAGCAGATATCACTTGCACGCAACAGTTACCATGCCATTCGTAATTTAGTTAATAGCCTAGATCACTGGTTTTCAAAACTGTCCTCAGGCCTCACTAACAAGTCAGATTTTCAGGAATACCTTCAGAGGCGTAACTAGAAACCACAGGGCCCAGGTGCAAGACTCTAAGAAGGGCCCACCACCCCCCCCCCCCCCCAAAAAAAAAGTGAATTTGATACATCATTATTTTTACATTTAACACAGAAAAAAAAATGTGAATCAGATTACATGTCTGCAAAAGGAGGTACCCTGTGCCCACAGTCTGTGAGATGGTCTGACCCCCTATTACTGTATATAGTGACACTGTTTAACCCCCCAGTACTGTATATAGTGAGTCAATGACACAGTCTGTAATCTTCTGGTGAGATGGCTGGCCTGACCCTTCCCGCCCCAGTTACTATAAAGTGACCACAGTAGTCTGTGACATAGTCCAGCCCCCCGTACTTTATATAGTGGTACTGTATAGTGACACTTTTTACCCCCTCCCCCCATGCTGTAGTAACAAGGTCTGTAATTTGCTGGTTCCACACACATACATGCATAAATACACACACAGTCACATACATACATACACACACACACACACATACATGCATAAATACACACACAGTCACATACATACATACACACACACACACACATACATGCATAAATACACACACAGTCACATACATACACACACACACATAAACACCAATGGATAAAACAGAAACACTAACCCCTGTAGTCAGAGACACTAGTGAGGCATCATGTCACACTCACATGATATCAGTGCAGGCAGTGGCAGGTCAACATTTTTTATGAAAAAAAAATATTATTATTTTTTTTTAAGCTGGGCCCCCACCCTTGGGGGCCCAGTCACAATTGCGACCTCTGCACTCCCTGTAGTTTCCCCCTGATTACCTTGGATGAGAGCAGGTAAAATAAGCATATTTATTAATTAGCTGATTGTTTCACCTGTGCTCTAGTTCAGATATCCTCAAAATCTGGCCTGTTAGGGAGGCCTGAGGAAAGGTTTGAAAACCAGGGGCCTATATTAATAGACGCTGATGAGGTTGCTTCACCTCTCTTTCCAAGTCTATCATTAGTGGGCATGCCTGCCAATGACATTCATAGTTAAATACCCAATACTTTAATTCTTGCACATAATACAGGAACTTATTGCTCACCAATGACAACAACTTTAGAAACACTTAAAACGCCACAAATGCAAATGTTTAATAGTGTATAATATTGTCATAATGGTTTTGTTATAAAGAACAGTAATCTTTAAGGATACAACAGAAAGCTTTTGGAAACCTCACAGACAGAGTGAGGTGCTGATCATGGATGCCTTAGAACATTCAGGGCATGTGTCCTTAACCTTGGGCAAGCATGTAGAATTTGCAAAGACATTATTATCCTTGTGAAGTATCATATCTTTTCGTTATGTCTCACTATTTTAAAGCTAGCGAGGATGTCTTGTTTTTTTTCTTTTTATTTCTGTTACTTTTTGTTAGCATATAATATAGTGTACGGTTTTATGGAGGGTGTATGATTTTCTGGTTTAATTTGTTTGTTCTATAAGGTTTTGATGCCGGTATCCTTGACACTGGAACTTGCTCTAGGTGGTGGGAAATAAATGGTATAGATGCAGTTCCTTTGATTATAATGGAGCTGAACTTGCAGCTGCGATAAAAACAAATTATGCAAGAACCCCTGTGAAAGTTAGTTTCTGATGGACTGTATAATGTCCTCCATTTAGAAAAAAAAAGAAAAACTTGTGAAAACACATTTTCTATCATAGAAAGAAAATTTAAAATAACCATTAAGCATAAACTTTAAAAATTATTTTGGAGATAATTTATAAAAAAAATAGTATAAAACTTTAACAGAACTATAAAATAAGAAAAATATTGTTATAGACAGCAGGAAGTACCAAATAAACTGCAAGGAGTATCAGGAACAAACTCCTTGCACCAGCAAGTATAGAATAGATGCAAGTCAACGAGAAGAAGAAGTTTTGTGTGTGACAGCACTGTGTGTTCCAGTAACCATGTCAGCACACTAAGCCGAAGGTAAGGATAGAAACGGTCAAGAAAAAGCAGCTATGATAAGGTAAGTATTATCATTTTTATAAGAAAATATATTTCTGGAAAAACACATGGACCAGCCATGTGTTTGCTTGTTTTGTGTTCTAAACTTGTTAAGAGAAGAGCTGATGTATGACCGGGAAAACCCTCCTAGGGTGGCCGGGCTCCTGGAACTCCCAGTTGGCCGCCTCACAACGAACACCCACCTAACCCCTCTCAGGCTGGCCGGGCTCCTGGAACTCCCGGTCGGCCACAGAACAGCAGGACACCAGCTAACTTTACCCCTGGTCACTACAGCAACCATGTGCCCCAGAGCTCCGCTCTTTTGGGCATTAGTAGCCCCTAGGGAGGACAAGAGGTGGGGGGAATTGCCGGTGGGGAGCTCCTTTCGAACCAGGTTTTTTGGACTGTGGCATTTGGGGAGCGAGAGCTTTAAAATGACACCCTGGAAGTGCTGCCGCTCCCTAGAGATCACCCCGAAACTGCCACCCCTGTGTCCTGGGATTCTGTGGGACTATGGCTGCTATGGAGGTGCAGGTCTGTCTGGAGGGGCGGGAATGGCAGGAAAATTGTGGGATTGTCCAGTATCTTATCAAGATGAGCTTTGTGTATAAAAGGAGTGTGTGTTTTCAATAAAATGAGTTCCTGTTTCACCTGAATGCTAGTATGTCTAGTTATTTGGGTGGGCTCCAGCTAAAATCACTTTCCTGGGCTACATACCAGCCTGTTCCAGGCAGAGGAAGGACCCTCTGGCAGAGCTACCCAGTCTGGGTAGCTGAAGTCTGCCACAGGGTGGGACCCTGAATACTGGTGCTGTCGGGCATCGGGGATGGCTACAGGCTGTGGTCACTTGCCAGCTACAAAGCTGCAGTTGGCAGGGAGGAAGCAGGACCCATTTGGCGGAGCTACCCAGTTGGGGTAGCAAGGGTATCCATCACATTGGCTGGCAGCGGTGGGATCTGCTTCTTCCACATGATTCCTGCCGACAGAGGAGAAGGGCCACAGTAGCCGGTAACTATGGAGGTCGAATTTCTAAGAAAAGTACAGGAGGCACTGGCCCAGCTGGACGGTCCTATTTACCAACAGGACATGCTGGAACAGAGGGACCTGGAAAGGTCCTCCCCACTAATGACATGAGGTTCCGGGTTCGGCGGAACGTGAGAGTGCCTTCCCTGGGAAAACAGCCAAAGAAGGAATGGCTATCTATTCTACATAGACTGGTTCAGCAAGAGATGTGGGTAGAGGATGGCTATCGGGCCCTCCAATGGCTCGCTATGCAAGCGCAGCCATGGCTGGAGGATGGCTCCCCCACAGAGGGCTTTGGCTTCGGTGGCCCTGGATTGCTATTTACAAAAAGGACAGAGGACTCACAGTTTGGGAGCAAGATAGACCAGGCTCTGGAGGATATCTCTGGGCTCCAAGAAGAACTGCTGGATCTCTTGGAGGAATCCTGGCTACTAGACGATCTGGATTTTATAAGTGACCAGGAAGAGGCACTGGTCGAGGAATACAAGAGGCTGCTAGAACTTGTTAAGCAGCGTGCCAAGGCTATACAGATCTGGGGTGCAGCCCTCTGGGATTCATGGAGCTCGACTGTGGAGGAGTAGCAACAAAGAAAAAGGGAACCAGGGCTGCTGGATCCCGATCAGCAGTCTGGCTCCGAGCTTATGGCCTTGGACCAGGGGGCCACCCTAGCAGAAGTGCTGGCAACAGGGCAGAGAGCCCCCAGCCTCTGCCCAGCACCTGAAACATCTCCAGGAAACCAGGGAGAGAAGAAAGGCATCCTCCCTCCTATTACACAGAACCCCTTCCTGGGAGAGGAGACAGTCAGTCTCTCTCCCCAGTGGCAGAGCCAGGAGCAGGGAGAGGAGACAATCGGTCTCTCTCCCCAGTGGCAGAGCCATCCCCTGGGAGCTGAGGTAGTTGTCCTCCCTGCCCTCACGCAGAACCCCTTCCTGGGAGAGGAGACAGTTGGTCTCTCTCCCCAGTGGCAGAGCCAGGAGCCTGGAGAGGAGACAGTCGGTCTCTCTCCCCAGCGGCAGAGCCATCCCCTGGGAGCGGAGGTAGTCATTCTCCCTCCCCTTACACAGAACCCCTTCCTGGGAGAGGAGACAGTCGGTCTCTCTCCCCAGCGGCAGAGCCATCCCCTGGGAGTGGAGGTAGTTGTCCTCCCTCCCCTTACACAGAACTCCTTCCCGGGAGAGGATCTCTCTCCCTAGCGGCAGAGCCAGGAGCAGGGAGAGGAAACAGTCGGTCTCTCTCCCAAGTGGCAGAGCCATCCCCTGGGGGCGGAGGTAGTCGTCCTCCCTCCCCTTACACAGAACCCCTTCCTGGGAGAGGAGACAGTCGATCTCTCTCCCCAGTGGCAGAGCCAGGAGCAGGAAGAGGAGACAGTCAGTCTCTCTCCCCAGCGGCAGATCCATCCCCCGGGAGTGGAGTTAGTCCTCCCTCCCCTTACCCAGAACCCCTTCCTGGGAGAGGAGATGGTTGGTCTCTCTCCCCAGTGGCAGAACCCCTTGCAGGGAGAGCAGTCAGGCAGTCTCTCTCGCCAGCGGAAGAATCTCTTTCTGGGAGAGGAGACAGTTGGTCTCTCTCCCCAGTGGCAGAACCCCGTACAGGGAGCAGACACAGCCAGTCTCCCTGCCCAGCGGCAGCACAGTTTTGGGGATTAGTAGCCCCAAGGGAGGACAAGAGGTGGGGGAATTACCGGAGGGGAGCTCCTTTGGGAACCGGGGGTTTTTGACACCCCTACCCCATAACTTCAACGGGCTGTATCTCCGGTCCCCAGTGACAAATCACGCTGAACTGTGGCATCTGGGAACCGAGAGATTTAAAATGACAGTCTGGAAGTGCTGCCGCTCTCCCGGGATCACCCCGAAACCGCCACCCTTGTGTCCTGGGATTCTGTGGGACTGTGGGAATGGCGGGAAAATTGTGGGATTGTCCAGTATCTTATCAAGATGAGCTTTGTGTATAAAAGGAGTGTGTGTTTTCAATAAAATGAGTTCCTGTTTCACCTGAATGCTAGTATGTCTAGTTATTTGGGTGGGCTCCAACTAAAATCACTTTTCTGAACTACATAGCAGCCTGTTCCAGGCAGAGGAAGGACCCTCTGGCAGAGCTACCCAGTCTGGGTAGCTGGAGTCTGTCACAGGGTGGGACCCTGAATACTGGTGCTGTCGGGCATCAGGGGTGGCTACAGGCTGTGGTCACTTGCCAGCTACATAGCTGCAGTTGGCAGGGAGGAAGCAGGGCCCGTTTGGCGGAGTTACCCAGTCGGGGTAGCCGGGGTATCCGTCACACAGCTTTTTTGGAGTAATCAGACTGTAACATCCCCTAGATTCATGGCTACATTTAGTTATTTTTGTGCTCTGTTCATGGTTATCTAGATTAATGGGACACTAAACCCAATTTTCTTTCTTTCATGATTCAGTTAGAGCATACAATTTTAAGCAACTTTCTAATTTACTCCTATTATCAAATTGTATTCGTTCTCTTGGTGTCTTTATTTGAAAAGCAGTTATGTAAAGCTTAGGAGCCGGACAATTTTTGGTTCAGAACCCTGGATAGCACTTGATTATTGGTGGCTACATTTAGCCACCAATCAGCAAGCGCTACCAAGGTGCTGAACCGAAAATGGGCCGGCTCCTAAGCTTTACATCCCTTTAAAGTTCAAAATAGAAATAAAGACCTATCACCCAGCTAAATCTGTTTATGTGTGTATTTTCTTGAAGCCCTAACAAAAAGGTTTGTAGTGAAAAAAATCTTTGATATCTCAAAATATGTAATTTGCTTCAATGCTCCAGTCTTGTAACTAGTGGCAATCTAAAAGCATATAACAGAATGTAACAAATTTGTTTAGCTTGTTGTTGAATGCTAGTATGTCTAGGGACACTGAACCCAATTTTTTTTCTTTTGTGATTTAGATAGAGCATACAATTTTATTTTTTTTTAACTTTTTATTTTATAACCAGCAGTGTAAACAAAGATTACAAATAACACATATTTGGCGCCACGCAGGGCCCAAGACAATCAATAGAGAGGAAAAAAATAAAAAATAAATAAAATACTGGAACCACCAATATTTATTAATGCTGACCAAAATTTCTCTAAATTAAATTGTATACTCTGCGGGGGTTTTTCCTGATTTTACCTTCTTATAATAACAATTTCTTGATCGTTATAACTTTCGTAACACAGAGAAACAAAAAAAACCAAAACAAAAAAAAAAAAAAAGAAAAATTAAATGGAGGGGGGGGAAGGGAGAAAAAGTAATAAAAGAAAAGATAGGTGTGTAGCTGTAGGAGTTAGTGATCCCTATCCACCTCTATAGCTGCGGCAAAGCAAGTTTGTTTGTAATAACTAAGAACTTGAATTCTCGTAATAGGGTTATTTTTATGTATACTCTAAAATGTTCCTTATTTTACTTAATGTCGTGGTGGGTTCCTTACCTAGATCTAAGTGTTGAATTATTTTATGATCTAGAACACTGAACTAATGGTAAGGCAGTAGCCAATGAAAGGATGGATCTAAACTATATATCATACCACACACATTCATACAAAACATCATGTGTAATACACAGAAAAAAAAAAAAAAAAAAAAAAAAAAAAGGAACCCCCCTTAATAATTAATCCATGGGGAGGGGGGGGTGGGAAGTTGGAAGAGCATCCAATTCTAATCTCCACGTTTACCAGATACCAAGAAGAACTATTTCTGAATTTTTAAATGGAAATATCAGACAATCAATTTCCCTCTCTTGGAATGTTTTTATAAAGGCTGCCCATTTGTTAAAGAATTTTCTTATATCAAGTTCTTTATCAATATTTGTGTCTCTCTGTTCTAGCACGCATTGTTTCTTTAAATAATTCTTAACTTCAGTAAGAGTGGGTAGAGACCTCAGTTTCCATTTTTTGCAGATCAGGTATCTAGTAGCCATGATAGAGAGGTTTACTAATTTTTCGTTACTACACACGATTTTATTATCATTTAGACAGAGAATGATTTGATATAGTGAAAAAGGGATTATCTCTATTTTCAGAACATTTTTAATCCAGTATTCCAGTTTAATCCAGAATCTTCTAATTTTAGGGCAATACCAAAACATATGAGTCAGATCTGCCGCTGGAAAATAGCATTTGGGGCATTTATTGAATTGTTGGTTATGCACTCTAAGGCCTCTCTCCGGGGTGAAATAAGCCCTGTGAAGAAGCCTGAGATGTGCCTCTCGCCATGTAGCTGAGATGGTGGTGGATGCCACTTTGTTAATCGACATCTGGATAGTTTTGGCTAGGATATTACTTTGAGGTATTAAGGAGGACCATGCCGTTGCCAGCCCTTCCAGGCCAAGGGTGGCTTTGTTGGCACTGAGTAGATGGTAACACGGCGATATAGACATAAGACCAATTTTGCCAAGATTTAGCCAGTTTTCCAGCTTTCCTAGCGTCCAATGCCAGTTGGCCTCTTTAACTAGTTCAGCTGTGAAGTGTCTTATTTGCAAGTATGCAAAAAAATCTTTATTAATGAGGTTAAATTCATTCTTCAATTCTTCAAAAGTCTTAATACATTTTCTTTCGCTGTCTATCAGAGAAGAGATTTTTACGAGGCCATTATCCTGCCATCGGTTAAAAACCGCTGAATTTATGCCCGCTGGAAATTGGGGATTTCCTATCAAAGGAAGATAACTTGAGATATTACTATTTATTCCCAGGAGTTTAGTTATGTTCCACCATGCTTTTATAGGATTATATATAGTTTTTAATCTTTTGATTTTTTCTGGGAGCTTCTTTGGCAGGCAATGGATCAAAGCCAGTGGGAGATATGGATCACACACACTACGTTCAAGTTCATTATTAAGAACATAATTTTTAGAGAATATCCAATCCATAATTATACGTGCGAGAAAGCTAAGGTTGTAAAGTCTCATATTTGGTACTGCTATACCTCCATATTCCCTTGGTGCGGTAAGCTTAGTAAGGGATATCTTGGATCTTTTCCCTTGCCATATAAATTGTATAAGTGCAGAGTTAATTGAGCGGATATCTTTTTCTAACAAAATTAATGGGACATTCTGCAGGATGTAGAGAAGCTTAGGGAGAAGGATCATTTTAAATAGTTCTGATCTTCCAGAAATAGATAATGGTAGATGCTGCCAGTCCCTTAGCTTCTCTTTGATATTGATTAATATAGGGGAGATATTCAATTTGTATAGGTCTCTAAAATTAATCGGTATGTGGATCCCAAGGTATTTAAAAGATTCAGAGACCTCTTTAAATAAAGAGTTAGTGAAAGAGTTGCTGTTTCTCCTTAGCCAGCAGATCTCGGATTTTGATTTATTCACTTTATAACCCGAGAAAGAGCTAAAGTGATCGGTGATTTGAAGGAGTCGTGGTATATTGACCCTTGTATTGGAGAGGTAAATTAAAAGATCATCAGCATATAGTCCGATCTTTATCTCATAATTCCTAATTTTTATGCCGTTAAGTGTTTCTCGAAGCATGATAGCAAGAGGCTCAATTGCTAGATCAAACAGGAGTGGAGAGAGAGGACACCCCTGGCGAGTCCCCCTTTTAATTGCAATCGGGGGCGAGAAAGTATAATTTATTATCAGTCTTGTTTGGGAATAATTATGCAAGTTGTCAAGAAATCTGGGAAGATTTCCTTTAATCCCAAACTTTGTTAAGGATGTCAGTATATGATTGAATATTACTGAGTCAAACGCTTTTTCTGCGTCGATAGATAAAATGGCTAAATCTGGGGTGTCCTCTCTCCCCACCTCCGCAGGAGGAGTACTCTGGATATAATCCAGAATAACAAGAAGTTCTCTGATTTTTGCAGCTGAATTTCGCTTATTAAGAAAGCCAGCTTGGTCTGTGTGGATTATTTTGGGTAAAATGGTCTGTAGCCTATTTGCTAAGATGGAAGACATGATTTTATAATCAGAATTCAGCAAGGCAATTGGCCTATAAGATTCTTTTTGCGAAGGATCCTTCCCCCCCTTTAAGATCAAAGTTGTAAAAGAGGCAGAGAAGGAGGGTGAGACCGATTTGCCGTCAAGATAGATATCATTGTAAAGATTGGCCAGATAAGGCGTTATTTCACATGTTAAAATTTTATAGACTTCATTCGGGAGTCCATCTGGGCCCGCTGCTTTATTGGAGGAGAGATTAGAGATTACCTTCTCTATCTCTTCTTTTAAGATTGGAGAGTTAAGGCTAGTTATCTCATCGGCTGGAATTACTGGATGGGTGATTTTGCTCCAGAACTCTGAAGCTTTTGCATCATCATATCCTCTACAAGTATATATATCCCGAAAATAGTCTATGAATAGATTAGATATATCTTCCGGTTTCGTTAATTGCTTCCCGTCATGTACGAGTCTTTCTATCGTTGGTTTACTTCCTTCGTTTTTAACTAGTCTGGCTAACATTCTCCCCGATTTATTTCCAAATCTGTGTAGCTTAGCTTGAAATCTAAGTTCTCTGTGTGTTTCTTGAGTCAGTAAGAAAGTGTCCCTACTATTTTTAGCGCGGGTGTATTTCGCCCAATTTAATGGAGATTTTTCAAGTAGGAAGTGATTATATGAGTTAACCAGAGAGTTACATATTTCTCTTTCTCTTAATTTAAGCTTTTTAGATAGCATTGCAGCATAGGCCGTGATTTCTCCTCTAAGCACTGCTTTTGCAGCCTCCCAGAAAATTTCTGGGCGCTGCACATAGTCTTTATTAAAATTAGCATATTCAGAAAACTTATTTCTGATCCAGTTTTTAAATTTAGAGTCGGTATTAAGATGATAAGGAAAAAGAAAGCGCGACATTTTAGGCCGGTGATAATCCAAATATAGTTCAAGAGAGATAGGTCCATGATCGGATAGAAGAATTGGCATTATTTCGGCTTTAACTTTTGTGATGGATAAACGTTCATCAGTGAGAAAGAGGTCAATCCTAGAAAGGGTCTTATGGGCTTTAGAAAGGCAAGTAAAGTTCTGGACATCTGGATTTTGGACTCTCCAGATATCTCGAATTGCAAGATTATGTTGAATTTTCTTAAGTATTTTAGAGTCTAGGTTATCTTTTTTCTGCTTCAGGTGTTTAGCCTTATTCCTAAGTCTGTCTAAGGGGCATTGTGGGGCCATGTTAAAGTCACCCCCTAAGATTAAGTGACCTTCGTTAAGCAAGAGAAGTTTAGATTGCATTAGATTCCAAAACTCTGGATCAGAGATATTTGGACCATATATATTACATAGTGTGTAGATTGCCTGGGCAATCTTAAATTTTACCAGAACATATCTCCCCCCAGAGTCAGCCTCAGAGTGCAAAACCTTTACCTCCGCTTTTTTCCCAATTAGAATGACTACCCCTCTTTTTTTCCCAACACTTGGTGCTATAAAAACTTCTTTAACCCATTGTGCCTTTAATTTTAGAGATTCCTCTAAATTTAAATGGGTTTCTTGAAGAAGGCGATATCTGTGTGGATCTTTCGTAAATGGGTAAGGATCGCCTTACGTTTAATGGGGGTCGAGATGCCACCAAATTCCACGACACAATTTTCAGTTTATTTAACTCGCGTGACATTTACATCTATAGAGAGGGAGAGAGAAAAAAAAAAAAAAAAAAAAAAAAAAAAAAAAAGGGGAAAAAAAAAAAGGGGAAAAAAAAAAAAAAAAAAAAGCAAAAACCCATTCATACAAGCAGTCGCAACGTCCCCAACCCATGGGGATTCCCTAGTCATAGGCGTTATCCCTTCCTTAAGTGTAGAAATCAATTTATAATTAAGAATTTATCGTCTTAAAAAAGCTCTCAGCTGTTTGAGCATCTTCAAATGAATGTACGGTGTCATTGACTACAACTCTGAGTTTAAAGGGGTAAATTATAGCAGCACGATGTCCCTTATGTATGAACTTGGTACAGATGGGAGCTAGTTCTCTTCTTTTAGAAGCTGTATAAGCTGAGAAATCTTGAAAGATTAAGATCGTAGCATTGTCTATAAGGATTGGTTGGCTTTTGCGATAATATTGTAATATCATGTTCCTGTCCTGGAAATTCAATAATTTCGCTATTATAGGTCTCGGGCGTGTAATGTTTTTATTGTCTGAGCGAGGGTTACCTACTCTATGTGCTCTTTCCACTATGATTGGATGATAAGTTGTGGGAATTTTTAAAGCTTTGGTAAGTTTATCAGATATAAAAAGACTTAGATTATCGTATTGCTTGTCCTCTGGAAGGCCTATAATACGTATGTTATTCCTTCTGGAACGATTTTCCAGATCCTCTAGTCTGTCATAGATTTTTTGCATATTATTACTTGAGGTCTCAATTTTTGAGGTGTGTATTGTTGTTAAATCATCTAGATCTGATATTCGTTGTTCCATATCCTGAATTCTAATTGAAAATTGCTTAATCTCTTGAGATAGTGACATAATATCTTGTTTAATCTCTGACCTGAGGGCGTCAAATTTAGGTCCTAGGGCCTCTGATATACTGGTGACCAGATTCTGTAGGGTAGTGGATTCAGAAATAGCTACCCTGTGTGGTGAAATAGGTAGTGTTTCAGCCACGAGTTCTTGAGTATTTTTTGTTTTCTTGTCCCTTTGTCTGGCTGCCATATTTGGGGAGAGTGTCTTGGTTGAAGTGGAAAAAAATTTATCCATACGCTACGTGGGTGTGTGTGAACGTGAAGAAGAGAGTGCTGAGTGATAGTGGTTGATGGTGTGGGAAAAAAAAAAAAAAAAAAAGAAAAAAAGAAAGGGGGGGAAAGTGAAAATGTGAGATCCCGGAGGGGGGATAGAAACCGGGAGAGTGAGAAGTTGTGAGTGTAGTGATAAAGAAAAAACAAGGCAGTCAAAGAAAATCAGAGTGAAAAGAAAAAAATAAGTGTTTCACGAGACAAGAGAATGATAGTATCAGCTAGTTTGTGCTGAACTACCCTTAAATTGTCCTTAACTAAATCAATCAAGGTATTTTGCAATTGTACTGTGGGTTCAAATATGTGAGTTTAGTGGCATTTCATAGAGTAAGGTGCCAAAAGAAAAGAAAAGAAAAAAAAATATTCAAGCTTCAGTGATATGTGTCTATAAGAATAGTGAAATTTTTTAAATCAGTGTCTATACCTAAAATAGGGAAGAGATCTCTCCCTTTTTCTGTTGTAAAGATTAAAGTTGTTTATTTATACAGCAATTATAATCTGGATCAATATCACCTATTAATATATTTCATAAGTTACAAGGAGCTATTATAGCGTAAGCTTGTGATGAATCTGCTTGTATCAACTATGTGTCAGAAATTTTGTATGAGGTAGAAACTACCTCACTTGATAGCAGTATTTGAGAGGACCTATTTTCTTTAGTTTGAGTAAATGAAGTAGACCATCTTCAAATGTGACCAACTAAGGATAGATTTAAAGGGATAGTAAAGTCAAAACTAAACTTTCATGATTCAGATAGGGCATGCAATTTTAAACAACTTTCCAATTTACTTTTATCATCAAATTTGCTTTGTTCCCTTGGTGGTATTTTTGAAAAGCTAAACCTAGCTAGGCTCAAACTGATTTATAAACTGTTGAAAACCGCCTCCTAGCTCAGAGCATTTTGAAAGTTTTTCACAGTTAGACTGTGCTAGTTCACATGTGTCATATAGATAACATTGTGCTCACTCCCGTGAAGTTATTTAGGAGTCTTCACTGATTGACTACACTGCATGTCTGTCAAAGGCACTTAGATAAGGAGACTGTCTGCAAAGGCTTAGATACAAGGTAATCACAGAGGTAAAAAGTATATTAATATAACTGTGTTGGTTATGCAAAAACGGGGAATGGGTAATAAAGGGATTATCTATCTTTTTAAATAAGAAAAATTTTGGTGTAGACTGTCCCTTTAAACATACACTCTAAGACAAGAAAGCAATGATTCTGAGTTTATAACTATTGTATATACAGCAAAGTGAAACCCTAGCTTAGTTCATACAATAATATATTTTTGAGAGAAAAGATATAGTGCTTAGCCATACGAAGTGTTTAAACAAAGAGTTTCAAGTTAGGATTTCTCCTCTTCTGACCACAGTTTCAGAATAGTTAAAACATCATATTTAGAATAACATCTGCAATTAACAATATTAGCTTTTCTCTGTATGAACTAATTGAGACATAATATTTGAGAATTTAAAGTATTTGTTTCCCATTCAATAAGGGCAGTTCTTACAGCATATAGACTAGGATGTGGGTGTTTTTTACAAGTAGAGTTCGTATTGAGACAAACAGTTCCCTTTTTAATTTAAGTGGTCTGTATCACCAGCATACGAGAGAAATGAATACACATTGACCAAAGGAATTATTGAGTAGCTAAGACTTTTAACCCGGAGGGGGGGGGGGGGTATAACTTTCCCCGAAAATTGAGAGCCAAGCAGCCCAGAGGCCAAGTTAATCAATGTGTTAATAGTCCCAAGACTCTTTTTCCTCCTTATCTCCCCTTGCCAAAGCTTGGTTTTGTGTGGATAATACAGTTATTTGGTAGAGGCAGGGAGAAACAGTTAATGAGGGTGAGAAAAATAGTCAACCATATTACCCGTCGAAGATCAGGATGTCTGCAGACAGGAGAGACCCGTTTTCTGGGGGCACCCCTCTCGCGCAGCACCGGTGGGAGAGGGGCGTCCGGCCAAGTTTTCTGAGAGGTAGACGGTGTTAGGCAGCTGCCGGGAGTCCAGGGGTGCTCAGGAGAGGGAACTGTAGCGGAGACACTCGCACCTGTTATGTGGGTAAGGCTCCTGGATACATGCAGCGGTCGAGTCCCCTCACGCAGCACCGGTGGGAGGGGACTGAACGACCGAAAAAGGAAGTGCCCAGTTCAGAGCCTCTCTATCCGGTACCGCCGTCAGCAATGATCCGCAGTGGCGTCTCTCCTGAGCAGCAGATCCCGGGTCTGTACAAGGTAAGGTAAATTAAGTTGAAAGGGTCTCTCTTCTAGTCGGGTAAGGTTAGAGTGGGATCCGTGTCGTTTTTAGCGCCCTTAATGGAGAAGACAGCCGGTGGAGCTTCAGCGTATTAGGCCTCCTTGGGACTTATCCTCTGGTTAGCTGAGAAGGATTCAGGTGCAAGAGAAACAACAAAATCCTTTAGTGATTATCCCTTAATAGGATGATATTTTAAGGAAGAGTGATAGATCCTATAACTACTGCAGTTTGCAGCCCAGTGCTTGGAATGGCACTGTCCGGTTCTAGTAGCGGTGAAATTAGCTAGGAAAGCCACCCTAAGGTAGAGGGTTTAAGCGCGAAGATACCGCCAAGGCTTGGGGTGGAGGTGATGCTGCACAGGTGATTCACCTAACCACACACCTGAGCTACTCCTCTAGAGCCACACCTAGAGCATACAATTTTAAGCAACTTTCTAATTTGCTCCTATTATCAAATTTTCTTCATTCTCTTGCCATCTTTATTTGAAAAAGAAGGCATCTAAGCTAAGGAGCCAGCTAATTTTTGGTTCAGTACACTGGACAGCAAGTGTTTATTGGTGGGTGAATTTATCCACCAATCAGCAAGAACAACCCAGGTTGTTCACCAAAAATGGGCCGGCTTCTAAACTTACATTTTTGCTTTTCAAATAAAGATACCAAGAGAATGAAGAAAATGTGATAATAGGAGTCAATTAGAAAGTTGCTTAAAATGTCATGCTCTGTCTGAATCACAAAAGAAAAAAATCGGATTCAGTGTCCCTTTAAACTATAGCAGCAGTAGTGCAGTAATAAATATACAGATAGGGCTAGATTACAAGTGGCACTTTAACTGTTGCGAATGAGCAATATAAAGTTTTTGTGCACGTCGGAAATATCAGTCGTATTGCAAGTTGAAAGTAAAGATGATCACGAGAGCACAGTCGCATTTTATGCTAATCTTGTTAGGGCGACTTAAACCCTTGTGTAAAGTGTAGTGCGTTAAAAAAAAAGTTGCACTAAACACAACATAAATACATTGGGAATTACAGTTACACTCGTATAAACACTTTCTGATAAAAAAAATATTCATATAAATATTTAAAAAAAAAGTTTTAAGAGCTCAAAGGTATATGGTATATGACAAGATGTTTGACTGCAAAGGGCTATATTGTATTTATACATACAAATACATGTCTAATATATATATGTATAAATATGTGTCATATGTATTTATGTGTTTTACTGTATATATACTGTACATATTTCACATTCCAATGCTCTTCACATAGAGGATAATATAATTTTTATTGTAAATAAATATTTCTAAATATATTGGCATATACCTACAGTATATATCTATTCCTATAGGTATAGATATCTATTTTACATTAACATTATTAGATATATATATATAGAAAGATATATTTAATAATAAATATTAAAACAAATTCTATTTGAAGAACATTGAAATGTAAAATATGTGTATTACGCTTTGCGTTTTGTGCTTTAGGTCTAACGCTGTGGCTGGTTAGCGCACATGAAGAATTGCTAACTTCAATGCGAGTTCTTAAAATATTAATTATTATTCAAAATAATAATAATTATTAAAAATTATTATACATACTGTAATATATATATATATATATATACATATATACATACTGTATAAATATATATTTTTTCTATGAATTATTTAGGTATAGGTATATACAGATATATATAGAAATATGTATTTCATGTTAGTGTGCAAGCAATAGGTGTTAGTTTTTTCTTCTGCTCTCTCCATTGACTTCTATGGGGAAAATATGTTAACTTAGTTGCAATATTGCAAAGTCCTTTGGTTAGTGTGCATTGGGTTTTAATCGCACGCAAAATTTTTACTTTCAACTTGTAATTAGCGCGTTACCCAACACACGCAGAAAGCTTACTTCTAACGAAGTTTACGTGGGAGCAAAACCGCTAAATCGCGCACCACTTGTAATCTAGCCGATAATATACATATATATATATATATATATATATATATATATAGTGATGTGAAAAGGAAGCGCTAAGCTCCTCAGCAGTGAGAAAATCTTGCAAATCCTTCAAAAATCTTTTGTTTTGCTGAAGCAGAGCCATAAAAAATGTTCTCAGTACGAGCGCTACAGTAAGGATTCAGGTAGTTGTAGTGGCCCCAGAACCCAACCTGAACTGCCAGTAGACATGAATACAGGGACATTAGAGGGACATGATACCCAAATGTTGGAGCAATTGATGATGCAGCATAGCTACAAAAAGTTGACTAGAAAATATCACCTAAACATCTGTATGTGAAAAAGGAATACATTTTACCTCAAAATGTCCTCAGTAGCCATGACCCATTGTACAAGGACTTTAAGCAGCCAATCAGAATTCTAGTTCAGGGACTTGCAAGAGTGTGCATCTGGCATGTGCAGCACAGTCATGTTTTTTCCCTCCTCAGTTAAATTAAGTTTACTATGAAATTTCGTGCGTTCACAGTAAAGCGAAGTGTGACATCAGCACTGATGAAGCTGATTGGCTGTTTTTTCTTGTTTTTTTCGAGCAAGCAGCTGACAGTAGCTGAAGGATAACTGTTCACAGAGCAATTACTATTGTAAGGTGAATACATTTTGAAGTAAAATATCTTCCATTTTCCCATAGAGATGTTCAGGTTATATTTCCTTGCCAGCTTTTCACAGTTATTCTGTATTAGTTTCAAGTGAGTTAGCATATGAGTATGATGTCCCTTTAGGCAATAATTTGCAAACCTCTTCATATAAAATAAATATTTTACAAGTTTGATACACCCCTTGAGGAGCCTCTAAAGAGTGTTTACCTTACCTCTTTTGCTGGGGTCGGTTAGAAACAGGTTTAAATGAGCACCTGTACATATCTAACAATCACTGTGCATCATGTAGAATGGTTCTAAATTCTATGGAATGTGTCTTCTCTCAGAACATTGGAAAAACTACAATTTAAATTGCACAAAAAGTAGGCAAAAAAATGTAATTAAAACACTGTGCCAAGCTGTTTTACAAGACATAATTGACCATTTATGAGGAATTACGTCTCTTTAAAGTATTTAAAAGTGAGTGATCTGTTTACAACAAAATGAGGTGGATTTTCGCTTAGTTTAATGAACATTTCTTGTAGTATCATATGGGAAGAACTAGCAATGCATTCTTACAGTTACCGGTGTTGTGATCAGGAATCTAACATTTAATATAGTGCAATGCACATTTATTTATATAGTTCTACTGAACTGTTATACAGCTCTCCATTATTATTATATTAGTCATAAAGGGACATAAAACCCAACATTTTTCTTTCATGATTCAGATAGAGCAGCAATTTAAAACGACTTTCTAATTTACTTGTAATATAAAAATGTCTTTGTTCTCTTGTAATCTTTTGTTGAAAAGAAGGGATGTAAGCTTAGGAGCTTGCATGTGTCGAATGTTATCCATTTTCTAAAAATACTACATGGCAGTACCATTTCCTGCCATGCAGTGTTCCAGAAACATATCTAGGTATCTCTTCAACAAAGTCTGTTGTCTGAATCACAAAATATGTTTTCAGGATTTCATATCCATTTAGTGTTAATAATTACCCAGTACAACCTTAGCCCAAACTTGATTATGATCATCCATTTCAAAATTTGTATCCAGTAGAGAAAAGGATAAAGCAAAATTAGTTAGAATGTTCCTGTGTATCTATAATTTTTCTGTTAAAATGACAACAAAGTACATACGCCACATCCCATAGCACAAGTAGTGTGGTGTAGTATAGTGTAGTGTAGTGTAGGATAGTATAGTGTAGTGTAGTATAGTATAGTGTAGCGTAGTGTAATATAGTGTAGTGTAGTATAGTATTTTGTAGGATAGTATAGTGTAGTGTAGTATAGTGTAGGATAGTGTAGTGTAGTATAGTATAGTCTAGTGTAGTACAGTATAGTGTAGTATAGTATAGAATAGTGTAGTATGGTATAGTGTAGTGTAGTGTAGAATAGTGTAGTATAGTATAGTGTAGTAAGTATAGTGTAGAATAGTATAGTGTAGTATAGTATAGTGTAGTATATTGTAGTGTAGTGCTGGATAGTATAGTGTAGGATAGTATTGTGTAGTAAAGTGTAGTATAATATAGTGTAGCATAGTATAGTATAGTAAAGTGTAGTATAGTATAGTGTAGTAGAGTAAAGTGTAGTATAGTATAGTATAGCATTGTGTATAATAGTAAAGTGTAGTATAGTATAAGTATAGCATTGAGTAGAAAAGTATTGTATAGTGTAGTAAAGTATGGTATAGTGTAGTATAGTATAGTGTAGTATAGTGTAGTGTAAGATAGTATAGTATAGTGTAGTATAGTAAAGTGTAGTATAGTATAGCATTGTGTAGTATAGTAAAGTGTAGTATAGTATAGTATAAGTATAGCATTGAGTAGAAAGTATTGTATAGTGTAGTAAAGTATGGTATAGAGTAGTATAGTATAGTATAAGTATAGTACTGAGTAGAAAAGTATTGTATAGTGTAGTAAAGTATGGTATAGTGTAGTATAGTATAGTGTAGTACAGTATAGTGTAATATAGTATAGTGTAGTATAGTATAGTGTAGTATAATGTAGTGTAGTATAGTATAGTATAGTCTAGTGTAGTACAGTATAGTGTAGTATAGAATAGTGTAGTATAGTATAGTGTAGTGTAGTATAGTATAGTCTAGTGTAGTACAGTATAGTGTAGTATAGAATAGTGTAGTATAGTATAGTGTAGTGTAGTGTAGTATAGTGTAGTATAGTATAGTGTAGTGTAGTAAGTATAGTGTAGAATAGTATACTATAGTGTAGAATAGTGTAGTGTAGTGCTGGATAGTATAGTGTAGGATAGTATTGTTTAGTATACTGTAGTATAATATAGTGTAGCATAATATAGTATAGTAAAGTGTAGTATAGTATAGTGTAGTAGAGTAAAGTGTAGTATAGTATAGCATTGAGTAGAAAAGTATTGTATAGTGTAGTAAAGTATGGTATAGTGTAGTATAGTATAGTGTAGTATAGTGTAGTGTAAGATAGTATAGTATAGTGTAGTATAGTAAAGTGTAGTATAGTATAGCATTGTGTAGTATAGTAAAGTGTAGTATAGTATAAGTATAGCATTGAGTAGAAAAGTATTGTATAGTGTAGTAAAGTATGGTATAGTGTAGTATAGTATAGTATAAGTATAGCACTGAGTAGAAAAGTATTATATAGTGTAGTAAAGTATAATATAGTGTAGTATAGTATAGTGCAGTACAGTATAGTGTAATATAGTATAGTGTAGTATAGTATAGTATAGTATAGTGTAGTTTAGTATAGTATAGAGTAGAATAGTATAGTAAAGTGTAGTATAGTGTAGTATAGTATAGTGTAGTATAGTATAGTGTTGTATAGTATAGTGTAGAATAGTATAGTGTAGTATAGTGTAGTATAGTATAGTGTAGTGTAGTATAGTATAGTGTAGTATAGTATAGTGTAGAATAGTATAGTATAGTGTAGTATAGTATAGTGTAGAATAGTGTAGTGTAGTGCTGGATAGTATAGTGTAGGATAGTATTGTGTAGTATAGTGTAGTATAATATAGTGTAGCATAATATAGTATAGTAAAGTGTAGTATAGTATAGTGTAGTAGAGTAAAGTGTAGTAGAGTATAGCATTGTGTATAATAGTAAAGTGTAGTATAGTATAAGTATAGCATTGAGTAGAAAAGTATTCTATAGTGTAGTAAAGTATGGTATAGTGTAGTTTAGCATAGGGTACTATAGTGTAGTATAGGATAGTATAGTGTAGTATAGTATAGTGTAGTATAGAGTAGTGTAGTAGAGTGTAGTGCGGTGTAGTATATATTATAGTGTAGTATAGTATAGTGTAGAATAGTATAGTATAGTGTAGTATAGTGAAGTGTAGTGTAGTATAGTGTAGTATAATATAGTGTAGAATATTAGAGTGCAGTGTAGTATAGGATAGTGTAGTGTAGGATAGTGTAGTATAGGATAATATAGTTTAGGATAGTATTGTGTAGTATAGTAAATTGTAGTATAGTATAGTGTAGTATAGTAAAGTGTAGTATAGTATAGTATAAGTATAGCATTGAGAAGAATAGTATTGTATAGTGTAGTAAAGTGTAGTATAGTGTAGTATAGTGTAGTGTAGGATAGTATAGTGTAGGATAGTATAGTGTAGTGTAGTATAGTATAGTATAGCATAGAGTAGAATAGTATTGTATAGTGTAGCATAGAGTAGAATAGTATTGTATAGTGTAGCATAGTATAGTATAGTGTAGTATAGTATAATGAAGTATGGTATTGAATAGTATGCTATAATGTAGTATAGTATAGTGTAGTATGGTATAGAATAAGATAGTATTGTGTAGTATAGTATTGTATAGTATGGTATAGAATAGTATAGTATAGTGTAGTATAATATAGTGTAGTATGGTATAGAATAGTGTAGTATAGTATAGCAAAGTATAGTGTAGTATAGTATAGTGTAGTATAATGTAGTATAGTGTAGTGTAGTGTAGTATAGTATAGTGTAGTATGTATAGAATAATATAGTGTAGTGTAGTATAGTATAGTATAGTATAGTGTAGTATAGTGTTGCATGGTATAGTATAGTATAGTGTAGTATAATATAGTGTAGTATGGTATAGTATTTATTATTATTATACTTTATTTATGAAGCGCCAACATATTCTGCAGCGCTGTCCATGGGTACAATTCATTTAAATAAACAATGATATAAAACTTGTAAGAGACAGGACAACATTTACAAACATATACAGGAGTAATTGAGGGCCTTATTCCAGTGGGAATTTACAATCTAGAAGGGTAGGAGGTTGAGAAACAGGAGGTGAGGACTGAAAGATTGAGAAAGATGTTAATGAAAAGTTAGTTTAGGGAAATGTTGTTAGGTAAGTGAAATTAATTTATTATTGAGTTGGGTGCTAGGCTTCTCTGAACAGAAAAGTCTTCAGATAGCATTTAAAGGAAGAAAGATTAAGGCAAAGTCTGACAGCACGAGGGAGAGTGTTCCAGAGGGTAGGTGCTGCACGACAGAAGTCCTGCAGTCTAGCATGTGAGGAGGTGATAGTTGCGGATGCAAGGAGCAGGTCATTGTTGGATCTTAGTGGGCGGGCTGGAGTATACTTGTTTATTAGAGAGGATAGGTAGTGGGGAGCGGCGTTGGTGAGAGCTTTGTATGTAAGGGTGAGAATTTTGAATTTAATTCTGCTGTGAATGGGAAGCCAATGAAGGGACTTGCAGAGAGGTGCAGCAGATACAGAGCGATGGGAAAGGTGGATTAGTCTGGCAGAGGCATTTAGGATGGATTGAAGGGGGGAGAGGTGGGAAAAAGGAAGGCCAGTTAGTAGGTTATTAAAGTAGTCAAGTCGGGAAATAACAAGGGAGTGGATTATTTGCTTTGTGGTGTTAGCGCTAAGAAAAGAGGGAATCTTTTTGTTTAAGCTGTAAATGAGAAAGCACATCTCAGGGTGGCTCTCGGTTACAGATCTTTGTCGCTACGATCACTTTGTTTATATAGATTGGAGCTTGACATGTTCAGGAGATGTATATTGGAGTTTGTATGTCTGTGACGATAATGAGTTATTTTGCAGTCTCTATTAGCTGACAATATAAAGGACGCTGATCGTGACCTGACGAGTTAATATTCCTATCAGATTAAGGAGGGTTGTTTTGATTCGTTGTGCCTCGGGGCGTCCTTAGTTACAGGGTGATTAAACCACGGTTGCTTTGTATGACGTTTCAGAACAAGATGCAACATAGATGTTGATTGGCCACAAGACTAGCACTAAGTTTTGCTTTTTTCTTGCTCTTACATGTTTACGATAATTTGCCATTTAACATATATCAGACTTGGGCATGATTGCTTCTGGGAGAGATTACTTTTGGGTATGATTTCACTAGGTTTTTCTGTTTAATATGTTCACAATATATTTATGTAGAGATCTGTCACTGATTCTTATTGGTTAACGAAGGGGTGTGATTTTCTATTCGGCCTGGATTGGCTGATCCTGAGGGGAGTGTTATCTGGGGCCTATTTAAAGGCGGATTTTGCACATTGTTAATTTGTCAGAGGAAGGGACTGTTGTTGTCCCGAAACGTCACTAAAATAAACTTGTTTGCCACAGTTGCTGATGGATCAGTGAGTGCTTCTCCTTTGCATTTTCTACAATTACCTTCAAAGCACCCTGACAGCTGCTATCGTTGGTGAGAGTGAACATACACCAATTGCTGTGAATATGTACATATAAACACATAAATACATATGTATGTATATATATATATATATATATATATAGAGAGAGAGAGAGAGATGAAAACATATAAAAGCCTATTTATTTATGCAATATTCATATATTAATAGTGTTATACTGTGTGTTTACTGTAAATATTTCACATTCCATTGTTCTTCTCATAGCAGAATATGTTCTATGTATTTATATAAAGATATTTCTATATATCTATATATATATGTATGTGTATATATATATATATATATATATAAACATACCTACATACCATACCTACATACCATATATATATATATATATATATATATATATAGGTATAGATATATATTTTGCAAAAAATTTCATCATATATATATATAGAAATATGTATTTATGAATAAATAAAATATATTCTGCTATTTGAAGAACATTTTAATGTGAAATATTGAGTTAGTGCACTTGAGAATATGCAATCGGGTTTGTACACGAGTAGGATGTTTTTTTTCCCACTTTTTTGCTCCCCTGACTTTTATGGGGATATTCTTAGTTCAGCTTTTTTGTGCGGCTCAAGTTAGCACGTGAGCAAAAACTTTTTTCTTTTAACTTGTTATATGCGCATTATCCGATGCGCACAAAAAGCATAGTTAGCGCGCGAGACACGTGCACATTCCTGAGCTCGCTATGAGCCTACCTAGGTTAACTCTTCAACAAAGGATACTAAGAGAATGAAGTATATTTGATATTATTCTTAATAGAAACCATTGCAGTATGTATGATTCATCTATTGAAATGGATTTTACCTTTTATTTTTTTACACTACATTTTGCTTCCTGTCACTGCGCTACAAGGTGGAGGAGACCTTTGCAGAAAGGTTTATCATAGCCTTATGTCATAAAACGTCTAGGCTAGTGAATAGACTAGATAACAGGGAGTCAGATTTGCTCATGTCCAGAATGGGCAGAAGAAAATCTTCTGCTCTAAAAACACTGGGGGTAGGGGCTACACTGAGGATTTCTGAGTGATAATTTTGCAAGAAAACAAGTAAGTTATTTGCTGTTTATTATACAATTTTTTTTAATGTTTACTTTGATTTAACATATTTGTTATTACCAAAGGAGCACTGCTTAATATCCCTTTAATGTCCCTTTAATTACACATTTACAGGGCCATTTTTCACTTATTAAATTCCATAGCCAATTTGGGTGACATTAAGAAGCATCGTCACCAAATGCTATCTGCTTGATCAATTACAGTATTAAAGCATTCATAATAAGCACTTATACACCAAAAAAAATAATAGCTGGACTGGATCCAGAACTCAACAGACACACAAGCCCAACGTACTGTTAATGCCCCACTTCAAATCCTTTTGAAGTTAATTGTAGTTATCACCTATTAAAGGACCACTCAATACAGTATACATCATTAAGTACATAATAAAAAGACAATTATTTAACACTTACTCTAAATTTCAAATAAGCAGTAGATTGTTCCTCTGACAAATGTATTTTACCCCATTTGCCAGTGTTTAAAAGCTATAACTGTATCCTTGACAAAGGTCCCAGGGGGAGGACCAAACGTTGGATGTAAGGTAACACCACGATGTGGAAATAGTAAAGTGGTGATCTTGATTTGAACCGGGTGCGAGGTGTATTCATTTTTTATTGTGTTTGGGAGACTCAGCCCTGGCACTTAAGAAGTTACAGGGAGTGCAGAGGTTGTGTGGAAGTTTATACATATATACATAGATGTATGTATTGGGTACTTGTAAAGCACGGCTAATCACCCGTAACGGTCTCAAGGCGCTGCTCATTTTATCGACCTTGGAAGGATGAAAGGTTGAGTGGACCTTGCCGGGGATCGAACCTGCAACCCTTGGGTTGCTATAGAGCTCAGCCACAGTGCTTTAGCATGCTGAGCTATCTGTCCAGCCTGCTGAGCTATCTGTCCGGCCTGCTGAGCTATCTGTCCGGCCTGCTGAGCTATCTGTCCGGCCTGCTGAGCTATCTGTCCGGCCTGCTGAGCTAGATAGATATATATATTATATGCACTTTTAATTAGTTTGACAGTATACAATTTGAACAGCACATGCATAGCGGGAGTAAGATCCGACACAACTTCCTTGTCAGAATCTGCTACCTCTAAATGCGCATGCGGCTGATTTACATAATCGCATTCCACACATTCCTATTTAACATATGTGGAGTGTGATTACTTAATACAGAGCATGCACAGTCAGAGGTAGCAGATTCTGACAAACGAGCAGAATCTGATAGAACACCGGCCCCCTGTATCATCTGACGGCAAATCACAGACTAGTATATGTATACCCTGTGAACTTGTGCACATGCGCAGTAAATGCTGGTGCCTCCGAAAGTGTGTATATAAAAATACTGTGCAAAATTTGATAATAGAAATGAATTGGAAAGTCTCTTAAAACTGCGTGCTCTCTCTGATTAATCAAAGTTTATTTCTGACTTTAGTGTCCCTTTAACATCACTAGACTTTTAAAAGGATCAATGAGCATAGAGGGCACCTTCTACCTGTGATGTAATCGCTCGTCCCTGAAATTGCCATTTCTTCTGTTATTAATCCTATGCATTTGGTTTTCAGTTTATGAAAAAAGGAGATTAACAATGCAGATAAATATTTTGCATTGTTTTTTGGAGGTAACAATTATGAGCTTCAGGGATATGAGCAGCAGAAGAATTCTCAGATTGTGATCACTGGGAAAACTGACCGATGTTCAGAAATAGTTATTTGCCAAAAACAAGCTCGAAATTGTTATCGCCCCCCCCCCCCTTAGTTTCATATTATTATTAAAGGGACATGAAACTGAAAATTCTTCTTTCATGATTCAGATAGAGCATGCAATATTAAAAAACTTTCTTTTTTACTTCTTTCATCACACTTTCTTCATTCGCTTGGTATCATTGTTGAAAGCAGAATTGTAAGCTCAGGAGCGTGCACACATCTGGAGGACTATACGGCAGCGTTTTGCAAGAATGTTATCCATTTGTAAGAGCACTAGATAGCAGGACTGTTTCCTGCCAAGTCGTACTTTAAACACCTGTCTGGGTATATTCAACTTAATAAAATAAGTCAATTGGAAAAAAACAACAACTCTGTGCTGTGTCTGAATCATAAAAGAAAATTTTGGGGTTTCATATCCCTTTAATAAAATATGCGTAAAAAGCTGGACACATTTATATATTTTTATTTTTAATTTATTTATTTTATAATATTATTTTTAGAAAATATTAGTTAAAAGTTTGGATTTCAGAATAAGTTTATTATGTTATACACAGTATATATATATATATATATATATATATATATATATATATATATATATATATATATATATATATATATATATATATACACACACATACAGTATATCAAACTATCATATATACATACAGTATATCAATCTATCATATATACACATACAGTATATCAATCTATCATATACACATACAGTATATCAATCTATCATATACACACATACAGTATATCTATCATATACACATACAGTATATCAATCTATCATATATACACATACAGTATATCAATCTATCATATACACATACAGTATATCTATCATATATACACATACAGTATATCAATCTATCATATACACACATACAGTATATCAATCTATCATATATACACATACAGTATATCAATCAATCATATACACACATACAGTATATCAATCTATCATATATACACATACAGTATATCAATCTATCATATACACACATACAGTATATCAATCTATCATATACACACATACAGTATATTAATCTATCATATATACACATACAGTATATCAATCTATCATATACACACATACAGTATATTAATATATCATATATACACATACAGTATATCAATCTATCATATACACACATACAGTATATTAATATATCATATATACACATACAGTATATCAATCTATCATATACACACAAACAGTATATCAATCTATCATATATACACATACAGTATATCAATCTATCATATACACACATACAGTATATCAATCTATCATATATACACATACAGTATATCAATCTATCATATACACACATACAGTATATCAATCTATCATATATACACACATACAGTATATCAATCTATCATATACACACATACAGTATATCTATCTATCATATACACACATACAGTATATCAATCTATCATATACACACACATACAGTATATCAATCTATCATATACACACATACAGTATATCTATCTATCATATACACACATACAGTATATCAATCTATCATATACACACACATACAGAATATCTATCTATCATATATACACATACAGTATATCAATCTATCATATATACACATACAGTATATCAATCTATCATATACACATACAGTATAACAATCTATCATATATACACATACAGTATATCAATCTATCATATACACACATACAGTATATCAATCTATCATATATACACATACAGTATATCAATCTATCATATACACATACAGTATAACAATCTATCATATACACACATACAGTATATCAATCTATCATATACACACATGCAGTATATCAATCTATCATATATACACATACAGTATATCAATCTATCATATACACACATACAGTATATCAATCTATCATATATACACATACATTATAACAATCTATCATATATACACATACAGTAGTATATCAATCTATCATATACACACATACAGTATATCAATCTATCATATATACACATACAGTATATCAATCTATCATATATACACATATTTTATATGCAATGTTAACAATCGCCTGTTAATTGATTAACTACAGGTTATTAGTTGTTAAGCTGAACTGCTAGTACAAGGCTATTAATCCAATATAGTGATATTAAAATAGCATAAATTTTCACGGTAGGAACTATTACTATTCAGCTGCCCATTTAGTTAATTCCGAGAGCGAGCGCTGTAAAAGCGCTTTGAGTCCCACTGGGAGAAAGGCGCTATATAAATACTAGTTATTATTATTAAAGGGACACGGAACCCAATTTTTTTCTTTTGTGATTCAGATAGAGCATACAATTGTAAGTAACTTTCTAATTTACTCCTATTATCAATTTTTCTTCGTTGTCTTGCTATCTTTATTTGAAAAAGAAGGCATCTAAGCTTCTTTTTTGGTTCAGTCTCTGGACAGCACTTTTTTATTGGTGGATGAATTTATCCACCAATCAGCAAGAATAACCCAGGTTATTCACCAAAAATGGGCCGGCATCTAAACTTACATTCTTGCATTTCAAATAAAGATACCAAGAGACTGAAGAAAATTTGATAATAGGAGTAAATTAGAAAGTTGCTTAAAATTGCATGCTCTATCTGACAAAAAAAAGAAAAAATTTGGGTTCAGTGTCCCTTTAAGGATAAACACGCCAGTACCAAAACAGGTTAAATACTACCTAGGAACTACAGATTTATTAAACCTGGGGCTTGCTTGAGAAGAAACTAATCATTTTAAACTTCCTCACCAGTCTGTGTTATTGTCTGGCAAGAGGGGGTTAATCATTATTTTCTATCGGCTAGATTACGAGTTTTGCGTTATGAGTAAAAAAAGAGCGTTAAGCCTCATAACGCTGCTTTTTTACTACCGCTGCTATTACAAGTCTTGTAGGTACAGCTGTCCCGCACACTTTTTTGGCCTTACCGCAAATCAATTTACGCAATTTGCATATAGTCTATTTTCAATGGGACTTCCATTGCGCCGGTATTACAAGCTTTTTTTTTTAGGCCAAAAAGTGAGCGGTACAGCCTATCCCACAAGATTCGTAACGCATTCTAAAGTTAGTAGTTATGAGTTTTACACTACAAAGCCGTAGCATAAAACTCATAACTAAAGTGCTAAAAAGTACACTAACACCCATAAACTACCTATTAACCCCTAAACTGAGGCCCTCCCGCATCGCAAACACTAAAATAAAATTATTAACCCCTAATCTGCCGCTCCTGACATCGCCGCCACTAGAATAAACATATTAACCCCTAAACCGCCGCACTCCCGCCTCGCAAACACTAGTTAAATATTATTAACCCCTAATCTGCCGCCCCTAACATCGCCGCAACCTACATTACAGTTATTAACCCCTAATCTGCCGCCCCCAATATCGCCGCCACTATACTAAATTTATTAACCCCTAAACCTACGTCTAACCCTAACCCTAACACCCCTAACTTAAATATAATTAAATTAAATCTAAATCAAATCTACTATTAATAACTAAATAATTCCTATTTAAAACTAAATACTTACCTATAAAATAAACCCTAAGCTAGCTACAATATAACTAATAGTTACATTGTATCTCGCTTAGGGTTTATTTTTATTTTACAGGCAAGTTTGTATTTATTTTAACTGGGTAGAATAGTTACTAAATAGTTATTAACTATTTAATAACTACCTAGCTAAAATAAATACAAATTTACCTGTAAAATAAATCCTAACCTAAGTTACACTAACACTTAACACTACACTACAATTAAATAAATTCCCTAAATTAAATACAATTACATAAATTACAAAAACGAACAAACACTAAATTACACAAAATAAAAATCAAATTACAAGATATTTAAACCAATTACACCTAATCTAATAGCCCTATGAAAATAAAAAAAGCCCCCCCATAATAAAAAAAACCTTAGCCTAAACTAAACTACCAATAGCCCTTAAAAGGGCCTTTTGCAGGGCATTGCCCCAAAGAAATCAGCTCTTTTACCTAAAAACAAAACAAAACAAAAAAACCCCGACAGTAAAACCCACCACCCACACAACCAACCCCCCAAATAAAACCCTAACTAAAAAAAACTAAGCTACCCATTGGAAAAAATCCTATTGACTGATCCAATCAGCCAATAGGATTGAGCTGGAATTTTATTGGCTGTTCCAATTCTATCAGTCAATCAGAATCTAAGGGATGCCATCTTGAATGACATCACTTAAAAAAACATTCATTCGGGAATAAGACTTCGTTGGAAGTGGATGCTCTGCGCCGGATGTCTTGAAGATGAAGCCGCTCAGTGCCAGATGGATGAAGATAGAAGATGCCGTCTGGATGATAACTTCTGCCCGTCTGGAGGACCACTTCTCCTGGCTTGGATGAAGACTTCTCCCGGCTTCGTTGAGGACTTCTTGCCGCTTCGTTGAGGATGGATGTCGGCTCTACAAAACTGTAAGTGGATCTTCAGGGGTTAGTGTTACGTTTTTTTAAGGGTTTATTGGGTGGGTTTTATTTTTAGGTTAGGGTTTGGGCCGCAATAGAGCTAAATGCCCTTTTTAAAGGCAATGCCCATACAAATGCCCTTTTCAGGGCAATGGGGAGCTTAGTTTTTTTAGTTAGGGTTTTATTTGGGGGGTTGGTTGTGTGGGTGGTGGGTTTTACTGTTGGGGGGTTGTTTGTATTTTTTTTCAGGTAAAAGAGCTGATTTCTTTGGGGCAATGCCCCTCAAAAGGCCCTTTTAAGGGCTATTGGTAGTTTAGTTTAGGCTAGGGTTTTTTTTTTTATCTTGGGGGGGCTTTATTATTTTGATAGGGCTATTAGATTAGGTGTAATTAGTTTAAATATCTTGTAATTTGATTTTTATTTTGTGTAATTTAGTTGTTTTTTGTGTAATTTATGTAATTGTATTTAATTTAGTTAATTGTATTTAATTTAGGTAATTTATTTAATTGTAGTGTAGTGTTAGGTGTTAGTGTAACTTAGGTTAAGTTTTATTTTACAGGTAAATTTGTATTTATTTTAGCTAGGTAGTTATTAAATAGTTAATAACTATTTAGTAACTATTCTACCTAGTTAAAATAAATACAAACTTGCCTTTAAAATAAAAATAAACCCTAAGCTAGATACAATGTAACTATTAGTTATATTGTAGCTAGCTTAGGGTTTATTTTATAGGTAAGTATTTAGTTTTAAATAGGAATTATTTAGTTATTAAAAGTAGATTTGATTTAGATTTAATTTAATTATATTTAAGTTAGGGGGTGTTAGGGTTTGGATTAGGTTTAGGGGTTAATAAATTTAGTATAGTGGCGGCGACGTTGGGAGCGGCAGATTAGGGGTTAATAACTGTAATGTAGGTTGCGGCGATGTTAGGGGCGGCAGATTAGGGGTTAATAATATTTAACTAGTGTTTGCAAAGTGGGAGTGCGGCAGTTTAGGGGTTAATATGTTTATTATAGTGGCAGCGACTTTGGCTGCGGCAGATTAGGGGTTAATAAGTGTAGGTAGGTTGCGGCAACATTGGGGGCGGCAGATTAGGGGTTAAAAAATATAATGTAGGTGTCGGCGATGTTGGGGGCAGCAGATTAGGGGTTAATAAGTATAATGTAGGTGTCTGCGATGTCGGGGGTGGAAAATTAGGGGTAAATAAGTGTAAGATTAGGGGTGTTTAGACTCGGGGTTCATGTTAGGGTGTTAGTTGTAAACATAACTTTTGTTTCCCCATTGATGCAATGGGTCTGCATTACTGAGCTTTACGCTGCTTTATTGCAGGTGTTAGGCTTTTTTTTTAGCCGTCTCTCCCCATTGATGTCTATGGGGAAATTGTGCACGAGCACATACAACCAGCTCACCGCTGATTTAAGCAGCGCTGGTATTGGAGTGCGGTATGGAGCTCTACGCTCACTTCTTGCCTTTTAATGCCGGGTTTATAAAAACCTGTAATACCAGCGCTGTAGGTAAGTGAGCGGTAACAATAACGTGAAAGTTAGCACCGCACCCCTCATAACGCAAAACTCGTAATCTAGCCGTATGTACCTTGCAGGATGTCTTTAATCGCTGTTCTCTACGTGTCAGCAAAATCTATTCTCACCATTACAGTTCAGGTAACGGTATATGAGTTAAGATTCTTTTTTTTTTTTTTTTTTTTTTGGTTTCAAATTTTTATTTTTATTGAGTAGAAATGTACAGTACATTAATATCATAGCATCGTAGTAGCAAAATATACATTGAACAAGAATGTACTAATAGGTAAAGTTCAATAGAAACATACATTTCACTTACTGAAATATTCGAAAACATTTAAACTTGCAAGTCAACAGTAAGCTTTTTCATAATAACGAATAAGGAGGAAAAGCAAGAAACCGGGCATTCATTGGCCCTACTAGGAGGACAAGTAAAAGGTGAGCCAACATGGCACACATAATGATTTTCCAGAAAACTTGATGTATAAAGGTCAAACTAAAATACACATCTCCCTCGGAGAGAGGGTAAGAAAAAGGGGATTAAGACACTAAGAAAAGGAAGAGGAGAAAGAAAAAAAAAAAAGGAAAGGGGTGGAAGGGGAAAGGGGGGTCACATAGACACTCTCCTCAGAATTTGAATGTGAAACAGCAAAGCAGGTAGGTCTTATTTATCGGAGCTCAAGCCAGTCAGACCACGTCTCCCATTAAGAGTCTAGAGTATTGTTTTCCCCAGCGAAATATCTTTCCATGGTTGTGAAGTGATTTATCCCATCGCAAACTTCATTTAAATTTGGGGGTGCAGTCTGCTTCCATGACCGGGCTATGCACAGTTTAGTAGCCGCCAAAGCATAGATTAAGAACTTCTTGGCACTCAGGGAGAAAGATCTTGTGAAAATGTGGAGCAAAGCCATCTTAGGTGTCAGGTGAACATCAAGGTTTATGGAGCCAAGTAATAATTCAACCTCTCTCCATAAAGGAGCAACCTTCGGGCAATCCTACCATATGTGGAGGTCAGAACCTTCAAGATCACACTGTCTCCAACATTTTCTGGTGGTGGACGGGAACATTGTTGCTAGTCGCGTCGGGACTCTATACCATTTCAACACACCTTTCATATACGTCTCAAAGACTGTGACACAATGAAGCGTCTTCTTAGAAAGAGTAATTGCATATGCAATGTCACCCTCCGAAATGGTTGTATTTAATTCCCAACACCAGGCACGTATTTGCCATGGTAAACCGGGCGTGCAGTCATTAAGAAGAGTGGCATAGTGAAACGATATGGGACGGGATCTCAGTCCCCCTTGGCACCACCTAGTTTCCCACTTTGTTTTTTCTCGGAGAGATGTCATGGGGAATCCCCTAGCCCTGACAATACTTAGCACTCTGTATCTCTCAAATCTGAACCATAGCGGGTTTTCCCCACTGGGTCCTGCTAATTGTGAAGCGGTTATAAGGGTTCCTGAGTGGTACAGATCAGAAATCCTAGTGATTTCTTTACTCTTCCAAAAGTTGAAGTGAATCTCCAGTGAGCTCCACAGCAGACCCTTCAGGCTCTGAATAGGGGAAGGGTAGGGTGAAACACCCAACCAGTGACTTGGCTCGTACCAGATGCGTAGGGAATGACTGACAATGGGATTGTTGATCTGAGCAGAGAGATTTGCGTGCTTAGGGACCCAGATGGCATCTCGCAGGTCTAGGTCTGCCGGCAGGGCTAATTGTTGCAAATGGTACCAGCCTGGCCTATCTGTCTCTACTCCCCATGCAGAAACATGTGTGAGCCTCGTCGCTTCGTAGTATAGGTAGATGTTTGGAAACGCAATACCGCCCTTAGAAAAAAGTCTCTGAAGAATTTTGTATGCTATTCTGGAAACTTTGTGTCTCCATACATAACAGAGGAAAATTCTGTGGATCTGTTGGAGAATCCGATGAGGCACATTTAATGGGAGGCATCGGAAAAGATATAAGGCCTTCGGGAGCAACGACATCTTAAGTGTGGTGACACGTCCCAGCCAGGAAATTTCCCGGTGGTCCCACGCCGTTGTCAAAGATCTGATGTCGCCCATCAGTTTGTCAAAGTTAAGTTTGATCATAGTGTCTACATTGCCGCTAAGCATTACACCCAAATGGGTTAAGTATTCCGTAGACCACTGAAAGTCAAACTTATCTCGCAATACAAAAACTATACTAAACCTGCCAAATTGTTCAATTAGGTCAAAGACCCTCGGGATCGAAGATTCCGGATTAGTCAATAGAGTCACGTCATCCGCGAAGAGGGCAATCCTCTCCTCGCGTGACGAGTATGGGACTCTAGTAATTTTGTCTGACAGCCGAATCGCTTGGGCAAAGGATTCCATCACCAGGGAGAAAATTAAAGGAGATAGGGGGCACCCCTGCCTGGTGCCATTGGAAATATTTATTACCGGCGAACAAAACCCTGGACCTCTAATTCGCGCATGGGGGAATGAGTAGAGGGCCTGAATGGCCAAAATAATTTGAGGATGAAAATTAAATACTCTGAGAACTTCCCAAATGTATTCCCACCGGACCCTGTTGAAAGCTTTCTCGGCATCCAGGGAGAGGGCCACCAGTGGGGTTCCATTCCTACGGGCATCTGAGAATATCGTAATTAAGCGTCTTGTGTTGTCTTGACCTTGGCGGCCTTTGGTAAAGCCGACCTGGTCCGACTGTATTAGGGCGGGTAACAGGTTGACCAACTTATCTGCTAGAAGTTTCGAGTAAAGTTTCGTGTCAACATTAATTAACGAAATCGGACGGTAGCTACTACATAGCGTCACATCCTTGTTCGGTTTGGAAATAGCGACGATTGATGCCTCAAGGTTCTCTCTCAGTATTTGGCCATCTGTTTTAATTTCGTTAAAAAGTGGCCCTAGCACTGGGATCAATAGCTTCGAAAATCTCTTATAAAAAAAGCCCGGGAAACCATCCGGTTCGGGGCCTTATTATTTTTCAGATTTTTAAGAAGGAGTGAGATTTCCCTGTTATTAAACGGTTCTAGGAGAGACTCTCTATCTTCCTCAGAGAGCACCGGAAGATGGAGTCCCCGAAGGAAATCACCCACCTCCGCAGCTGAGGTCGACTCAGGGTGCTCACTTTTGACTATGTTGTATAGCTTGTCATAAAATGTAGCAAAGGCTGATCCAATAGCAGCAGGGGCACATACTCTCTTGCCGTCTTGAACAATATAAGGTATCCTTGCTGCAGCCGCTCGCTTCCTCAGTTTACCAGCTAAAAGCGAATCTGCCTTGTTGCTTTTGTGGTAGAGGAGCTGTTTGAAAGTTGAGAAAGCCTTTTGGACCCTCTGTAGTTCCAGCTTTTTAATCAGGCCTCTTAGTCTCTGTACCTCCATAGAGAGTACCTGGGAAGGATTTTGTCTATTTAAAGTTTCCGCCACCCGAAGGTGACAATGCAGCTTCCCCAAGGGAGCACCCCTCGAGCGGCGCAGTTCTGCCACCTTAGTAATACATACGCCCCGTAAATAAGCTTTCAAGGCTGCAAATCGAATCTGGTGGGATGTTTGTCCCTCCCGGTTGTCTTGTAGGAACTTAATGATCTCCTCCTCAAGCCCCAATAGAAAAGAAGTGTCTTTCCATAAAAACCGGGGGAACCTCCAAGGAGGCCTATCTGTAGAATCTCGTGAGCCATGCACCCGAAATGTGACTGCATCATGTTCTGACGAGGTACAATAATGTATATTCAACCTGTCGACAGAGTTCAATGTCCATGAATTAACAAAAAAATAATCAAGTCTAGAGTAAGACCTATGAGAGGCTGAGAAATAAGTAAAATATTTCGCGTCGGGGTGGTGTGCCCGCCATACATCAAAAAGAGAATGTTGGGCGATCAAGTGTTGGAACCTCGGGGGCCATCGAGATGGTATAAGAGTCTCTCTGCTTATGAGAAGGGATTTTCTTATCAAGGAGAGGGTCCCAAACCAGATTAAAGTCGCCCCCCAAGACCAAGGTGCCCTGTTTCAGTCTGTCAACTAGGAGGAGAGTCCTTTTTAGGAAGGGAACCTTTCTCTGGTTAGGGCTATATATATTAACAAGAGTGAACAATTGATCATTATGTTTCCCGATCAAGATGAGGAAGCGACCCTCCTCATCTTTTTCAACATGAACTAAATGAAACGCAATCTTTTTATTAATCAGAATAGAGACACCTCTCGCTTTGTCTTTGTAGGTAGAGTGAAATATTTCGGAATAGTCAGAAAACCTAAATGTAGGCATATGCGTGGTCGACCAATGGGTCTCCTGCAGGTAGACCACATCTGGATTTTGTGATTTGAGAAAGTTTCTTAACAGACTGTGCTTGTTAGGGGAATTCAACCCCTTCACATTCAGAGTGAGGAAGGTTAAAGCCATAGTATGCGCCCTCCTGCTTTACAAAGCACAACAGGGAAAAAAAAAAATCGCAAAGGGCAGGGAAAAGGGAGGAATAGCAAAGAAAAAGTGAAAGACTGAGGTATAGCGGGAGATGTGTTGTCAGAGAACTGAACCCCTCCGCAACGTGAGGGGCAAGCAACTGGTACTCTCACCAAATATTTAACCAATTCTGGACACTATCGTATAATGGAAGGGGACAAGGAAAGAATTGGAATCTGTGTTCAAGTGTTTACAATGTAAAACTACAATCTGAGGGGGAGGGGGCAGAAGCCCAGTGGAAAGGGTTTCTTAAGTTTTTAAGAAGACAGTCGTGATAGCCAGCGGTTACAGGGGTACTTAACATAAATCAGAGTTAAAACTTCATCAAAAACATTACTAATAGGTAGAAAATTACTAACATGTAGGAGTAAGGGGGGAGAGGCAAATATAAACAGGTGAGCTTGGTCCCATGATTTTGGTAGACAGGACCTGGAAAGCTCGTCATAGTGGGTTTGGTAGCCTAATGGGGTTGGTTGGATCTAAGCTAAAGAATGTAAGTGAAAAAGAGTGAACTCATAAATACACTTTATGGCCAGGGTCAAAATATACTGTAACACCCCTCCTGCTGATCTCACAGTGTGTATCATGGATTATGGTATAAGTCAGGGTGGACTAAGATCTATAGGTCTCTGATAATCAGTCATCTATTAATACACAATAAAGTAAACGGAAACAATATATAATTATCAAACTCACTGGGGGGTTCAAACACATACAAACAAAGACATTGCAACCCAGTATATAATACAATCCCATGGAAAAAAATAAAAAAGGGGGGGGGGAAGGGGGAAGGTAGAGGCAAAACCGGCATGTAAACCTTAGGTAGGAAAGCTCTCTAGAGATCCTCCTCTGCTCTGCCCCATCGCATCACTTATATGGAACCACAATCGGTCCCGTATCATCTACCGGGAAAAACGCTCCCGAGTTAGTCCAGGGCCTATCAGAGCCATGGTACAGAGCAGAACCTGAGGGTATCTCAACAGAATTGTTCGAACATGAACTTACAGCCTCCAGTTACTATTACATGGTCACACAAACATTGGGTCTAGGGAAATTTAACAGTTAAACATTGGGGTACCCTACGTGAACAGCACCTGATGAAGGATCATTAACACTCCAACAATGAAAGTATGTGACCTGAGTATCAATAGATAAGGGAGATGGAAAGAAAAAAAAAGGGGGGGGGGGAACCACTGGAGATTTTATATGAGTTCACATTAACTTTACATTAGAACCTTAGCATTTAAATCGGGGTATTAGGCACAACCTATCCCATATAACCATACTTATGTATCCCTCTTTTTTTGTTTTTCTCTTTTTCTCTTCTTCTTTTTTTCCTCATAACCCAATGAACCTTGTTTCATGGAGAGTCAGTAGGGTTATAGGGTTGGTATGTGACTAGACAGGTTCTCAAAATAAAAGACCAAAAGGAATTTATTATGTCCAGAGAGAACCAGTCTGTACTACTTCAAACCAACCTGCCGTAAAGGAAAAAACATGGAACCAAACAATAGCATTAGACACAATCATCCCTTTTCAAACTAAAATACTTATCGTCCTGGGTTAATCAGTCACTCAGAATCTGGAGCGGGAGAATCAGACCAGAGCAAACCAGCAGTAGAGGGTGAATCAACACCCGAAGGCAAACTGGAAGTAGAAGACAGCGTCTTATGGTTGGGTGGTCTCTGTGGTAAAGGCTGCCATTCAGAAGCAGGCCTAATAAGAGTGGACTTTGTTTTCAGTGGGACAGCTACTGGGGTTGTAGAAGGTTTCTCCCCTGGAGGTGAAGGACGACCCCTGGGCCCGGGTGTATGAAGTAGATCCCTTTCTTTAAGATATTGTCGGGCTCTATCTGGGGTATTAGCTGCAAAGAGGTGACCGTCTTTGTGGATGAGAAGCTTCGTTGGGTACCCCCATCTGTATTTAATTCCGTGTTGCCGGAGAACTTTAGTGGTTTCCCTGAATGTGGCTCTCTTCTGAATAGTAAACTGTGAAAGGTCCGGAAAAACTTGAATGCCCTGAAAATTTTCTGGTAAAGTAGGATTAGAAAACATCGCCTTGGCAATCTGCTCTTTGTATGTAAAAAAATGAAAACAAGCAATCCCATCTCTGGGCTTTTCAGAATAAACATTTCGCCCTCTGGGCAGCCTATGGACTCTGTCCAGTAAATTTTCATTAGGTAACTGTGGTGTCTTGAGTAGGCCACAAAACTCGGCTAAGAAAGCCTCCAAATCAGCAACAGGGATTTCCTCAGGGATCCCCCGAAATCTGAGATTGTTGCGGCGGGAACGGTCTTCGATGTCTGCCATCTTTGCTTCTACCGTGTCGAGCATATCCACCACTACGTGAGAATGGTTGGAAAGATGAACCTGTTCTACCGCCAGATCTTCCTGCTTTTGCTCTAAGGCCTCTACTCTCTCGCTGATTGTGCCAATATCTTTTCTTAGGTCAGCTATAGAACTTTTAAAAGTTTTAGTGAGAGAGTCTTGTAAGTTAGTGATTTTTTGAGTAATTGTATTAACAATTTCAGACGCCATAGCGGATGGGAGTTCTCCAGTTGTCTGGGAGCACTGGTCAAATAAATCACTTTCCATAGATGAAGGAATATTAGAGGCCTCTGTGCTCAACTGTTTGTCTAGCTGAGATTTAGGTTTAAAATGATCAGACATGGATTTTTTATATTCAGCTTGGTTTACAGTCTTTCGTCTAGAGCCAAGTGGCATGATAAGAAGGCAATTGCGGCCTAATTCTGCTCAGGCTGTAAGAAGCAGGTATAACTACGAGTGAACAGTGTCCCAGGAAAGGAGTAGTTGTCAAATATGGAAGTTTTAGGACATAGCAAGAATAAAGAGGGATAGGACCCCCTTATCTAATTCCCCCAGCCGCCAGACTGCCTGGAGGTTTACATAATTATGTACATAGGGGCCTTTTAGTCCTGCATAGTAAATGTGTAACCTTTCAAAGAGGAGTAAATAATTATGGCAGAGAGTACTCCCACTTGGCAGGCAGTTGGAGAGGTCTATCTGTTGTTAGTAATATTCTCTCAGGATACAGTTAGATAGCACCACCAACAAAAAAGAACAGCATATATCTTATATACATAGCAGCATTGAGCCTGGCAGTTTACTACAGAATATGATATAAGTTATAGTCCCAGCCAGCGTGGCTAGAAATACGGTAAATACCAATCCTATTATTGCATGTGAGGCATTATCTTCAGCTTACATGTTTTTGGGTAAGCACACACACAGATAAAAAGCAGAAAAAAAGGAAATATATGAGGATGTGAGGTAGTGGCTTCTATTTATCTCCTTTAAAGTTATGAAACTGCTTTAGAAAAGTCCATGTGAGCCAGTACCTATACTCTGTATCTCAGAAGAGGGTAATATAATATGTAGTTAGCTGGATCCAGTAGTCACAGGCTATGTGTCCCTTATAACAGCAGCAAGCAACTTTCTACTTACACACTGCCACGTGGGATGCTGCAGGGGTCACTGTATCTGCCAAACTGGTAAAACGGAGATTCCAGCCAGTGCTTTCCCCCTCTTCCAGGGTTATTAGTGAGCCTGTAAGGTGACTGGTTACTGCCGGGTGTACTTTTATTTCTTTAGGCCTAGTATCGAGTGCCGGTGTAGGCCGCAGCCTTTCCTGGAAAGCGGTCCGGTTCTCCTGGGCGGCCTAATTTTAAAATTAACTAAAAAGTCGGGCTGGGAGCAGCTCTGGATAGTCTTACTAGCTGCCCCAGATGGTTTGTGAGCAATTCCGCTAGGTATAGCCGGTTAAAGAGGCTAAAATACCCCTTTTGTAAGCAGAGCTCAGTCTCTACACGTCCTGCCAGTTATGCTGCAGGCTCCGCCCCCGAGTTAAGATTCTTATAGTCTATGGCAGAATGTTTATATGCTACTGTTGTACAAAGAGAAACAGCCACTGAGGAGTATCAAAAAGATTAACAAATTACCAACTAATAATGCACAGAAGCTGAGGCCCAGAAGACTTGATTGACTTTCAGCAGATAATTATTGTTATTTGCCCTAAACTTTTTTCATTATTTCTTATCCAAGACAATCAGCCTCAGTTATTCCATATATGGGTTCCTGCTCTGGATCTACAATACTGTACAGGCCTTGTTGGGTCCAGTAATAATGTTAAATTCTGTTCATGACACCATCAATTACATAATGAATGTCATTACGTCTGACATCCCACATATCATCACCAGTAACTTTATCATTGATATCACAAGTTGTGTGAAATATTACATCATTAATCACATAATACTTGGTATTACACATCATCTAGTTTGTTTTTGCTCACATAGAACAACATAGTGAGGGGGTAATAAAGACTGGCAGATGGACAAACACAGGACCACTCATTTAAAGGGACAGTCAAGGCCAAAATAAACTTTCATGATTCAGATAGAGCATGTAATTTTAAACAACTTTCCAATTTACTTTTATCACCAATTTTGCTTTGCTCTCTTGGTATTCTTAGTTGAAGGCTAAACCTTGAAGGTCACCTCTTATCTGAATGTATTTTGACAGTTTTTCACCACTAAGGGGCGTTAGTTCATGTTTGTCATATAGATAACATTGTGCTCACACACGTGGAATTACCTAGGAGTCGGCACTGATTGGCTAAAATGCAAGTCTGTCAAAAGAACTGAAATAAGGGGGCAGTCTGCAGAGGTTTAGATGCAAGGTAATCACAGAGGTAAAAAGTGTATTTATATAACGATGTTGGTTATGCAAAACTGGGGAATGGGTAATAAAGGGATTATATATCTTTTTAAACAACCAACATTCTGGTGTTGACTGTCCCTTTAAAAACGGAGGATTGCTTTCAAGTAAAAGGTCTCAAGTTTGTGTGTGTATTGTGGGGGGAGCATTGGGGGTGTTCCATATGCGTATGGTTCTATCATGTGATAACTGTTGCCATGATAATTAGCATGTGTCCCCTGATTTGTAGTGAACTGAGCATTGTAAAGAACACTAAGTAGACAGGTGATTGGAACTTCTATGGTAATCGCCTGCTACTTGAAGAGCATGAAAATGAAAATGGGTATTCCCCTCTTTTAGATAAGAGGTATTGGGTGGGTTCCTTTGAAGCCACTAAACCAGATATAGGAAATAGAGGTGTCAGTTTTAGGCCTCTGTGGGGGAGTGATTATCAGTAAGGGGAGATATTTTTGTGATGGGACTAGAGGTTTATGGGTTAATAGTGGGAGATTTTGTGTGATAGTGGTCTGTCAAGTTAAATTTAATAACAAATGGGTACTTGTTGGGTTTGTGGCAGTTAGGGGTTAAAAGACCACTCAATGCAGTATAATTGCATAATTAACACATGCATAATAAAAAGACAATGATTTAACACCTACTCTAAATTTAAAAAAAAGCAGTAGATTTTTTTCTGACAAATTATTTTTTTCTCTCATTTTCCGGCCCCTTGTATCATGTGACAGACATCAGCCAATCACAGTCTAGTATATGTATACCCTGTGAGCTTGTGCACATGCTCAGTAGAATCTTGTTCTACAGAAAGTGTGAAATTTGATAATGCAAGTAAATTGGAAAGTGTCTTAAAACTGCATGATCTATCTGAATCATTCAATTTTATTTTGACTTTAGTGTCCCTTTAATAGTGGAGGGGGTATTTTACTGTTCGGGGTTGGGGGGCTACTATTAGAGGTTGTTTTGACTCTAATTGTGCGGTGGGTCTGGTAGTTTATGTGTTTTAACAGCAGGCTAGGGTGTTTTAGAGGGAAGGTGTTATGGTGTTGGTGTAGTGATTTAGAGGTTAAATGGTTTTAGCTGTGAAGGGTTGTGTGTTGTGGTGGTTTATGGGTTAAATGCATTGAGGGTTTGGTGGTTTAGGTGTTTATTTTGGTGAGGATGAATTGACTGTAGTGGTAGTGCAATCAATAATCTGGTCATAAATCTGCTGCTTCTTGAAATGCTCTACATAGGAGAGGGTTCTTAAAGTGAAGGTCCATTTTGATGAATTAGTGTCCAGTTTTTAATAAACCTATTAAAAACAAGGGCACTTTAATTAATCAAAATTGACATTTCACTGTTTTCTTCAAAAACTTACCTTTTAATCCTGAATGCCGCTCCAGCAACCTTCACTTTAATTTAGTTTTAATAAAACAATTTAAGTCCACAGATTATGTCTTTTAATGTCTAAATTAATTTCATTTTTTAAATGATATATTAGTCTAACAGAATTTTGTGCTGAATAAAATCCTTTGCTACTTTAAACAGCAGATTCCCTCTCACCTGTGTAAGTGCTAGTTGCTAAATCCTCCCTCCAGGGCACCATTTACCTGTAGTCCAATGAAGTCTCTGTACACTGAAACTGCATTAGAAAGATAAATATGTGTAGTGTGTGTGTGAGCTTGTTTGTAGTTTGTGTGTGTGCATGTGTCTGTAGTGCGTGTTTGTATATGTGAATAGTGTGTGCGTCCGTGGGTGTGTGTAGTGTGTGTGTGAGCATGTTTGAGGATATGTGTGCACGTGCCTTTAGTGTGTGCAGTGAATGTGTGTGTAGTGTGCGTAGTCATTGTTTGTAGTGCGTGCATGTGTGTGGAGTGTGTGTGTATATATATATATATATATATATATATATATATATATATATATATATATATATATATATATATATATATGTATATACAGTATCCCACAAAAGTGAGTCCACCCCTCACATTTTTGTAAATATTTTATTATATATTTTCAAGTGACAACACTGAAGAAATGACACTTTGCTACAATGTAAAGTAGTGAGTGTACAGCCTGTATAACAGTGTAAATTTGCTGACCCCTCAAAATAACTAAACACACAGCCATTAATGTCTAAAACGTTTGCAACAAAAGTGAGTACACCCCTATGTGTAAATGTCCAAATTGGGCCCAAAGTGTCAATATTTTGTGTGGCCACCATTATTTTCCAGCACTGACTTAACCCTCATGGGTATGGAGTTCACCAGAGCTTCACAGGTTGCCACTGGGGTCCTCTTCCACTCCTCCATGACGACATAACAGAGCTGGTGGATGTTAGAGACCTTGCGCTCCCCCACCTCCCCCAGCCAATAGGATGAGAGCTACTAAAATCCTATTGGCTGTTCAAATCAGCCAATAAGATTTCAGTAGCTCTCATCCTTTTGGCTGATTTAAAAATTTCAGCCAATAGGAATGCAAGGTACCCCAATAAATATGGCTGAGGACCGCGGCTGAGGTTCCACGCATCAGGGAAGCCAGCTCCGCACCTCCGCTCTGCGCTGCCTTCACTCTGGATGAAGATAGAAGATGATGGAGCCCCCTGGGAGAAGACCTTCTCCGCTGGACTTCAGGAACAGTGAGTACCTATTTGGGGCTTAGTTTTAGGATTTATTTTTTATTTTTTAAGATTAGGGATTTAATGGGCTGGAAAAGATCTGATTGCCATTTTAAGGGCAATGCCCATACAAATGGGTAGTTTAGTTTTTTTTAGTGGTAGGTATTTTTATTTTGGGGGGTTTGGTGGGTGGGAGGTTTTTACTGTTAGGGGGGTTAGTATTTTTTAAATGTAAAAGAGCTGTTTAACTTAGGGCAATGCCCTACAAAAGTCCCTTTTAAGGCTATTGGTAGTTTAGTTTAGATTAGGGGTGCTTTTATTTTGGGGGATTTTTTATTTTCATAGGGATTAGGTTTAATTTTTTAATTTTTGATAATTTTGTTTAAGTAATTTTAGATTATTTTTTGTAATTAGTTTTTTTTAAGTGTGCGTTGTGGGGGGTTGGCGGTTTAGGAGTTAATAGGGTAATTAGGTTAACGTGTTTTTTCGTTATTTCGTACGGTCGGTTACGTGTTTTTTTTTTTTTTTTAAGGTTTCGGGTTTGTGTACGTTGCATCAGCTTCTCTGCATTCAGGTGGTTTCTTTTGGCTGCGCACGCAGCCAACATTATTTTGGCTGCCTCGAGTAGCCAACATTCCTTTGAGGATGCGACACCGACAGACGCATTACAAACGTAATTATAGAATAGATATATATATATATAATAGACTATGCAGAGAGAGGAACTTTGAGAGACGTCAGCTTATCTGACTATGGGATCTCCTTTTGGTAGATCTGGCTTTGGTTAGACAGCACATTATATAGAGATTGTCTCCTATCTGCAGTTATAATTATTTTTATATATATCTCTTTCTTCAGAATCAACCATAAACAGAGTCTTAATACCTGATGTATTATGGAAACATTTTAAGAATCATATTTTAAAAAAAATCTCATTTGGACCTAAGAGAAGGGGCATATTTGGGCTAGGCCTGTATTAAGGGCTGCAGGGTTTAGGGTGAAGCATCAGATTTTGAGCAGTAGTTTTAAAGCCTCCCACTCCTGTGCTCTCCAAAATGATTCATTAATCAACCAATCAGATTTCCTAGGGAATAGGCAGCAATAAAACCTACTTACTGTGATGGAGAGCCTTTAGCAAGTGAAGGGAAAAAACATTGCTTATTAAATCCACTCTATTCAACTTCTACAAACAGAAAGAGAAGCAGTCTGCCAGGAACGAATACATGTTCTAGGTCCCGTTTACTACCTTGGAGTAGCTTCTTTTGCCCAATTATTCTTTTCACAGAGGAGTATATCAGTCTGATACCGCCTAACAAGGTCAGTTCAGTCCCAAAATACCAGGCAATTTTCCTTTGAACAATGGAAACGGCAACCCCAGAAGATCGATTTGGCCTCCTTTGGGCCGCGTCATTGAGGTGCAACACGTTGGGCAAGGAGTTCACCTATGGTTTATCCCATCACCCTTAGGGAGACTTTCCCCATGGTCATAATACAAATATATACAGAAATAGAAGCAGTCTGCCAGGAACGAACAACAGCTCAGTGGCTTGTTCTATGTTCCCTTTACCACCTGAGAGTAGCTTCTTTTGCCCAGATGTGCTTTTCACAGAGGAAGACTTTCCTGAAGTATATCAGTCTGATCATGCCTAACAAGGTCAGTCCAGCCCTGAAATACCAGACAATTTTCCTTTGAACATGGGAAACGGCAACCCCAGTGTGCTTAGAGGGATAAGGCTGCACCTCACTGCAAATGCCCACAGAAGGCCCAAACAATTGTCTGTCATTGCCATTTCCATTGTTCAGAGGAGAATTGCCTGGTATTTTGGGGCTTGACTAACCTTACTCAGTGGGATCAGAGTGAAATACTTCAGGAAAATTTTCCTCTGTGAAAAGCACAACTGGGCTAAAAGAGACTGCTCCTAGGTGGTAATTCGCTATAGAACAAGCTACTGAGCTGGTGTTTGTTCCTGGTAGAGCGCTTCCCTCTTTATATGTATTTATATTCAACTTCTGTTATTATTTTTATCTGAATGCATGTAACATGCTTGACAAACACTGGTGTCCTCGACAAAAAGCAATATCAGTACAAAATGTTATCTGTTCCTCTTCACATGTAGTCTATAGCCTGTGCCACTCAATCAGCTATAATGAATTAAAAAGTATAAGTCTAACCAATAGTGAAGGACTTCCTTTCTATAAATTACTCCTGAACTTTCCACCCTCCAACTGGAGATCAAAGCTGATACCAAAACAATAACAAAAAAAACTTTGAGATGATATTCATAGGGACATGCACAAATCACTTTTTCTAAAATACAAACACACACACACACATGAAATTATTGTCGGTAGCAATGACACTAGAAGCTTGGTGATCAAAAACTCTCCGGCATGGAGAGAAATCCCTCAAAATCTTTTTTTATTTTTTTATTTTGACCATTATAATGTAATGTATGTGCCAGTCCTTCAAATCCAGAAGCCTGAATAGCGAGATAAACCGCTCTCAAGCTAAAATTTGCCTTTCTAAAATTCTTTGAGGGACCACACAGTTGATGAGACTTCTTAGATAAGCAGAGAGCTTTAGAGAACTTTAAGCCATGTTCACACCTGAATATGTTTATCTATATCATCAACAGATAAAGAAGAATTACATTGCTAATCTCTGCATTTTACTTACTAATTAAGACCCTTTCTGTTCTTCATCTCCTTTTCTGTGGATCTGGTTTCTCGATCTCCAGTTTACAGAATGTATGTAAAGGCTTAAACTGGTTTAACTGTTCCTAAACAATAATTATCTGCACATACCTTTGTTTCAACTATACCTATGTAAGGAGATTACAAATGTTTAGCAGGTCTAATGTTACATTTACACTGAAGAAGTTCTACAGGTCGGTCATTTTAGTCGCTTACGCATTACAACCCTTTCATGTTTAATAAGCTGAACTGAATATACCATTGTTATTTGTTTTTGCTTTTTTGTTTTTCATAGATTGTATATATTTTCAACAAGCTGTAAACAAAACCTACAGGGCTTGACAAATTTATATCAAATTTAGGAGCCAGCTAGAAAAGTATGGAACCAATTACACATTTTGTTTAAAGTAAGCCAAGAGAATCTGTATATTGATTTATGTAGATTAATATAATAGGATTTCATTGAATTTGCCAAGACCTTTCTTATTTTAAAGAAATGTGTCAAAAAGATATATTAAAGGGATAGAAAGGTCTAAATTGAAACGTACATACATGCATTTCAGTTTGAAATGCAAGCATTTTTGCAATATACCTCCATTAGCAATAATGCTTCTAGTAAAAGTTATTGCTGGTTTTCAGTGGCATACACATGTATGCTGTGAGGGCTCGTGCACCAGTATTCAAGCTCAGAGAGCTGGCAGTAGTGTCTATTGTGCCTGTGAAGTCTTAATTTGAGGTCTCAGGTGTTAGAAAGAAAAAAAAAGGCAGACAAAGGGCTTTAACATAGAAATATATACATGTCTAAAGATGTATATGTAGTCTGTGTGTGTATATATACAGTATCTCACAAAAGTGAGTACACCCCTCACATTTTTGTAAATATTTTATTATATCTTTTCATGTGACAACACTGAAGAAATGACACTTTGCTACAATGTAAAGTAGTGAGTGTACAGCTTCAGGGCCGTCTTTAACACAGGGCAAAAGGGGCAGCTGCCTAGGACCCAGTCTTTGTTAAGGGGCCCAAGAGTTTTTTGGTTCATGCCAGACTGCTGATGTCATGTGATATGGTACACACACACAGTCAGTCCTAATCCTGTCACAGTCAAAAGTTCTCTGCTTATATTTATTTGTGAGAAACTGTGCCAGACCATGCCAGTGTCATGTGACATGCCAAGTTAGTGCCAAGTGCTGTTTTAGATGTGCACTGTGCAGCACTAAATGCTAAGCCCTAACTCGGCATCCAGCCAATCCCACTGCATCAGAAAAGGTTCTGCTGGGGTTACCACTGTTACCAGGTAACTGCTTTGGTGATGGGGATTGTTCTTTGTAGGGTTGACTGTAGGCGCATGCATCAGAAAGCTGGAGCGGCAGGCACGTGAGGATTTGAACATCTGTGCAGCTGCATACACTGCTCTCTTCAGTCTTGAGGCTGTGTGACTCATCTCACACTGTATCCATGCAGCTTTGAGCTGATAGCATCCAGTCCGCTGGTCCCCTTAACCCTACTCTTTCTGCTGTGACCCTAAGATCAACTAACTGAAGTTTGTTAGGGGAACAGTGCTTTGTAGAAAGGTGTCAGTAGGGAGAATAAGTGTCAGGGTTTTTTCCCTGCTTTGTTTGCCATGTGCTGCTGGCAGCCATTTTACTCACCTCTCTTGCTGACTCTGGTGCATAGTGTGTGATGCTGCTCATTTCCTGCATGCCCTTTTATGGCCAGACTGGTGTACATCATCCATGTGAGACAGGTTGCAGTTTCAGAATTGTGATGTCATCACTTATTATTTAAAGGGCCTCTGTTCAGTATGCTTTGCCCTTGCATTGTTTCAGACCTGTTTGTGAGAGTTCCTGTGTATTACCTGGCTGTCCTGGTTCATGATCCCTGGCTTGTTCTTGACTCTGCTGTTCTCCTTTTTCCTGATTCCGGCTCGTCTGACTTCTCGCTTTGGCTCCTGACTCGGCTCGTCTGACTTTTGCTTTGGCTCCTGACTCGGCTCGTCTGACTACCTGCTCTGGTTTTGACTCCTGGCTTGTTATTTGACTTGTGGACTTTTTATTATTTTTTGCTTTTAATAAAGGTGTGATTATTTTTGCACTTCTCGTCTCAGTCTGATTCCTGGCACCCTGACATTACGCAAGGGTCATGAATCCTGATGGTGCTAATAATCCACCTTTACCTACCATCATTTCCAGGATGGATGAACAGGATCACCGCTTGGATCAATTTGCACTAGCCCTGCAAACCCTGCTGACTTGCACTGCACATTTAGACCAAAGTGTTGCGCAAGTTATGGCTGCTCCTGTTTCTGCTCCTGCACCTAGTCCTACCAGGAGTATGTCCGGTTCTGCACCTCTACCTCAGCGATATGGAGGTGATTCTATTCAGTGCAGAGGGTTTTTGAACCAGGTGAGCATTTACTTTGAGATGTTACCTCAGGCATTTCCCTCTAACAGAGCTAAGGTGGGATTTCTCATCTCGTTATTCTCTGACACAGCTCTTGCCTGGGCTAATCCCTTGTGGAAGACTAATAAACCTGTGATTTCAAATTACCCTGAATTTGTGGCCTCCTTTCGAAGGGTATTTGATGTTCTGGCTCGCTCCTCCTTTGCTGCTAAATGACTCTTGTCCATTCAGCAAGGTACGAGATCTGTTGCTCAGTATGCCATTCAGTTTATATTTATTTGTGAGAAACTGTGCCAGACCGTGCCAGTGTCATGTGACATGCCAAGTTAGTGCCAAGTGCTGTTTTAGATGTGCACTGTGCAGCACTAAATGCTAAGCCCTAACTCGGCATCCAGCCAATCCCACTGCATCAGAAAAGGTTCTGCTGGGGTTACCACTGTTACCAGGTAACTGCTTTGGTGATGGGGATTGTTCTTTGTAGGGTTGACTGTAGGCGCATGCATCAGAAAGCTGGAGCGGCAGGCACGTGAGGATTTGAACATCTGTGCAGCTGCATACACTGCTCTCTTCAGTCTTGAGGCTGTGTGACTCATCTCACACTGTATCCATGCAGCTTTGAGCTGATAGCATCCAGTCCGCTGGTCCCCTTAACCCTACTCTTTCTGCTGTGACCCTAAGATCAACTAACTGAAGTTTGTTAGGGGAACAGTGCTTTGTAGAAAGGTGTCAGTAGGGAGAATAAGTGTCAGGGTTTTTTCCCTGCTTTGTTTGCCATGTGCTGCTGGCAGCCATTTTACTCACCTCTCTTGCTGACTCTGGTGCATAGTGTGTGATGCTGCTCATTTCCTGCATGCCCTTTTATGGCCAGACTGGTGTACATCATCCATGTGAGACAGGTTGCAGTTTCAGAATTGTGATGTCATCACTTATTATTTAAAGGGCCTCTGTTCAGTATGCTTTGCCCTTGCATTGTTTCAGACCTGTTTGTGAGAGTTCCTGTGTATTACCTGGCTGTCCTGGTTCATGATCCCTGGCTTGTTCTTGACTCTGCTGTTCTCCTTTTTCCTGATTCCGGCTCGTCTGACTTCTCGCTTTGGCTCCTGACTCGGCTCGTCTGACTTTTGCTTTGGCTCCTGACTCGGCTCGTCTGACTACCTGCTCTGGTTTTGACTCCTGGCTTGTTATTTGACTTGTGGACTTTTTATTATTTTTTGCTTTTAATAAAGGTGTGATTATTTTTGCACTTCTCGTCTCAGTCTGATTCCTGGCACCCTGACATTACGCAAGGGTCATGAATCCTGATGGTGCTAATAATCCACCTTTACCTACCATCATTTCCAGGATGGATGAACAGGATCACCGCTTGGATCAATTTGCACTAGCCCTGCAAACCCTGCTGACTTGCACTGCACATTTAGACCAAAGTGTTGCGCAAGTTATGGCTGCTCCTGTTTCTGCTCCTGCACCTAGTCCTACCAGGAGTATGTCCGGTTCTGCACCTCTACCTCAGCGATATGGAGGTGATTCTATTCAGTGCAGAGGGTTTTTGAACCAGGTGAGCATTTACTTTGAGATGTTACCTCAGGCATTTCCCTCTAACAGAGCTAAGGTGGGATTTCTCATCTCGTTATTCTCTGACACAGCTCTTGCCTGGGCTAATCCCTTGTGGAAGACTAATAAACCTGTGATTTCAAATTACCCTGAATTTGTGGCCTCCTTTCGAAGGGTATTTGATGTTCTGGCTCGCTCCTCCTTTGCTGCTAAATGACTCTTGTCCATTCAGCAAGGTACGAGATCTGTTGCTCAGTATGCCATTCAGTTTATATTTATTTGTGAGAAACTGTGCCAGACCGTGCCAGTGTCATGTGACATGCCAAGTTAGTGCCAAGTGCTGTTTTAGATGTGCACTGTGCAGCACTAAATGCTAAGCCCTAACTCGGCATCCAGCCAATCCCACTGCATCAGAAAAGGTTCTGCTGGGGTTACCACTGTTACCAGGTAACTGCTTTGGTGATGGGGATTGTTCTTTGTAGGGTTGACTGTAGGCGCATGCATCAGAAAGCTGGAGCGGCAGGCACGTGAGGATTTGAACATCTGTGCAGCTGCATACACTGCTCTCTTCAGTCTTGAGGCTGTGTGACTCATCTCACACTGTATCCATGCAGCTTTGAGCTGATAGCATCCAGTCCGCTGGTCCCCTTAACCCTACTCTTTCTGCTGTGACCCTAAGATCAACTAACTGAAGTTTGTTAGGGGAACAGTGCTTTGTAGAAAAGGTGTCAGTAGGGAGAATAAGTGTCAGGGTTTTTTCCCTGCTTTGTTTGCCATGTGCTGCTGGCAGCCATTTTACTCACCTCTCTTGCTGACTCTGGTGCATAGTGTGTGATGCTGCTCATTTCCTGCATGCCCTTTTATGGCCAGACTGGTGTACATCATCCATGTGAGACAGGTTGCAGTTTCAGAATTGTGATGTCATCACTTATTATTTAAAGGGCCTCTGTTCAGTATGCTTTGCCCTTGCATTGTTTCAGACCTGTTTGTGAGAGTTCCTGTGTATTACCTGGCTGTCCTGGTTCATGATCCCTGGCTTGTTCTTGACTCTGCTGTTCTCCTTTTTCCTGATTCCGGCTCGTCTGACTTCTCGCTTTGGCTCCTGACTCGGCTCGTCTGACTTTTGCTTTGGCTCCTGACTCGGCTCGTCTGACTACCTGCTCTGGTTTTGACTCCTGGCTTGTTATTTGACTTGTGGACTTTTTATTATTTTTTGCTTTTAATAAAGGTGTGATTATTTTTGCACTTCTCGTCTCAGTCTGATTCCTGGCACCCTGACATTACGCAAGGGTCATGAATCCTGATGGTGCTAATAATCCACCTTTACCTACCATCATTTCCAGGATGGATGAACAGGATCACCGCTTGGATCAATTTGCACTAGCCCTGCAAACCCTGCTGACTTGCACTGCACATTTAGACCAAAGTGTTGCGCAAGTTATGGCTGCTCCTGTTTCTGCTCCTGCACCTAGTCCTACCAGGAGTATGTCCGGTTCTGCACCTCTACCTCAGCGATATGGAGGTGATTCTATTCAGTGCAGAGGGTTTTTGAACCAGGTGAGCATTTACTTTGAGATGTTACCTCAGGCATTTCCCTCTAACAGAGCTAAGGTGGGATTTCTCATCTCGTTATTCTCTGACACAGCTCTTGCCTGGGCTAATCCCTTGTGGAAGACTAATAAACCTGTGATTTCAAATTACCCTGAATTTGTGGCCTCCTTTCGAAGGGTATTTGATGTTCTGGCTCGCTCCTCCTTTGCTGCTAAATGACTCTTGTCCATTCAGCAAGGTACGAGATCTGTTGCTCAGTATGCCATTCAGTTCCGTATGCTTGCCGCAGAGGTAGGTTGGAACAATGAAGCCCTTGTTGCCACCTTCTTTCATGGGCTCTCTGATGCGATTAAAGACGAAGTTGCTGCCAGATATTTACCAGAGGATCTTGAGGCTTTGGTGTCTTTTTTGATCCTAATTGTAATCAGACTCAGAGAGAGGCCCTCTTTCAAGGAGCGCTTGCAGAAGCCTCCTGTTCTGTTGTCTCCTACGTGTTCGTTCCCACACATGCCTCCCTCTCCTCCCATGCCTCCTGGTCCCGAGTCACCAGGTACTGCTGAGCCGATTCAGTTGGGATTCACATGTCTCTCTGCGGCGGAGAGGGCCTTTAGGAGGAGGTAGGGGCTCTGCCTATATTGTGGGTTACAGGGCCTACACGGCCAGAAAAACGCTCACACCTAAGGCCCTGTCAGGGGCAAACCTTGGGTGGTTTATCCTCGTCCCCGGAACCGCTAAAGGAGAAACCTTTGGTCGCTGTTGTCCTTTCCTGGGTGGACTCCTCCATAGTCACCCATGCTCTTGTTAAATCCGATGCTGCGGACTATTTAATTGACAGTGCTTTTGCATCAAAGCACTCCATTTCTATTTTGCGTTAGTCCATTCTGCTTGTTATTGAGGCCATTGATGGCAGGACCCTTCAGCCCGCACTCGTTACTCACGAGACCGCTCCGTTATCCATGGATGTTGGGGCTCTCCATTTTGAAACCCTCCAGCTCCAGGTGATAAATTCTCTGCATTTTCCAGTTGTTCTGGGTTATCCCTGGCTCCAAAAGCACAATCCCAGTCTCAATTGGCGCAGGTCTGATATTTTGTCGTGGTCTCCGCAATGTATTTCCTCTTGTATTCGGAACCAGTTAAATTCTTGTGCACTTCTTCGGTATCTCAATTGCCAGAGGAGTACCGAGAGTTCCTAGACATTTTTGACAAGGTGCGTGATTGTACGTTGTCTCCTCACCGGTCTTATGATTGTGCCATAGACCTGCAACCCGGAGCCATTCCTCCTCGGGCCGGGTTTACCCTCTGTCTGTTGCGGAGAATTGTGCTATGGAGGAGTAAGTTGCCGATGCTCTGTCACGAGGGATAATCCGCAAATCCTGCTCTCCTGCAGTGGCTGGCTTCTTCTTTGTGAAGAAAAAGGGTGGCGAGTTAAGACCATGCATCGATTATAGGGGTCTTAATCATCTTACCATTAACAATGCTTACCCTATTCCGCTCATTATGGAACTCTTTGACCGCCTCAAGGGAGCTGTGGTCTTTTCTAAACTTGATTTGAGAGGAGCGTACAATCTCGTTAGTATCAAGGAGGGCCACGAATGGAAAACATCATTTAACACCAGGAGCGGGCATTATGAGTATCTTGTAATGCCCTTTGGACTATGTAATGCTCCTGCTGTTTTCCAGGAATTTATTAATGATGTCCTAAGAGATATGTTGCAACAGTGTGTTGTGGTGTATTTAGACAACATCCTCATACACTCACCCAAGCTTGAGGTTCATCGTTCTGATGTTAAATGGGTTCTTCAGAGACTACGTGAGAACGGCCTGTTTTGTAAACTCGAGAAATGTGAGTTCCATCAGACTGAAGTAACCTTCCTAGGTTATGTTATCTCTGTTGCAGGGTTCTCCGTGGATCCTGACAAGTTGTCTGCAGTTCTGCAGTGGCCTCACCCAGTTGGTCTTCGGTCTATTCAACATTTTTTGGAGTTCGCCAATTACTATAGAAAGTTTATTAAAAGCTTTTCTTCCTTGGTCAAACCTATCACAGACATGGCCCGTAAAGAGAATGATCCACTCCATTGGTCACCTACTGCCATTAAGGCCTTTGATAGTCTTAAGACTGCCTTTGCTGCCGCTCCAGTTCTGGCTCATCCTAACCCTGCCCTGCTTTTCACTTTTGAGGTCGATGCATCTGAGACTGGAGTAGGTGCCTCTTGTCTCAACGTTCTACGCCTGACGGTTCCTTGCATCCGTGCGGTTTCTTCTCTAAGAAATTGTCTCCAGCGGAGTGCAATTATGAAATTGGGAATTACTGACCATAATTTTGGCACTCAAGGAATGGAGACATCTTCTCGAGGGTACTAGCGTACCAGTGCTCATTCTTACTGACCACAAGAATTTAACTTAACTATCTGAAGCAAAACATTTGTCACTCCGACAGGCCAGATGGGCGCTATTTTGTCTCGGTTTAATTATGTGGTCTCCTACCTGCCTGGTAGTAAGAATGTTAGGGCTGATGCCCTCTCTCGACAATTTTCGCCTCTGTCAAAGGAGGAGTCTGTACCTACTCCAGTTATACCTCCTGACCATATTTTGGCTACCATACGTACTAATTTGACTTCTCCCTTGGGGAGGAGATCCTGGCTGCACAAACCAATGCACCTCCTGAGAAACCTAGTGATAAGTGTTTTGTTCCTGAGAATCTTTGAACTAAACTTTTGCACACTTACCACTATCCTAAAGCCGCAGGTCACCCAGGCAAGAACCAAATGATTTGGTCTGTCACTCGACAATTCTGGTGGCCAGGTCTCTGATCTGATGTTGCTGCATATGTTGCCTTCTGCTCAGTTTGTGCACAGAATAAGACTCCTCAACGTCTTCCTGTGGGTCTTCTTCAACCTATTGCTAATGGTGAGCGTCCTTGGACACATCTTTCCATGGACTTCATTGTCGAGCTCCCTGTTGCCAATGGCAATACTGTTATCCTTATGGTGGTTGACCATTTTTCTAAAATGTCACATTGCATTCCCTTGAAGAAGTTGCCTACCGCTCAGGAGCTTGCTTCAATTTTTGCCCGGGAGGTCTTCCGTTTACATGGGTTACCCAAGGAGATAGTGTCAGACCAGGGTATCCAGTTTGTCTCCAGATTTTGGCATTCCTTTTGTGCTCAAATGGGGATCCAGCTTTCCTTCTCCTCGGCATATCACCCTCAATCCAATGGGGCTGCGGAACGGTCTAATCAAGCTCTGGAACAGTTCCTCCGTTGCTATGTCTCAGATCACCACAATAATTGGTCTGAACTGTTACCTTGGGAAGAGTTTGCTCGTAATAGTGCTATTAATGCTTCCTCCAAGTTATCCCCGTTCATGGCGAATTATGGGTTTCAACCATCCTTGTTGCCCGATTCATTCATGTCTCAGGGTATTCCGGCTTTGGAGGAGCATCTCCGGCAACTCGGTTCCACGTGGGTGCAGATTCAGATTGCCTTCATTGTTCTATGCAGCTCCAAGAGTTCCAGGCTGATCGTAGGCATCTGCTTGTGCCTTCCTACCAAGTTGGTGACAGGGTTTGGATATCCTCCCGCAACTTGAACCTTCGTGTGCCTTCTAATAAACTGACTCCCCGTTATGTTGGTCCTTTTCGAATACTCCGACGGGTCAATCCTGAGGCCTACGCTCTTGACCTTCCTTCTGCAATGCGCATCTCCAATGTTTTTCATGTCTCCCTCTTGAAACCATTGGTTTGTAATCGGTTTACCACTGTGTTGCCTCGTCCCCGTCCTATCTTTGTTGACAATCATGAAGAATATGAGGTCATCAGCATTATTGACTCTCATATGTCCAGGGACCGTGTACAGTATTTGGTTCACTGGAGGGGTTACGGTCCGGAGGAGCATTCATGGGTTCCCTCCTCCATGCTCCCGCCCTCCAAAGTACCTTCCATGACCATTTCCCCAATAAGCCTTTTGTCCTCCCACGGGGAAGGGGTCGTTGAGGGGAGGGTACTGTCTGGGTTTTTTCCCTGCTTTGTTTGCCATGTGCTGCTGGCAGCCATTTTACTCAAATCTCTTTCTGACTCTGGTGCATAGTGTGTGATGCTGCTAATTTCCTGCATGCCCTTTTATGGCCAGACTGGTGTACATCATCCATGTGAAACAAGTTGCAGTCTCAGAATTGTGATGTCATCACTTATTATTTAAAGGGCCTCTGTTCAGTATGCTTTGCCTTTGCGTTGTCTCAGACCTGTTTGTGAGAGTTCCTTTGTATTACCTGGCTGTCTTATGTCCCAAGATACAGTAGGGGGAGGGGGTAAGGTGTATGCACTGTTGTTAAAGAAATATATGAGTAGTCCTGAAAACAATTCCTTGTAAGGCCACTGCACAAATTAGACTGTTTATAAAGGAAAAATGTGGCGGCGTTCCCCAAAACAACCCCCACAATATTATCATTCACAAGGGACCACTCCCAGACATCCGTGTATATACAAGATAAAGTGCTTGACTCACCACTCTTCAGTCCCTTGGTGAGGTGTTTTTTCCCTCTCAGATCAGGATGCTGTATCCAATTTTGGTGTGAACAGTTGTGTCTTGTAATCCAGGATTATTACTCTCTGCCCGTTTATTCTGTTTTTACAGCTTGATAACACTTTTTGAAGAAGTGGAGAACCTTCTACTGAGAGAGGACCAACTGAAATGGGATGTTAATACACTCAACAAATATTTGGAACTAGGTCTGATACCCAGGGGTCTCAGACTGAATAAATTCCCAACCTTTGTGACAGATGACAAGTCCTTTATTGAATGATGGAATAATCATCTTACAGAATGTTCACTTAAATTGATGAAATTAATCTGCGAATTTAAGTTGAAAACAATTGATGAACTGGCTGTTAAGATAAAGGAACTACAGGATGAACTAAACAAAAGAAGTGAAGAACCCAGCTTTCTAAAATTCGATGCCACCCTACAGAAAGTGTTGGCAGAAGCAAAAACATTGCTACTGGAGACCAAACGCACAAAGTATTTAAGGGACTTGCAGGACTACAATTTGAACAGAGTCTACGTATGGAATAGGAGAGATCGTTTTGCCCTGAGGAAGGAGCAGAACAGATCAGCCCCATATTACAACAGGTGGCGAGGAGGAAATAGATCCAGAAGCAATTGAGGTAGACGTGTTAACTTCCAGGAAAGTGAAGGAGAATCCTGGGACGAAGACTCGTCCTCAGGGGGAGAGGAATTGGGGGCTCACGAAACCGCAGTGAGACCGAAGGAGGGACCGAACAGGTTGCCCCCAATCCTGAAGAATAGAGATTCTGAAACAGCATCCACCTCGTCACACTATAGAGAGGAACCCCCACAGGCGGGGGGGCACTCGAAGGTCGTTGGGAGCAACTGAGAAATCCCAGCTGGAACAGGTTTTTCAGGTACCCCCCAAAAGCATCAGAAGGGGGGGGAAGAGGAACCGCAGAACAACAACAACAACCGAGAGAGCAGAGACGATACCCCCAAAGGAGGGGTCGAAGAAGGGGAAACTACAGGGACTGAACGTTTTAAACCTATCAAGTTATGTTCTAAATAAATTTGAAATTGAAGTGTTGAGTTTAGGTTTAACATTTGTCCCATCTGCAGATTTCAATGTGTTTAGAACTCTTTTGGACGTTAAGAAAATTATTCGAAACCTAACGTTGAGAAAATTCTTTAAGACACAGGATCAACGTCAGTGTAATGAGAGTCCAAGTTCCATTGATGTATCTGAGCTTGAATGTCATGTTAATACTGATTTGAATTTTCAAGAATTATGTGATGTGAGGACTCTGGAATCCCTCCAAGAAGAGGAAGAGATGGAAGAAAGTAGACGGGTGGCAACCCCACTACTTAAGAACAAATCTTTGTTCTATCCCATCCAAAACAGGGGTCCTCTTTTGGAGAAATTCCAGAAGCGAGTGGAAAGTGATCTAATTAAGCTCCAATATGTTACACAAAGGGGCATGAAGTCCAATGTCACATGAAAACAAAGAATGGCACTAGATAGTCTAAGAGATAACAATGACCTAGTGATTAGGTCAGCCGATAAGGGCGGAGCTATTGTGGTTCTTGATAAAAGGGATTTCATTCAGGAAGCTTTTAGACAGCTGAGAGTAGAACAGGATTACGAGGTATTGTCATTTGATCCAACACGCCAATTCCAGAGACAGTTGGTCTCCCTTGTGGATGATGGGGTAGAGATGGGCTATATTGACCAAGAAACTAAAGATTATCTTCTGGTACAAAATCCAGCCGTTCCGGTGTTTAACCATTTACCCAAAATCCACAAGTCTACTGACAATGTCCAAGGGAGACCAATTGTTAGTGGAATAGGCTCCCTACTGGAACACCTGTCAGAGTGGTTGGATGGCATCCTGCAGCCCTTGGTGAGCTCCCTTTGGAGTCACCTGTCGGATACCAAACATGTGTTGAATTTACTTTCTGATGTGGTATGGCAGAGTGACTTCAAGTGGTTGACAGTGGATGTAAGATCCCTGTATTCAACCATACCGCATGATAAGGGCCTGGAAGCCATAAAATTCTTTCTGTCAAAAAAGTATCCAAATGATCAGGATTTTATTGGATACATATTGAGAGTAACTAGATTTCTCCTTACCCACAACTATTTCCTGTTTGAGGGGGAGTTCTTTCTCCAGAGGCGTGGGACAGCGATGGGGGCAAAATTTGCCCCCTCTTACGCCAACCTTTTCATGGGTTGGTGGGAGCTCTCCCACGTCTTTGGAGAGCGAAACCTGTTCAGGCAGGAGATAGTGTGGTATAGGCGCTTCATTGACGATCTCCTCTTCATTTGGCAAGGCTCCCTTAAAGATCTAGAGAAGTTTGTAGAGGGACTCAACAACAACAATGTAGGCATTAGTTTTACGTCCGAGATACAAGAGCATACAGTCAATTTCTTGGACATCTCATTAAAGGGAGAGACAGGCCAGAAGATTACCACAGAGACATATCGGAAACCCATCACAGGGAACTCTTTGCTACATGCCGCAAGTTGCCACCCAAGGAGGGTGTTTAGGGGTGTAGCTAGAGGTCAGTTCATTCGCCTGAAAAGGAACTGTACTGATCAAAGTACATATGAGAAACAGGCCGACGAACTATCAGTTAGACTCATGGAAAGAGGCTATCCAGGGTCAATAATTACAAAAGAGAGAAAAGCAGTTACCAAAATTAACAGAGTTGATCTTTTGAGACAGAAAAACACAAAGTACATAAAAAGAACAAAAGGGACTGAGGACAGGAAAATCACATTCACGACAGAATATTCACAACAATACACACAAATATGTCAGATCATTAGAAATAATTATCATCTGTTGTCAGCAGATGATGCTCTAAATGAGACAGTATCTGAGGGCATCAGATGTACATATAAAAGAAACAGAACGATAGGTAATATAATTGCACCTACAAGACTGAGGAAGGAACAGACGGATGGGTCCTCTTGGTTGAGACTAAATGGGACCTATAGGTGTAACCATTTATCCTGCAAAGCTTGCGAGAAAGTCACTATAGGAGACTCCTTCAGCTCTCTAGTCACGGGGGAACACTTCCAGAAGAATTTATGTCTTAACTGCAGGTCTACCTTTGTAGTGTACTTGATCTCATGCACCCACTGTGCCCTCCAGTATGTAGGTCTCACGACAAGGGAAGCCAGGGTAAGGATAAAAGAACATCTAGCGGATATCAAAGCGGGGGTTCTCACAACGCCACTTATTAAGCATTTTTCGATTACACATAATAAAGATAATTCGTTCTTTTCCTGGACCATCATAGAGAAGGTACCAGTCCAGATGAAAGGGGGGACAGAACCCGAAAATTAGGCGAAAGGGAGGCCTTCTGGATCTTCCGCTTAAAAACAAGGATTCCAGACGGCCTCAATTCGGAATTTGACCTCATTAATTTTTGGTAGTATACATTTTTACCTCTCTTCACACAATTAAGATATTTAGGCAATAATATGATTACCATGTAAACCCAATTCTACCTGCACACCGAGAATACCTACATATGTATAAAGAGTAATTACCAAAATATCTATACACAAATAAAGCACAATAAACATCAGGTCCTTGGTAGGAAGTAACACACACATGGTTTGTCAGAAATTCTAAGGTTAAATACTTAGCTAGTGTATGAACACCCAAGGTCCTTAGTAATTAGCAGTTCATTCTGAAGCTAAATATAATGGACCTAAATAAATTTAGCTAAATTTAGCCAAATACACTTTGAATAGGAAATAAGGGTTCTCCACTTGTTGAGGACATTTACTAATAACAAGTATATAGATAGGGTATAACACAATTGGCACTTTTTAATGTGTACTTATGGGTATAACTGAATGTGGTTCTTAAAGGTACATCATAGCAAAGGTGTTATACGTTTAATCAGTGAGTAGCTTATTGTATATAACCTTTTTTGGTGTTGGGCACAATAGATCTGAATAATGCTAGGGTAAATATACCTAAAATAGTAAATTAGAATTCACTTCTAATTGGAGATTTCTACTGGAGATGAGTTCTATGCTAGAGTGTAACACACCTGCCCCTTTAAATAAATGTGTGTTTACACTTGGATAGGGTTCATAAGGGAGCGTCATAATGGAGTTATCATTCTTTGAATTCAGGTTTGGTAGGCAATGCACGCATGCAGTGTATGGATACATTCCATTTTTCACAAGTAGTGAACACTTAACAGTGACAGCATAGGAAAACAGGGACTGACAGAGAGGTGTGACGTGACAGGCATCGTTATGATTGGTGCACACATACGATATTTGACCAATCAGTGCTCACTAAGCAAGGACCAATAGCTACTGACATGACAGCATAGGAAAATAGGGACTGACAGAGAGGTGTGACGTGACAGGCATCGTTATGATTGGTGCACACATACGATATTTAACCAATCAGGGCTCACTAAGCAAGGACCAATAGCTACTGACATGACTGCCTGCAAAGCACTGGGGTTTGATAGACCGCACCAGATTGGCCGGCACACACGGTATCTAACCAATAGGGATTGGGGAATAGCCTCCATTGATAAACAATAATTACGAACAAGCACAGATTTTAAGCAAAGTACACCGTTTTTTCCATAACAACAACAGGCGATCTAGGATGTATCTAAAGAAACTGAGAGCTGCTATGTATATATAAAAGTCTGGCTAAATACTAATACACAGTACTAGAGTTAATATATATCTCTATACACAAGCGGTCCAGCTCTAAGACAGTTTCCCTATACAATGATACAAAATGTATGTTAAATAGACAGTTAACAGTTCTCTTCATGTTTCACTGTTTGGCTACTATTGAATTTGAATATAATGATAAACAGGAGATTAGGAACGTAGTCTTTTGCAATATTGAGTAAATAGATAAATACAGCTATGTTAAAGAGGAGGGTTAATTGATTCCAGCTGAAGGGAGTTAAAATGAGGGGTGTGGATTTTTGGACCAATAGGATAACAGATGAGGGTTTTTAAATCTGAGAACTGACAGACAGTTTTAAGCAGGCTAGGAGTAAGGCAACAGCCGAAACCGGTCAGCCTTTTGTTCATCTGTTTGACTATTCATGTATGTTCTTACCCAAGGGTAAATATACCCTTAATGTTCTGAATAAAGTTTGATTTTTTATCCATATACTTGGTGCTCCTGTTATACACTTTTTTTGATGCTTGTCTTATGTCCCCCCTGGTTCCTGATCCCTGGCTTGTTCCTAACTCTGCTGTTCTCCTTGTTCCTGATTCCGGCTCGTCTGACTACTCGCTTTGGCTCCTGACTCGGCTCGTCTGACTTTTGCTTTGGCTCCTGACTCGGCTCGTCTGACTACCTGCTCTGGTTTTGACTCCTGGCTTGTTATTTGACTTGTGGACTTTTTATTATTTTTTGCTTTTAATAAAGGTGTGATTATTTTTGAACTTTTCGTCTCAGTCTGATTAGTGGCACCCTAACAATAAGTAAGTGCACACACACCCCTCCCCCATGCAACATTGTTTACTGCAGGGTGAGAGGGAACTTGTTCCTAGCAAAGAAGTGACATGTGCTGCTGTGGCTGATGTATAGTGTCATGCTGATATTTCACACATTAAGGTAAGGTTTATTTTTATAGTTTTTTTTTTTCTCTGTCTCAGATTTTACAGCTTCCCATAGTAGTGCTGCTGTTCCAGTCAGTAAACTTTAATTTGTTTGTACCTCCATGCTTCCTCCTCAGCCTTTACCTTGCTTTGCTCCTCTTGGCTGCCCTAAATCTCTTTAACCAGCTAACCTCACACCAGAATCACATTCAAAAGCATATTAAATTAATCCACAGTGGAGGAATGTATATATTTATTTACTTATTAGTACTACTTAGGTCCAGTTTCACATATTGCAATTTATTTAATTTTTTTTAAATGGTTAGCCCTGCAGTCGATTATCCACTGCTGGGCTAATAATTTTTAAAAAATTATAAAATAAATTGATTTAGTTTTTTTTTGTACAGCTTGTATAACAGTGTAAAATTGCTGTCCCCTCAAAATAACTTAACACACAGCCATTAATGTCTAAACCTTTGGCAACAAAAGTGAGTACACCCCTAAGTGGAAATGTCCAAATTGGGCCCAAAGTGTCAATATTTTGTGTGGTCACCATTATTTTCCAGCAAAGCCTTAACCCTCTTGGGCATGGAGTTCACCAGAGCTTCACAGGTTGCCACTGGAGTCCTCTTCCACTCCTCCATGACGACATCACAGAGCTGGTGGATGTTAGAGACCTTGTGCTCTCCCACCTTCCGTTTGAGGATGTCCCACAGATGCTCAATAGGGTTTAGGTCTGGAGCCATGCTTGGCGAGTCCATCACCTTTACCCTCAGCTTATTTAGCAAGGCAGTGGTTGCCTTAGAAGTGTGTTTGGGGTTGTTATCATATTGGAATACTGCCCTGCAGCCCAGTCTCCGAAGGGAGGGGATCATGTTCTGCTTCAGTATGTCACAGTACATGTTCCCTCAATAAATTGTAGCTCCCCAGTGCCGGCAGCACTCATGCAGGCCCAGACCATGACACTCCCACCATGACACACTTGTCTTTGTACTCAAGTTCTCACCTGGTTGCCACCACACACGCTTGACACCATCTGAACGAAATAACTTTATCTTGGTCTCAGGACATGGTTCCAGTAATCCATGTCCTTAGTCTGCTTGACTTCAGCAAACTGTTTGCCGGCTTTCTTGTGCATCATCTTTAGAAGAGGCTACCTTCTGTGACGACAGCCATGCAGACCAATTTGATGCAGTGTGCGGCGTATGGTCTGAGCACTGACGGGCTGACCCCTCACCCCTTCAACCTCTGCAGCAATGCTGGTAGCACTCATACATCTATTTCCCAAAGAAAACGTCTGGATATGATGCTGAGCAAATGTACTCAACTTCTTTGGTCGACCATGGTGAGGCCTGTTCTGAGTGGAACCTGTCCTGTGAAACTGCTGTATGGTCTTGCCCACCGTGTTGCAGCTCAGATTCAGGGTCTTGGCAATCTTCTTATAGCCTAGGCCATCTTTATGTAGAACAACAATTCTTTTTTTCAGATCCTCAGAGAGCTCTTTGCCATGAGGTGCCATGTTGAACTTCCAGTGACCAGTATGAAAGCGTGTGAGAGCGATAACACCAAATTTAACACACCTGCTCCCCATTCACACCTGAGACCTTGTAACACTAATGAGTCACATGACACCGGGGAGAGTTTAGGTCTGGAGCCATGCTTGGCCAGTCCATCACCTTTACCCTCAGCTTATTTAGCAAGGCAGTGGTTGCCTTAGAAGTGTGTTTGGGGTTGTTATCATGTTGGAATACTGCCCTGCAGCCCAGTCTCCGAAGGGAGGGGATCATGTTCTGCTTCAGTATGTCACAGTACATGTTCCCTCAATAAATTGTAGCTCGCCAGTGCCGGCAGCACTCATGCAGGCCCAGACCATGACACTCCCACCGCCATGCTTGACTGTAGGCAAGACACACTTGTCTTTGTACTCCAGTTCTCACCTGGTTGCCACCACACACGCTTGACACCATCTGAATGAAATAACTTTATCTTGGTCTCAGGTCATGGTTCCAGTAATCCATGTCCTTAGTCTGCTTGTCTTCAGCAAACTGTTTGCCGGCTTTCTTGTGCATCATTTTTATTAGAGGCTACCTTCTGGGACGACAGCCATGCAGACCAATTTGATGCAGTGTGCAGAGTAGGGTCTGAGCACTGACGGGTTGACCCCTCACCCCTTCAACCTCTGCAGCAATGCTGGCAGCACTCATACGTCTATTTCCCAAAGAAAACGCCTGGATATGACGCTGAGCAAATGTACTCAACTTCTTTGGTCGACCATGGTGAGGCCTGTTCTGAGTGGAACCTGTCCTGTGAAACCGCTGTATGGTCTTGCCCACCGTGTTGCAGCTCAGTTTCAGGGTCTTGGCAATCTTCTTATAGCCTAGGCCATCTTTATGTAGAGCAACAATTCTTTTTTTCAGATCCTCAGAGAGTTCTTTGCCATGAGGAGCTATGTTGAACTTCCAGTGACCAGTATGAAAGTGTGTGAGAGCGATAACACCAAATTTAACACACCTGCTCCCCATTCACACCTGAGACCTTGTAACACTAATGTGTTTCCACTTAGGGGTGTACTCAATTTTGTTGCCAACGGTTTAGACAATTAATGGCTGTGTGTTGAGTTATTTTGATGGTACAGGCTGTACACTCACTACTTTACATTGTAGCAAAGTGTAATTTCTTCAGTGTTGTCACATGAAAAGATATAATAAAACATTTACAAAAATGTGAGGGGTGTACTCACTTTTGTGAGATACTATATAGTGGGGCAAAAAAGTATTTAGTCAGCCACCAATTGTGCAAGTTTTTGATGATATGGAGAAGCTGAAAATCAGGGAAATAAAACTTCAATGGGACATTTGGTCTATGAATAAATATGTTGAATTATGTATTGTCCCTAGGGGGTTAAGGGTAAATAAGTACCCACTTTTGATACTAATGATACTGATTTTATAAAAGCTTGGAACTCAATATTAACGGAATGTTCTGTGAGGCTTATGATATTATTATGTGATTACAAATCAAAATTATTGTCTACAGTTAGAGATAAGAATGTGAGATACAAATGGAACTTAATTCTAGAAAGAGGATGTAGATTATGGTCGATTTGATACTGTATTACGAGACACTATAGCAGAAGCAAAAAGAACTATTATTAACACTAAAACATAATAAGTATATCCGAGATCAGACTGACTATGACACTGATTCAGTGTATGTGTGGAATAGATCTAGACGGACACAAGTTCGAAGGCAACAGAACCGCAATAGGGGAAGACGAAATAGAAGAGGGAGGAGACAGTCACAAGTAACCTTTTCAGACACTGAGGCAGAATCAGGGGACAGCACTAGTGGGGATGAGCTTATACCACAGAAAGGAATCCTCAAACATAAACAAACTGAGGGAATAGTATACAGTGCACCTACATACAATAAAACATCAGTGGTAGATCCTGCAACAAAACAAAGGGAGACTAACACTAAGTATAAAGCCAGTGAGCCAGCAGTATCCCAAAGAGATGTAATTGTGGCTAACACCATGAGGTCAACTTTACCCGCTAACCCTGATATTGGACATGAACAAGTACAGCAGGTTTTTTTCCTTGCCCCAGAGCAACCCCGACAGGGGAGGGGCTATGGGACAGGCAAAAAGAGGGTACAAACTGAGAGAGATAAGGAATCAAACGAAGTACAAGTAACATGTGTGATTAATCTTTCAGATGAAATATTGTCTGAGACTCAGATATATGTACTGAGCCTGGGATTGGGATTTGTGCCATCTACAAGTTTCAATCTCTTTAAAACTGTAATTGATGTAAATCGTCTAATCCGCAATGTTACATTGAAGGGTCATTATTCAGGTGGAGATGTAGTACCCACCAGATGAAAGTCGGGGTACACAGTGGGTTACCACTAATCTCAACACCGACCTTTCGTTTCCTGACTCTTGTGATTTTGGTTTCACTCAACACTCTTTTTATAGAAGGCAATCAGCCAGGGGCTAGACTTAGTACAAAATAAAGTGAAAAGTCTTAAATCGCCATCTAAATTTTACCCCATACATAGTAGGGGAACAGTTATTGAAAACTTCTATAAAAGAGTGGAGAGGTGATCTAAGAACATTATCAAAGTCTTCAAAACAGAGACCTGATAATTTGGGTAGAGCTGAAAGGGAAGCCCTTTCCTCTTTGGCTAATAACCAGAATATTGTGGTGAAAAATGCGGACAAAGGTGGCTCGGTGGTAGTCCTGAATAGAATGGATTATATAAACGAAGCACTGCGTCAATTAAATGATGATTGCTGCTATTCAATACTACCAACCGATCCAACCTTTCGTTTTCAGAGGAGAACTATTGCACCTTTGGACGAAGGATGGAAAATGGGCTTTATTGATAAAGAAACTTTGTCATACCTATATGTTGAACATCCGGTTACTCCTGTTATCCATCACCTCCCAAAGGTGCACAAGGTCCCTGCAGGATGTCAGAGGACGTCCAATAGTAAGTGGTATAGGGTCTCTTTTTTGAACATCTGTCCCAATGGTTGGATATGATCCTACATCCATTTGTGGAATCACTCCCCAGTTTTCTTAAAGATACCAAGCACTTAATGAATTTGGTACAGGACATTAAATGGCAGGAAGGGGTACATCTATGGGCAACCATTGATGTTACAGCACTTTTATTCTACCATTCCACATTCCAAAGGATTGGAAGCTGTATCATTTTTTCTAAAAAATTGGTCCTCTTTCACGACAGATTTCCAACAGTATATCTACGGGTGACTGAGTTTTATTAACTCACAACTTTTTTGAGTTTCAGGGTGTCTTTTATCTCCAGAGATGTGGGACGGCGATGGGGGCCAAGTTTGCCCCTCCTATGCCAACCTCTTTATGGGTTGGTGGGAGCTGTCCCACATCTTTGGAGATAGGAACCTATCACGTAATTGTATCGTTTTTTATCGCTGTTTTATCGACGATCTGATTCTCATATGGCACGGTGACTATAATGTCCTGAAAACATTCATTGAAGGGCTTAATGTCAATGACATAGGCCTTAAATTTACGAGTGAGATTCAACAGACTCAGATTAACTATCTGGATGTAGTCTTAAGTGGTAGCCCTCAGGGCTCAGTAAAAAACATGTCTGTACAGAAAACCAATCTCTGGCAACTCTTTGTTGCATGCCAATAGCTGCCACCCCAAGCATGTGCCATATGGCATAGCGAGAAGGCCAACTTATGAGGGCAAAACGTAATTGCTCTGACACCAGAGAAGGTGAGATACAGATGATGGAAGTTAAAAAACGCCTCCTACAGAGAGGCTATCCAAAAAAGGTGGTTAATAGGGCCCAGAGGGAAGTTAAGAATCTGAACAGACAAGATCTTTTAAAAGACAAAGGATCGAAAAAACTAAGGACACCATGAAAGGGGTAACTTTCGTGACAGACTACAGCGACCAGTATGAAGCGGTCTGTAATATTGTAAAACATCATTTCAATATGCTGGTGGCAGATGACAGACTAATACAATGCGTAAAAGAAGGACTTAGATGTTCCTATAGACGTAAACAAAACCATAGGAAATATCTTGTCTCCAACTGTCCTACCGAAATCCATTTCACAAGGAAGTGCTTGGTTAACTAGCAAAGGGTCCTACAAATGTGGTAGTTCTAGATGTGGGGCATGTGAATATCTGACTGTGTCAGAACACTTTTGCTCCACTGTGACTGGTATCTCCTATGAATAAATTTCTGCCTAAATTGTACATCTACCTTTGTGATCTATTGCGTTACCTGCACTAGATGTGGAAAACAATACATTGGGCTCACTACAAGGGACATCAGAAGTAGGATTAGAAAGCACCTGTCCACCATTAGAGTGGGCAAGGCTACTACTCCTATAGTACATCACTTCGCCCAAATCCACGGACAAGATCTGACTTGTTTTTCTTGGCAGCCTATTGATATGGTATCTAGACCGAGAAGAGGGAGTGATCGTGAAGTAGCACTCTCTAAAAAGAGAGATGCTGTGGATTTTTAAGATGGAAACCAGAATCCCAAAAGGACTGAACTCTGAGTTTGATCTTATAAATTACTGGGAATAGAAACGAATGTTTCATTCCAAGCTATGTCTATACAATTATATTCCTAAAGATTATTCTCACTGCTACTCATATTAAATAAACAATCGTCTTAAACACTACACTTATTTGTATATATGCTACATTTTACAGTTTCATTCTAGAGATATAACTACTAACTATTCCATCTCTTAGAATATAGGCTTTTTGTAGATTCTTTTTAAAAAATATGTCAATCCTACGGATCAAGAAAATAGGAGATTGTGTCTCTATATGTATATTTCAAACATCAATGCATAGAGGTAATTTTTCAACCTACTCTGTTTTTGTTTTTTAATCACAGAGAGTGGGTCTAAACAATCAAGCGGTATACATGAACGCATAGTTGTGTATTAGGTTCTTAGAAGCCTGAATAAGTGGCCCTTACTCTCATGGTGTGGTACAAAACCACAAATCCAGAAAATAAGTATTTGGAAATTAAATAACTCTTTGCACTTGTTTGACCTTTAATTCATAATTTGTATCATTATGGCTTTGTTAAAGAATATTCAGGTCAAACAAATACATTGTAGATAATAGTATTTAAACTTGGTATTTATTTCATTTATTTGTTAATACCAGAAAAATATATGTACAAGAGATGGTTTCATGACCTCTTGTTGCTCTCGTTATCCTTAGTTCACAACCAGTATGTATGGGGTTAAAATAAACTCAGGGCGTGTTGTTTTTCATATGTTTTTAGCCAATGAGGTTGTTCTTACTTATGTACATAAGGAACACCTGTGGCTGGCTTCAGTATCGCTGATGATTACGGCTATGCCGAAACGCGTAAGCCTGCCAGCCAGAGGTGCCCCATCTTTGCTCTTTTGACACTGTGTTGTCCTACTTTATTTTATATATACCAATAAAGGTTATATTTTATTTTTATACTAGCGCTTCACTTGTTTTCTTTGGTGGACTCAATTGTGCAAGTTCTCCCACTTAAGAAGCGAGAGAGGCCTGTAAATTTAATCATATGTATACCTCAACTATGAGAGACAAAATGTGGAAAACAAATCCAGACAATCACATTGTCTGATTTGGAAAGAATTTATTTGCATATTATGGTGGAAAATAATATTTGGGCACCTACAAACAAGCAAGATTTCTGGCTCTCACCAGACCTGTTATCTTCTTCTTTAAGAGGCTCCTCTGTCCTCCACTCATTACTGTATTAATGGCACCTGTTTGAACTTGTTATCAATATAAAAGACACCTGTCCACAACCTCAAACAGTCACACTCCAAACTCCACTATGGTGAAGACCAAAAAGCTGTCGAAGGACACCAGAAACAAAAAAAAAAACCTGCACCAGGCTGGGAAGACTGAATCTGCAATAGGCACGCAGCTTGGTGTGAAGAAATCAACTGTAGGAGTAATAATTAGAAAATGGAAGACATACAAGACCACTGATAATCTCCCTCGATCTGGGGCTCCACGCAAGATCTCACCCCGTGGGGTCAAAATGATCACAAGAACGGTGAGCAAACATCCCAGAACCACACGGGGGACCTAGTGAATGACCTGCAGAGAGCTGGGACCAACGTAACAAAGGCTACCATCAGTAACACACTACGCCGCCAGGGACTCAGATCCTGCAGTGCCAGACGTGTCCCCCTGCTTAAGCCAGTACATGTCCGGGCCCACCTGAAGTATGCTAGAGAGCATTTGGATGATCCAGAAGTGGATTGGGAGAATGTCATATGTCAGATGAAACCATAGTAGAACTGTTTGGTAGAAACACAACTCGCCGTGTTTGGAGGAGAGAGAATGCTGAGTTGCAACCAAAGAACACCATACCTACTCGTGAAGCTTGGGGGTGGCAACATCATGCTTTGGGGGCTGTTTCTCTGCAAAGGGAACAGGACGACTGATCCGTGTACATGAAAGAATGAATGGGGCCATGTATCGTGAGATTTTGAGTGCAAACCTCCTTCCATCAGCAAGAGCATTGAAGATGAAACGTAGCTTGGTCTTTCAGTATGACAATGAATTTGCAAATAAATTCTTTCCAAATCAGACATTGTGAATTGTCTGGATTGTTTCCACATTTTTGTCTCTCATAGTTGAGGTATAACTATGATGAAATTTACAGGCCTCTCTCATCTTCTTAAGTGGGAGAACTTGCACAATTGATGGCTGACTAAATACCTTTTTTGCCCCACTGTACGTCATGTGAGGTCCTATAGTAAGTCTAGGTGACATGTCTAATATATATATCAGCTATCAGAGCTGTACCTGGAGGACATAGAAAACATGAATGTCATAACCACTTTGGAGATATCCGTGTGCTATGCTTAGAGAGTAGGTAGTTGCATGTTGACTGTACGTCTCTTGTATATAGTACTAAAAATCTTAAACCTAAGAATGGGAGCACTATGAAGTATCTCTGGTAATGAGGATATGTGTCCTCCTCCTAAATTGACATCAGAAGTCCAAACAGGATTGGTGACACGTACAGTCACCTTTTGCATTATGTAGTAATGTATGGTACATGAAGGGAGCCTCAAGTAAACTTCCATTACACTATATGACAATACGCTATACAATCCAAAGTTTGAAATAAAGATTTTGGCCCAGTATTGAAGGTCTTTACACTTTAAACCCCGTATTTATGGAAAAAATAAATATAAATGTCCAGGGCTCTGCTAGATGTTGAACTAACTCCATGACTAAGTCTTTCGGATCCAACTGTAAGGGTTATAATCAAATTTTAAACAGGTAACATGTATTAGTCCAGATAGGTAGAAGCCTTACTTGACAGCATTGAGGGCTAAAAATATAAAAAAACTGTTAAACATAAGCCAACAACTTGTGAACAATACATACTTATTTTCTACTTCTCGCCTATCTTTTGGTAATGAGGAGCTTTTATCCCACTCCTCTCAGAGTGTGAGAGTGTGAGAAGCACATCGGCTGTAATAAGATATCTGTTCCAGGGAGCATGATCTTAGAGCGGAATATTTCCAAGTAATTGTGGTATGTTGGATCTTGAAGGAACCATATCTATATACAGAGTCTCAAGGACAGGGCCACCCAGTATGAACAGCAGTAAGAGCTACTCCGACCATACCCAAACTCACTTCCTGACTCATTTTGTAGTAGGAAGCCTCTGATGTATGTTCTGATTGACAAGTAACAATTAGATAGCTCCTCAGTGGGTCTGGCCGCATCCCCCCCGAAGAGTCTTCAAGGCCATACCTCTCTTCTGTTGTTGTAAGCCGCGGTCTAATGTTTTTAGTTTCTGGCTAGATGATGATAGTTATAAAAACTATATATTTGGATTTGAGCCACCTTGATTTCAGCTGTCTGAAGATACCCTCAACTGGGAGATATATTGTAAATTTTAAGTAAGAATCAGCTGTAGTTTTAATTTTTTTCAGGAGCTTTAGTGAATTTGTCTTAACATGGCTGCGCTGAGACACCGCCCCCAAGATCTTGTTATTGTATCACTCAAATGCTTCCCTTTCTTATCTTTGTACAATACTTAGAAAGAACAATTAAAAATGAACATTTTAAAGCTTTAGCTCCCACTGTGAGTGTAATTTTTTCTGCTGTTTGTGTTTACATAGTTTCTCAATAGCCAATACCAAAACTTCCTGTATAGATAGGAAACACTACAAGCTAAATCATTTATTTCAAATGCCAATATAGAAGCTAAGGAGCTATTTGTAAACAATGTAATACATTCCAGTAGGTAAAATTGATCATTCTGAACAAATGAAGATGAGAGAAAGTTTTGGGTTAAACTGTCCCTTTAAAATTCAGAACTTTTACTGGGAGTACTTTTGCTAATGGAAGTATAATTCAAAAATGCTTTTAATTCAAAGTGAAATGTTACAATGCACACCTCAATTTTCGACCTTTCTATCTCTTTTAATATATCTGTTTGCATTTATCAAAGCAAAGTATTTTTACTTAATAATAATAATAATAATAGATAATGAGTTGAGTTCATAAAAAATGCAAATACAAAAATTATATATATATATATCACTTTCTGTATGTATTTGTTTGTGTGACAGTATGTTTTAATGTACTACATAAATGGGTGCAGTTTCTCTTAAAGAACCACTAAATACAGTTGAATTACATAATTAAAACGGACATAATACCTCATATGCTAAATCACTTCAAAGTGATGCAGAATAACTGTAAAAAGCTGACAGGAAAATATCACCTGAACATATCTATGTAAAAAAAGGAAGATATATTACCTCAAATTTTCTTCAGCTTCTATATTGTACCTCAAAAATTGCTGTATAAACAGTTATATTTCAGCTGATGTCCAGCTGCAAGTTGAAAAAACAAAGCAATAGCCAATCAGCTCTCAACAGTGCTGCGGCAATGCTTTGCCTTTGCTGTGATCTCATGAGATTTCATAGAACTTTCAGAAACTAAATAGGAAAATAACATGACTGTGCCTGCACATGACAGGTGCACACTTCCTAGCTTGTCTGGGACAAGCATCCTGACTGGCTGCTTAAAGTCTCTTTACAGTGGGGTGTGAATACTTATTTACATAGCGATGTTCAGGTGATATTTTCTAGTCAGCCTTTTTACAGATATGCTGCATCACTTTCATGTGCTTTAAAGGGACGCTAAATAAAAAAAAAAAATCTTTCATGATTCAGCTAGATAATACAATTTTAAAACACTATTCCAATTTACTTATATTATCTAATTTGCTTCATTCTTAAGATATCCTTTGCTGAAGATAATAACAAATGCACATGGGCGAGCCAATCACATGAGGCATGTATGTGCACGCCACCAATCAGCAGCTACTATGCCTATCTAGATATGCTTGTCAGCAAAGGATATCAAGAGAATGAAGCAAAATAGATAATATAAGTAAATTAGAAAGTTGTTTAAAATTGCATGATCCTTTCTAAATCATGAAAGAAAAAAATTGGGTTTCATGTCCCTTTAACATTTGGGTATCATGTCACTTACATAACATATGCAAAATATATAGACAATGCAATAATACTTACTCTGAATTTCAAATAAGCAGTAGGGGCGCAATCCGATATAGATCGTAGTTTGCGGCGCAAGCGAAGGGAACCCAGCGTCGCCCGCAGTTTCAGCTCGCAACTCGAGCTATCCCATATATGGCGCCGTCAGATGCTAACGTGCCGTAAGTCTGACAAACCAGCGATGTCCAGAAATCTGCGCAAGTACAAATTCTCTGGCGTCGCCTTGTGACCTTACGGCACATTAGAAACTGCCGGCGCCTACAAAACCTGACCTAAAGTCTAAATCACCCGCACTGTCTAACACGCCTCCCTAACATAGCTCGACCACGTCTAACACGCCTCCCTAAATAGCCCGAACACGTCTAACCCTCTATCCGCTATCCCCCCTCACTATCCTAACAATAAAATATGTATTAACCCCTAAAACCGCCGCTCCCGGAGCCCGCCGCTACCTAATAAAGTTATAAACCCCTAAACCGCCGCCAGCTATATTAAATCTATAACCCCCTAAAGTGAGCCCCTAACACCGCCGCCATATACCTTACCTACCCCCCTAAAGTGAGCCCCTACCCCGCCGCTATCTATTTTAAAAATTATTAACCCCTCTAATCTAATCCCCCTACCCCCGCCGCCATCTGTATTAAATTATTTAACCCCTAAAATACTAAACTATCCCTACACTAAACCTAAGTCTAACCCTACAAATAGCCCTGAAAAGGGCTTTTTGCGTGGCATTTGCCCCAAAGTAACAGCTCTTTTGCCAGCCCTATTAAGGCTTTTTGCGGGGCATGCCCCCAAAGTAACGCTCTTTTGCCAGCCCTTAAAAGGGCTTTTGGCGGGGCTTTTGTCACAAAGTAAAACTGTTCTTTTGCCTACAATCTACATCCCCTACACCGCGGCCACCTATAATAAATGTATTAACCCTAATCTAATCCCCCTACACTGCCGCCAGCCTATATTAACTATATTAACCCTTATTATATTAGGGTTAATATAGTTAATATAGTGTTATTATATTATATATATTAACCCTAATTATATTAGGGTTAATATAGTTAATATCGTTATTATATTATATATATATTCAAGTATTAATAACCCTATCTAACTCTAACATCCTAACTAAACTCTTATTAAAAAAAATCTAATATTAATATTATTAATTAAAATATTCCTATTTAAATCTAAATACTTACCTATAAAATAAACCCTAAGATAGCTACCAATATAATTAATAATTACATTATAGCCTATGTTAGGGTTTATATTTTATTTTACAGGTAAATTCGTTAATTATTTTAACTAGGTATAATAGCTTATTAAATAGTTATTAACTATTTAATAGCTACCCTAGTTAAAAATAATTACCCAATTACCTGTAAATAAATCCTAACCTAAGTTACAAATATACCTACACTATCAATAAATTAAAGAAACTACAATATCTATCTAAAAATACAATTAAATAAACTAAACTAAATTACAAAAAAAACAAACACTAAATTACAAAAAATAAAAAAAAGATTACAAGATTTTTAAGCTAATTACACCTATTCTAAGCCCCCCTAATAAAATAATACAGGGAGTGCAGAATTATTAGGCAAGTTGTATTTGTTGAGGATTAATTTTATTATTGAACAACAACCTTGTTCTCAATGACCCCGAAAAACTCATTAATATCAAAGCTGAATAGTTTTGGAAGTAGTTTTTAGTTTGTTTTTAGTTATAGCTATTTTAGGGGGATATCTGTGTGTGCAGGTGACTATTACTGTGCATAATTATTAGGCAATTTAACAAAAAACAAATATATACCCATTTCAATTTATTTATTTTTACCAGTGAAAACCAATATAACATCTCAACATTCACAAAATACATTTCTGACATTCAAAAACAAACAAAAACAAATCAGTGACCAATATAGCCACCTTTCTTTGCGATAGGACACTCAAAGCCTGCCATCTATGGATTCTGTCAGTGTTTGATCTGTTCACCCATCAACATTGCGTGCAGCAGCAACCACAGCCTCCCAGACACTGTTCAGAGAGGTGTACTGTTTTCCCTCCTTGTAAACCTCACATTTGATGATGGACCCACAGGTTCTCAATGGGGTTCAGATCAGGTGAACAAGGAGGCCATGTCATTTGATTTCTTCTTTTATACCCCTTTCTTGCCAGCCACGCTGTGGAGGTACTTGGACGCGTGTGATGGAGCATTGTCCTGCATGAAAATCATGTTTTTCTTGAAGGCTGCAGACTTATTCCTGTACCACTGCTTGAAGAAGGTGTCTTCAGAAACTGGCAGTAGGACTGGGAGTTGAGCTTGACTCCTCCTCAACCCGAAAAGGCCCCCCACAAGCTCATCTTTGATGATACCAGCCCAAACCAGTACTCCACCTCCACTTGCTGGCGTCTGAGTCGGGACTGGAGCTCTCTGCCCTTTACCAATCCAGCCACGGGCCCATCCATCTGGCCCATCAAGACTCACCTCTCATTTCATCAGTCCATAAAACCTTAGAAAAATCAGTCTTGAGATATTTCTTGGCCCAGTCTTGACGTTTCAGCTTGTGTGTCTTGTTCAGTGGTGGTCGTCTTTCAGCCTTTCTTACCTTGGCCATGTCTCTGAGTATTGCACACCTTGTGCTTTTGGCACTCCAGTGATTGTTGCAGCTCTGAAATATGGCCAAACTGGTGGCAAGTGGCATCTTGGCAGCTGCACGCTTGAACTTTTCTCAGTTCATGGGCACGTTATTTTGTGCCTCTGGTTCTTTCCACACGCTTCTTGCGACCCTCGTTGGACCTATTTTGAAATGAAACGCTTGATTGTTCGATGATCACCGCTTCAGAAGCTTTGCAATTTTTAAGAGTGCTGGCATCTCTCTGCAAGATATCTCACTATTTTTTACTTTTCTGAGCCTGTCATGTCCTTCTTTTGACCCATTTTGCCAAAGGAAAGGACGTTGCCTAATAATTATGGCACACCTGATATAGGGTGTTGACTGTCATTAGACCACACCCCTTCTCATTACAGAGATGCACACTCACGTAATATGCTTAATTGGTAGTAGGCTTTCGAGCCTATACAGCTTGGAGTAAGACAACATGCATAAAGAGGATGATGTGGTCAAAATACTCATTTGCCTAATAATTCTGCACTCCCTGTAAAGCCCCCCAAAATAAGAAAAATTCCCTACCCTATTCTAAATTAAAAAAAGTTCAAAGCTCTTTTACCTTACCAGCCCTTAAAAGGGCCTTTTGTGGGGGCATGCCCCCAAAGAAAAACTGCTCTTTTGCCTGCAAAAAAAAAAAAACACAATACCACCCCCCAACATTACAACCCACCACCCACATACCCCTAAATCTAACCCAAACCCCCCTTAAATAAACCTAACACTACCCCCCTGAAGATCTCCCTACCTGTATTCACCAGCCGGGCCGAAACTCCTCATCGATCCGAGCGATGTGTTCCAGCAAGCGGCAGGAAGTGAAGTCTTCTTCCATCGGGGCGATGTCTTGAAGCAAGCAGGCAGAGAGTCTTCTTCCATCGGCGATGTCTTCAAGCAAATCGGCATCTTCAATCTTCTTTCTTCGCTCCTCCGCCGCGGAGCATCCATCCGGCACGATGACTTCCCGACGATGAGGTTCCTTTAAATGGACGTCATTCAAGATGGCGTCCGTCGAATTCCGATTGGATGATAGGATTCTATCAGCCAATCGGATATTAAGGTAGAAAAATCTGATTGGCTGATTGAATCAGCCCAATCAGATTCAAGTTCAATCCGATTGGCCTGATTCAATCCGATTGACTTCACTGCCGCTTGCTGGAACACATCGCTCGGGATCGGTATGAGGAGTTCGGCCCGGCTGGGTGAATACAAGGTAGGGAGATCTTCAGGGGGGTAGTGTTAGGTTTATTTAAGGGTGGTTTGGGTTAGATTAGGGGTATGTGGGTGGTGGGTTGTAATGTTGGGGGGTGGTATTGTGGCTGGTAAGGTAAAAGAGCTTTGAACTTTTTTTAATTTAGAATAGGGTAGGGAATTATTTTTTTATTTTGGGGGGCTTTATTATTTTATTAGGGGGCTTAGATAGGTGTAATTAGCTTAAAAATCTTGTAATCTTTTTTTATTTTTTGTAATTTAGTGTTTGTTTTTTTTGTAATTTAGTTTAGTTTATTTAATTGTATTTTTAGATAGATATTTGTAGTTTCTTTAATTTATTGATAGTGTAGGTGTATTTGTAACTTAGGTTAGGATTTATTTTACAGGTAATTGGGTAATTATTTTAACTAGGTAGCTATTAAATAGTTAATAACTATTTAATAGCTATTATACCTAGTTAAAATAATTAACAATTTACCTGTAAAATAAATATAAACCCTAACATAGCTATAATGTAATTATTAATTACATTGTAGCTATCTTAGAGTTTATTTTGTTAGGTAAGTATTTAGATTTAAATAGGAATATTTTAGTTTATAATATGAACTAGATTTATTTAATAAGAATTTAGTTAGGGGTGTTAGGGTTTAGATAGAGTTAATATAGTTTATATAAATACTATACGTAACTATATAACTATATTAACCCTAATATATTTAGGGTTTAATATAGTTAATATATATAATATAATAACTATATTAACTATAATATACTTATCGGTTAATATAGATAATATAGCTGGCAGCAGGGTAGGTAGATTAAATAGGGTTAATAATTTTAATATAGATTGCGGCAGTGTAAGGGGTTCACATTAGGGGATAGATCAGTTAGATGGTGGCGGTTTTAGGGGCTCACAGTAGGGGGTTAGTTTATGTAGATGGCGGCGGTTTAGGGGTTAAATACTTTATTAGGGAATGCGGCGGGGGATCGCGGTTGACAGGCAGATAGACATTGCGCATGCGTTAGGTGTTAGGTTTTATTTAGCAGATTGCGGTTGACAGGGAGATAGACATTGCGCATGCGTTAGGTGTTAGGTTTTATTTAGCAGATCGCGGTTGACAGGGAGATAGACATTGCGCATGCGTTAGGTGTTAGGTTTATTTTAGCAGCCAGTTTAGGGAGTTACGGGGCTCCAATAGTCAGCGTAAGGCTTCTTACGGCTGCTTTTTGTGGCGAGGAGAAAATGGAGTAAGATTTCTCCATTTTCGCCACGTAAGTCCTTACGCTGTATATTGGATACCAAACTGCACGGGTTTGGTATACCTGCCTATGGCCCAAAAAACTACGGGCGACGGCAGAAATATACGCGCGTAACTTCTAGGTTACGCCGTATATAGGATACCAAACCCGCGCAAATATTGGCGTCGCCGACTTTTGCGGGCGACGATTTTTATCGGATCGACCCCTAGATTTTTATTCTGAGAAATGTAATTTTTTCCACCATTTGCCGGCCCCTGTATCATATGACAGCTATCAGCCAATCACAGACTAGTAAACGTATACCCTATGGAACTTATGCACATTCTCAGTAGAAGCTGGTAGCTCATAAAGTGTGTATATAAAAAGAATGTGCAAAATATATACACATATTAACACATAAATATACTGTATATATAAGCATATACATACAGTATATATTTACTGGGACAACATAGTTCCCATAGACCACTAGGTAAAGGCACCTTTTCAGTGCCATTTTTTTTCTAACTGCCAACACCCGCCAACTTTAAACCTTTTAAACTGCTCTATTACAGTTATTTTATTAAAAATAAAGATGCCACTATCTTTATTTTTTAATAAAGTATATTACACTTGATCTTAGGGCCAATTGGTGGGCATTTATAAAATTAACCAGAAATCTGATCTATGGTTAATTTTCTGATCACTAATTGCCACCGTGAGCTTGCGGTAGCAAATAACCATTCAACTTATAATGGCTGGTTATTTATGGCGCACACCGCAAACGGGCAAATTTGCCTGTTTGCGTGCACGCAATAATTTAGCGCTCCACTTGTAATTAGCCCTTAACAAGGTGCCGCAGCTATCTCATATGCCATAAAATATAAATGCAGTAATGGTTATTGTGATCTGCTGGAAAAAAAAACAATATATAATTTGTGTTAGTAACAGAAATATGATGCACAATATGGCTTAAATATAGGTAGCAAAAAAACACAAAATTGCTCAGCACTTTGGTGAAAAAAGGCTTAGCAGCAAAAGGGTTAATAAATAAAATAAAATAAAAATGAACAACTTGTAATTTTGTCAGACAACAACATGATTCTAAAATAAACTAAAGACAAATAAATGTAAGTCTGTTAAATCCAATAGTAAAACCCGTGTGAAAATCCACAAAAAACATCTCTGTTTATCTTTTAGTTTTTGATACCTGTAAATCCAAGGGCCTGAAGAAACGGTGATAAGCTGCATAAGCAATCATCATCTATTTACAGCTCACGCTGCTGTCTAATGATAACAAGAAGTGAATGTTTTGGCTTTTTCTCAATCACCTGAGTTGAGGAATGTATCAGTAAACAGGTCTGACCTGTCCAACTTTCCGTCATAGGGATGAGAAAGGCACCAATCATTCAGTTATAATTACAGCAGCACTTTAAGGGTACCAGGAACACCAGCAGTCACCTCATCATTTCTGAGAATTGAGCAGTCAAATCTAATGTATTGGTCAGGAAGCAGTGCACTTTAAAGGGACAGTATACAATAAAGTCTTTTTCCCTTAAAGGAATAGTCTATGTCAAAATTAAACTTTCATGATTCAGATACAGCATGCAATTTTAAGCAAACTTTCTAATGTACTCCTATTATCAATTTTTCTTCATTCTCTTGGTATCTTTATTTTGAAATAGCAAGAATGTAAGCATAGGAGCCGGCCCATTTTTGGTTCAGCACCTAGTTAGCACTTTCTGATTGTGTCTAATGGTAGCCACCAATCAGCAAGCGCTACCCAGGTGCTGAACCAAAAATGGACCGGCTCCTAAACTTACGCTCAACTAAAGATAACAAGAGAACGAAGCAAAATTGATAATAGGAGTAAATTAAAAGTTGCTTAAAATTGCATGATCTATCTGAATCATGAAAGTTTAATTTTGACTGGACTATTCTATTAATGTGTTCCCAATTACTGTTTTTAACCAGCTGGAGAGTATAAAATCTATGAGAATTTGCTTTCTAAGGTTTATTTGTGTACTATGAATTAGCTGATTTTGTGTTTTGAAACCACAACCTAATAAAATAGGTTGAAGCTTGTAGATATAATCAGATCTCAATACTGTATCACATTGTGTACATATACATGCTTCTTTATCTTATATCTGTCCCTTAAACCAATCACAAATACTTGGAGAGAAACAATGGAAAATTAACATTTTATTACCTTATCTCTTCCATACCCCACTGGGAGTGTAATTTCTTTTAGAACGTTTTTGAGGCAAAAACTTTTAGAATAGGTGGGGATAACCGCAGGCTAAATCAACCATTTCAAATGCCAATATAAGGGTAATGGAAACACTTGTAAACAATATAATACACTCCAGCAGGTAAAGTGGATCATTGGGAACATTTAAAAGGGAGAACATTTTTTTAGTAAACTGTCCCTTTAAAGGGATAGTGTTCTGTATAATTTTCCCCTTTAATTTATTACCAATGATTCATTTTACCTGCTGGAAATATTTAAATTGTTTACAAATAGCTCCTTTATTTGTAATTTTAAATACCTGTTTTTTCCCGTTGGAACAGCCACCTATACTGAAGATTTAAATACTGCAGCAATGGCTACCGAAAAGCTATGTAAACAAGAGGTGAGCAGAAGAAAGCACACTCCCAATAGGTGAGGGAAAGTGATGGTTACTACATTTTCAATGTTTTCTCATACAGAGATAAGATAAGTAAACATTTTGGGTTTAGATAAAGTACTAAGACAATGCAATCTCTTCTGCATGCAAGCTTAGCCCATTTTAATAGGTTGTGGTTTTAAAGAGCAAAAACACAGTAAAGGACCAGTAAACCACAGTAGATTTGCATAATCAACAAATGCATTGATAACAAAACAATGCAACAGCACTTCAAATGAGTAGTAGATTTTTTTTTGACAATTTTAAAAGTTGTGTCTATTTCTACTCCCCCTGTACCATGTGACAATCATCAGCTAATAACAAATGCATGCACGTACCATGTGACAGCCATCAGCCAATCTCAAAATGTATCATACGTTTATTCTGTGAATTCTTGCACATGCTCAGTAAGAGCTAGTGACTCAAAAGGTTTTAAATATAAAAAGACTGTGCACGTTTTGCTAAATGGAAGTAAATTGGAAAGATGTTTTAAAATTGCTGCTCTGTCTGAATCATGAAAGTTTAATTTTGACTTGTGTCCCTTTAATGGGAAACCAATGTTACAATAAACTGTCCTTTAAAAACAGGATGCATTTGTTGTGTTTTTTTTTTTTATTTTTATAAGTGCTTACTATGAAAGGGGAGGGGGGGGACAGATACATATCATGCTGCAGCAATCAAACCATGATGCTTTTGATTTTACTGTGTATGCTTTAAAGGTAAAATAAAATTATCTATAAAATATTTAATTACGCAAAACATTCAAAATAATGTATTTGCCTAGAAAATGTGTTTTCCCCCCTACTCCTCCTAGCAAAGACATACATACTGTACCTAGCTACATACATGGCACAGCGCAGATGCTCATATACATCTGGCAGATAAGATAAACCATACTGAAGCTTTTTTAATTGGGTGTGTCCTAGAAATGCTCAGAAACAACACAACTGTGCAAAATTGTGTTAGTAAATGACAGTTTTAAATACTTAACAAACTGTCGGCTAGATTATGAGTCTTGCGTTAGGCTTAATAAGCAGCGTTGGCCGGTACCAGCGCTGCTTTTTAACGCCCGCCTGGTATTACGAGTCTTGCAGGTACAGGTGTACCGCCTCACTTTTTTGGCCAGAATCAGAAATACCGCAAATCCACTTACGTCAATTGCGTATCCCTATATTTTCAATGGGACTTGCATAGCGCCGGTATACGAATCTGACCAAAAGAGAGCGGTAAACCCTCTAATGTCAAGACTGGTACCCGCATTTTAAAGTCAGTAGTTAAGAGTTTCTACACTACAACGCCGTAGCATAAAACTCTTAACTAAAGTGCTAAAAAGTACACTAACACCCATAAAACTACCTATTAACCCCCTAAACCAAGGCCCTCCACATCGCAAACACTAAAATAAATATTTTACCCCCCTAATCTGCCGAACCGGACATCGCCGCCACTATAATAAATATATAAACCCCTAATCCGCCACACTTCTGCATCGCAAACACTATTTAAATAATTATTAACCCCTAATCTGCCGGCCCTAACATCGCCGCCACCTACCTACATTTATTAACCCTAATCTTTTGCCCCCACATCGCCGCCACTATTAATAAAGTTATTAACCCCTACACCTAAGTCTAACCCTTAACCCCCCCAACTTTAAATATAATTTAAATAAATCTAAATAAATTACTACAATTAACTAAATTATTCCTATTTAAAAACTAAATACTTACCTGTAAGATAAACCCTAGGCTAGGTACAATATAACTAATAGTTACATTGTAGCTATCTTAGGGTTTATTTTTATTTTACAGCAACTTTGTATTTATTTTAACTAGGTAGAATAGTTATTAAATAGTTATTAACTATTTAATAACCTACCTAGTTAAAATAAAGACCAAATTTACCTGTTAAAATAAAACCTAAACTAAGTTACAATTACACCTAACACTACACTATAATTAAATTAATTACCTAAATTAAATACAATTAATTACAATTAAATAAAATTATATAAAGTCAAAAAACAAACAAACACTAAATTACAGAAATAATAAACAAATTACAAGATTTTTAAACTAATTACACCTAATCTAATCCCCCCTAACAAATAAAAAAGCTCCCCCAAATAAAAAAGCCCTACATTAATTACAAATAGCCCTTAAAAGGGCCTTTTGCAGGGCATTGCCCCAAAGTAATCAGCTCTTTTACCTGAAAAAAAAATTACAATTCCCCCCCAACATTAAAAACCCACCAATCCCCCCTTAAAAAAACCTACCACTAACCCCCTGAAGATCACCTTACCTGGAGACGTCTTCACCCAACCTGGCTGAAGTCCTCAACGAAGCCGGGAGAGAAGTCTTCATCCAAGCCGGGCGAAGTGGTCCTCCAGACGGGCAGAAGTCTTCATTCAGACGGCATCTTCTACCTTCATCCTCCGGCGCGGAGCTGGTCCATCTTCAAGACATCGACGTGGAGCATCCTCTTCTTCCGACGGCTAAACACAGAATGAAGGTTTCTTTAAATGACGTCATTCAAGATGGTGTCCCTTCAATTCCGATTGGCTGATAGAATTCTATCAGCCAATCGGAATTAAGGTAGAAAAAATCCTATTGGCTGATCCAATCAGCCAATAGGATTGAAGTCCAATCCTATTGGCTGATCCAATCAGCCAATAGGATTGAGCTTGCATTCTGTTGGCTGATTGGAACAGCCAATAGAATGCGAGCTCAATCCAATTGGCTGATTGCATCAGCCAATAGGATTTTTTCTACCTTAATTCGATTGGCTGATAGAATTCTATCAGCAATTGGAATTGAAGGGTCGCCATCTTGGATGACGTCATTTAAATTATTTTCTGTAATTTAGTGGGGTTTTTTTTTGTACTTTAGATAATTTTATTTAATTGTAATTAATTGTATTTAATTTAGGTAATTAATTTAATTATAGTGTAGTGTTAGGTGTAATAAATAGGAATTATTTAGTTTATTGTAGTAATTTTATTTAGATTTATTTAAATTATATTTAAGTTAGGGGGGGTTAGGGTTAGACTTTAGGGGTTAATAACTTTATTATAGTGGTGGCGACGTTGGGGGCGGCAGATAGGGGTTAATAAATGTAGTTAGGTTGCGGCGAGATGGGGCGGCAGATTAGGGGTTAATAAATATAATGTAGGGTTCGGTGATGTTGGGGGCAGCAGATTAGGGGTTCATAAGTATAATGTAGGTGGCGGCGGTGTCCGGAGCGGCAGGTTAGGGGTTAATAATATAATGTAGGTGTCAGCGATGTCGGGGGCGGCAGATTAGGGGTTAATAAGTGTAAGATTATTGGGTGTTTAGACTCGGGGTTCATGTTAGGGTGTTAGGGGTAGACATAACTTTTATTTCCCATAGGAATCATTGGGGCTGCGTTAGGAGCTTTACGCTGCTTTTTTGCAGGTGTTAGGTTTTTTCTCAGCCGGCTCTTCCCCATTGATTCCTATGGGGAAATCGTACACGAGCACGCTCAGCCAGCTCACCGCTAATGTAAGCAGCGCTGGTATTGAGGTGAGATGTGGAGCAAAATTTAGGTGATTGTTATTCAGAAATTTTGCAATGTTGTGTTTAATTGCAGATATACACCGTGCCTATATAAAATTATTTTAAAGGACATTTTGTTTTTCATTGACAAGATTATTAATGCCGTTAAATTTTTGTATTGTTTTCATCAGGTGACGATTGAAAGCTTCAGGGGGTATTAAAGGGACAGTATACACTCATTTTCATATAACTGCATGTAATAGACACTACTATATAGAATAAGATGCACAGATACTGATATAAAAATCCAGTATAAAACTGTTTAAAAACTTACTTAGAAGCTGTCAGTTTGGCTCTGTTGAAAAGGTAGCTGGAAAGCCCACTGCAAGTGGTAAATAAGACCCTCCCCCTTCTTTTGCATATGAAAGACCCTTTACACAAACAGGAACATGCTGGAGAAGGTAGCTGACGGTATTCACATAAAACTTTGGGGCTTGGTTAGGAGTCTGAAAATCAGAGCAATGTTATTTAAAAATAAGCAAAACTATACATTTATTTTTTTTAAAAACTTTATGGGCTATATAAATAGATCATCTACAAAAACATTTATGCAAAGACAAAATGAGTGTATAATGTCCCTTTAACATCAGAAGCATTTTGTGAGGTTGGACACTTAAAGGGACAGTATACACTAATTTTCACTATAACTGCATGTAATAGACACTACTATAAAGAATAACATGCACAGATAGCTGATCTAAAAATCAAGTATAAAACCGTTTAAAAACTCACTTAGAAGCTCCCAGTTTAATTAGCACTGTTGAAAAGGTTAGCTGGAACACCCACTGAAAGTAGTTGTATACCAAAAAGTAGACACTCCCCCCTTCCTCTGCATATGAAAAAGACCCTTTACACAAACAGGAACAAGCTGGAGTAGGTATACATCAGTATTCTCCTAAAACTTTTTGACTTTCCTTTCCCTTTAATGTCTAATCCCATTATAACCAGCATTTTGTTTGTCAAGTGTCAGTTATATATCATATACTGTATCTTGCCTACCCATATGGTCTCTGACATACAATAGAAAAACGTTGTGTGTTCTATTGAAATTTATTTAACCCCTTAATGGCAGGGTACATTGCAGGTCTTTCTATATGGCTTGTTTTTCAATAGCACCGTCTTGCCACCAGCGGCGAGATCATGTTATTTCAGGAGGCCAGCAGGAGGGAGGGTATAATAGCATGGCCCTTGCTGAGGCCGAAAGACCCGCGCTCTTATAGGCAGGAAAACTCTTAACAACCAGCAACGTATGGGGTGCATCATGGTCGTTAAGGAGTTAAGCACTCTATTTGTAAAAAAAAAAAAGTTAACAGGACATGAAAGTAAAAAATGAAATCCTCATAGTTTAGACTGCAATTTTAATAGACTTTTTTTTGTTTATATCTACTATCAAACTGAAAAGCAAACCTCAGTAAGCTCAGGAGCAGCAATGCACTACTAAGAGCTAATTCCTGATTGGTGGCTACACACATATGCCTCTTGTCATTGGCTCAGCAGATCTGTTCCGCTATCTCCCAATAGTGCATTCCTGCTCTGGAGCTGGACTTTAGCCCTTATATATCAAGGGTCCTCACGAATGAGCCGTCAGTCGATGCCGGGCATACAGGGATGTACGTCCCTGTCCGCCAGTAGATTAATAAATCTAGCTCTTTATCAGTTCAGCCCATAATAATATAATGCTCTAATACAGTTTTATTTCCCTTTAATTAAAGCTAATGTGCACTGTAGTGTAGTATTTGTTTTGTTTAAATGGAGATTAGAGTATTTAGATCATTCTTATTCCTGTACCCCAGGAATTTTTACTTGGATCCCACTTCCTCATCACTGAGTGTGCTCCATTGAGTGATCTAATGTAAATGTTTCTGTATATATGTAGAAATGTTGGACTTACCTTTTATATTAATGATTAATTTGATGCTGTAAATATAGAAGTATATATGTTTGTTTAATTGATAGAAATACAAAATTTGTTCACTCACCCATTGAGTAAAAAATAAGATAAATACAGGTCAGTTCCTTTGTGAAAACTTTAGATTCCCTGTTATGGAGTGAGGCAATACTGAGTTAAATATGGTACAATATATAATTTGTTTAAAGAGACATGAAACCCAAACATTTTCATTCATGATTCAGATACAACACACAATTTTTAACAACTTTCAATTTCATATCCTGTGATCAAATTTGCTTCCTACCTAATTATGCTTTTCACATTGAATACCAAAGGAACAAAGCAAATTAGATCACAGATGTAAATTGGAAAGTTGTTTAAAGGGACAGTACACTGTAAAATTATTTTTCCCTTAAAGGGACATAATACTCATATGCTAAATCACTTGAAAGTAATGCAGTATAACTGTAAAAAGCTGACAGGAAAATATCACCTGAGCATCTCTATGTAAAAAAGGAAGATATTTTACCTCACAACTTCCTCAGCTCAGCAGAGTAAGTTCTGTGTGTAAAAAGTTATACTTCAGTTGCTGTCCAGCTGCAGGTAAAAAAATAAGAAATGAACAGCAGCCCAATCAGCATCAACAGTGCTGAGGTCATGAACTCGTTTACTGTGATCTCATGAGATTTCACTTAACTCTCATGAGATTTCATAGTAAACTTCCTTAAACTGAATAGGGAAATAAAATGAGGAGTGCATGAGGCCTGACTACCTTGCAGGTCCTGGTACAGGCTTACTGATTTGCTGCTTAAAGTCCTTTACAATGGGGTGTGAATACTTAGGACATTTTGAGGTAAAATATCTTTCTTTTTTACATAGAGATGTCAGGTGATATTTTCAAGTCAGCTTTTTACAGCTATGCTGCAGCACTTTCAAGTGTTTCAACATTTGGGTATCATGGCCCTTTAATGTATTTTCAATGACTTGTTATAACAGATGCAGAGTATAAAATGTTATGAAAAATTGCATTTTCAGGTTTATTTGTGTATTGAATTAGCTGGTTTTGTTTTTTTAAACCACAGCCTATTAAAATTGGTTAGGGCTTGCAGATAATATCAGATCTTATTATGTTATCACTTTGTGTACCACACACACACTTGCTTACTAATCTTATATTTGTTATGTAAATCAAAGCTCAATACTTCAAAAAATATAATTTTATTACTTAACTATTCTGCACCCCACTGGGAGTATAATTTCTTCTGCCCACTGTGTTTACTTAGACTTCTCAATAGCCGAGAAATATAGAAACTTTTAGTATAGGTTGGGATTCCACAGGCTAAATCAGCTATTTAAAATACTGAAATAAGGGTAAATGAGCTACTTGTAAAAAATTTAATACACTCTACTAGGTAAAATGGATCATTGGGAACAATTTAAAGGGGGGGGGGATTTGGGGGAAATTGTCCCTTTATAAATTGCATGCTCTGTCTAAATGAAAGTTGAATTTTAAATGTACTGTCTCTTTAAATACAGGTTCAGAGCTCATATTGTAACTGTTCTTTCAGTTTGCAGTATGTGTATCTACAGGATACAAAGTAAATCTATGAAACTTTCCAAAAATAACAAACTTTAGTGGATTGTGATAAATTTTTGTATAAGGAATTGGGTAAGGACAGTTACATATATGACAGGTGAAGATCATGCAGTTCAGTTGGTTGGTTAATGTTATAAGAATGAGTTACAGCTCTGCCACGCTGCTGTTGATATCTGTATTTATATAACAGCATTACAACACTTCCTTTCCCTCAGTGATGTCAATGAAGTGCCAACACCCAGATGCTTAGTGACCTTCTGTTTTTACTGCTCATACATTTACTGGTAATAATCTTAATTATAAGACATCTGGTTTTTCTTCTAATTTACACAGTATATCCAAGAACTTAGGAAAATCAAGAAACTACTTTGCATCAGATCAATTAAAAATGTCAAAGTCAGCTAAGTTCACTTAGGTAGTCTACAAGTGCATCTGTAAAACACTTATTGTGTTAATGAACAAAATTTATCTTATCGATACTATAAAAGCATTTGTAGCGCGTCCGCCATCGTCGTCAGTTGCGCGCACAGCCAAAGAATGTAGCTGCGCGACCAGCCAACAAAAGCATTTTAACCAAAAAACCTAACCACCCCGCACAAAGTATTAACAAAAAAAACACCTAACCACCCGCACAAAGTATTAACAAAAAAAATACCTAACCGCCCGCACAAAGTATTAACAAAAAAACACCTAACCACCCGCACGAAAAATAGCCAATAAACCTAACCGCCCGCACAAAGTATTAACAAAAAAACACCTAACTACCCGCACAAAGTATTAACAACAAAAAAAAACACTAACCACCCGCACAAAGTATTTAAAAAAAAAACACTTAACCACCCGCACAAAATAATAGGCCAATAAACCTAACCGCCCGCCACAAAGTATAACAAAAAAACACATAACCGCCTGCACGAAATAACAAAAAAACACCTAACCTCCCGCACAAAGTATTAACAAACACCTAACGCAAAATGTACCTCTAAACGCCAACCCCCACATTGCAAAATAATAAAGTAATTAACCCCTAATCTGCAAATTAAAACATTAACCCTTAAACTGCCAAACCCCCACAACACAAACGACCTAATTACACTATTAACCCCTAAACCGCAAAAAACCTCCACAACGCCAATGACCCAATTACAATAGTAACCCTTAAACCGTCAAACCCCCACAACGCAAAAAAAAAAAATCAATCTAATCACTAAGCCCCCTAACCTAAAACCCCATAACTTAACCCCAATTGTTTTACAAGATTTAAGATAAAATAAAAAAACACTAATATTACACAATTTAAAAAAATCTAACATTACAAAAAAAAAACACACTAAAATTACATAAAAAAATAAATGTAATTATCCAAAATAAAAAAAATGTAATCCTAATTTCATACCCCTATAAAATGTCCCCCCAAAATAAAAAACCCTAATCTAACACTAAACTACCAATAGCCCTTAAAAGGGCCTTTTGTAGGGCATTGCCCTAAAGCAATCAGTTCTTTTAACCTAAATAAAGTACCAATTACCCAACCAACCCCACAAAATAAAAAAACTAAGTCTAAAAAAATCTAAACCTACCCATTGCACTAAAGGGGCATTTGTATGGGCATTGCCCTTAAAAGGGCAATCAGCTCTTTTGCTGCCCATTAAATAAAAAAGCCCTAATCTAACCCCAAAATAGGTACTCACAGTTCATGAAGTCTAGTAGTGAAGGTCTTCTTCCAGGCGGCGACCTCTCCATCCAGCGCGGGGACATCTTATATCTTCATCTGGATCGAAAGCGGCATGGAGCAGAGGTGACCGCAGTGCAGGACCAGCGATCACGGAGCAGGACCGGTGGGCCACGGAGCAGGACCGGCCTGTTGGAGGTTCCTCTCATGTGGTCGCCGCCGCACACTGAAGATTGAATGCAAGGTACCCCCATTTATATTGCGGTACTTGCATTTCTATTGGCTGAAATTTTAAAAATCAGCTAATTTGAACAGCCAATAGGATTTCAGTAGCTCTCATCCTATAGGCTGATTTTAAAATTTCAGCCAATAGGAATTCAAGTTTCCTAAATAGGGTACCTTGCATTAAATATTCAGTATGCAGCGGTGACTGCATGAAGAGGATCCTCCACGCTGGCCTTGTTCCGCGACCGCCGGTCCTGCTCTGTGATCATCGGTCCTGCTCCGCGGTCACCTCTGCTCCGCCTTTCATCCGGATGAAGATAGATGTCCCTGCGCTGGATGAAGATGTTGCCGCCTGGATGAAGGACCTTCACCGCCGGACTTCAGGAACTGTGTGTACCTATTTCTGGGTTAGACTTAGATTTTTTTTTTTTTTTTTGGGTGTTTTTTTTTTTTTTTAGATTAGGGATTTTTTTTTATTTTTTAATAGGCAGCAAAAGAGCTGATACAAATGCCCCTTTAGGGGCAAAAGGTAGCTTAGGTTTTTTAGACTTAGGTTTTTTATTTTGGGGGGTTGTGTGGGTGGGTGGGGGGGGGGTACTTTTAGGGGGACTTTGCCATTTTTTTTTAGGTAAAAAGAGCTGTTTAACTTAGGGCAATGCCTACAAACGGCCCTTTTAAGGGCTATTGGTAGTTTATTGTTAGATTAGGGGGTGTTTTTATTTTGGGGGGGGGGTTATTTTTTGTAAGGGTATTAGGTTTAATTTTTTTTTTATTTTTGATAATTATGTTTATTTTTTTTCAGTAATTTTAAATGGACTGCCCTCTGGGAAGGCTTATTGCCCTAGTAAGAAATAAATAAAAAGGTTGTCAGTGGTGACACCTGGCTTTTTTTAACATATTATTGTGTCAATTTAAACCCTTTTGCTGTTTTTAAAAAAAATTCAGACTTGGCTGATATGTTCGTCAATATTGAGTCAACAGAAATGTCTTGAAATTACAATTTCAAACAACTTTCCAATTTAATTTTAACATCAATTTTGCTTTATTCTCTTGGTATCCTTTATTGAAGCAACAGCAATGCACTACTGGGAGCTAGATGAACACATTGGTAAACCAATGACAAGAGGCATATATGTTCAGCCAACCAATCAACAGCTAGCTCCCAGCTTCTGATCTTACCTAGGTATCCTTTTCAACAAAGGATACAAAGAATACAAAGTAATTTAAATAATAGAAGTCAATTGGAAAGTTATTTAAAATTGTATGCTGTATTTGAATCATGAAAGAATATTTATGGGTTTCATGCCCCTTTAATATATATTAGAGTACTTTTTGTATAGTTTATATCACCCAATTGAAGGGTCATTAAACACCTTATAATTTCAAGACATTTCTGTTTTCTCAATATTGCTATAACATGAGCCAAGTGCATTGTGTTGCAGTTATCTTAGAGAAAGATATGTAGAAGGGTTAGCCTTGAGAAGCAGGGTGCTTTTCCACAGCTCTGAGAATGATAAAATCCACAATTTTTCAAGCTAAATTATATGAAAATGGGACAAAATAAGCAATGAAAAGTATATTGCAAAGTTATTTAATTATGCACAACTAAAGATTTTATATTAAAATCTCAAATTGTTTCCTGCCCCCTTTAAGTACTGATTCACACAATTTCTGCACAAAAACTGTCACCTTATTAATGATTTACAAAACTGCATGAAAACTTGGTGAACGTATTTGTCTTATCTCCCCTTAATTGTGGTTATTAGGTCTGGCAGTCATGAGTTTCTCCACTGATCTAAACAAAAACTGCTTAGTATGTAGCTGGTTTAGGCAGTTCAAAGCATTTTACAAGGAAATATAGGTTACAGAATTTGCTTTTCAGCTTCTCTAGGGAGCACAGGACAGGTATTTTACTGCAAAACAAGCAAAATAAATAATATAATGTATATTGCAACTTTGTTGTTTTTTACTATGCATAAGTAAACGTCATTTTGCAATCTCAAAATGTTTTAATACTCTTTAGTTTTAAAGCTTAAATGATTTTGCATGTACTCTGCAGCGGCAATGCCCAGTAGATGACATTTTAAAACCTTGTAGAATTTTCTATTGTTTGTATGTTCTACGTGATTTTCTGTCACCCTCTGTCAGTCGCCATCAGTTGCAGTGTCACACCCTGGGTTTCTTTATTGCTAGTTACCTGGTGTGGCCACCACCTGTTTAACTCTTTAAAAACAGAGCAAGAAATGTATTACTGTGACATGAAAACCTGTTTTCTCAAATAAATTGTGGACCTGATTTCAATATTGAACATCACACAGGAAATAATTCATAAAAGCACCCAGCAGGTTACATACGGCACAGAGCAGTCCCTATCTCCTACACCTGTGCGTAACAAATCTGCTTAAAGGGATATACTAATTTGCTTTGTTCCCATGGTATTCTTTGGTAGAAGAGATACCTAGGTAGAGATCTAGAGCAGTACATGGCAGGAAATATGCCCATCTAGTGCTCTTGCAAATGGATAACATTCTTGCAAAACTGTTTGCACAAAGTGCTCCAGACACTGTGCACGCTCCTGAGCATAGATCCCTGCTTTTTTTAAATGAGATACACAGAAGGAAGAAAATGTGATAATATAAATATGGGTTTATGTCCCCTTTGGGTCCATTCTAAGCAATAGGAGTTCACTTGTGAAATGCATTGTATGGATTTTCATATTTAATTAATTCCAAAATGTGTGAAAATCTTATCATGACCCATTTATGTAACACTTTACAAATGCCTCTGTCACATTGTAATTTGGGTAACGACCCCTGCACCTTGTATGGAAAAATCCCATCGCAGCTACTCTAGTCTATCTGAAAACTATGTTTCTGCAGTTTAAAGGGACAGTCTAGTTCAGAATTGTTATTGTTTAAAAAGATAGATATTCCTTTATTACCCATTCCCCAGTTTTGCTTAACCCACAGTGTTATATTAATACACATTTTACCTCTGTGATTACCTTGTATCTAAGCCTCTGCAGACTGCCCCCTTATTTTAGTTCTTTTTACAGACTTGCATTTTAGCCTATCAGTGCCCGACTCATAATTAACTCCAACGGTGGTGAGAACAAGGTGGCACACATGAACTATGCACTGAGATAAGAGGCGGCCTTCAAGGTCTTAGAAAAGCAACCCTAGGTTTAGCTTTCAACAAAAATACAAGAGAACAAAGCAAATCTCGATGATGAAAGTAAATTGGAAAATTACTTGCCCTATCTGAATCATGAGAGTTAATTTTGACTAGACTGCCCTTTCTTTAAAGGGGACACTCAGGTTAAATTACATTTTCATGATTCAGATACAGAATGTAATATTAAACAACTTTCCAATTTACTTCCATTAAAAAAAAATGTGCACAGTCTTTTATATTTACAATTTTTGAGTAACCAGATCCTACTGAGCATGTGCAAGATTTCACAGACTATACGTATATGCATTTGTGATTGGCTGATTGCTATCACATGGTACAAGGGGAGTGGAAATATACATAACTTTGAAATTTGTTATAAAAAAAATCTACTGCTCATTTGAAGTTCAGACTAAGTGCTATTGCATTGTCTTGTTATCTTGCATTTGTTGATTATGCAAATCTAATGTGTTGACTGGTACTTTAAATGAGGCTTCTCACACTTTAAGTCCCACTGTAGTACATTTTTCAGTGACAAACCTGAACATTATAGTGACACATTTATATATTGTTTTTCTCAATAGACCTATCAAATTAAAACATTACCTTTATCTTATGTATGTACCATGACACTAGAGAAACACTACAACAAAAAGTTTTAAAAACAAATATTTGTATTAATAGATTGATAAACAAGGTTGCAAAAAAAAATAAAAAAAAAAATAGTGTGTGTTTTTTCTTCTAAACTCTATAGTTAAAAGAATAAAGGGTTATTCTCATATAAATAAGGGTCATTGGCCTTGATCCTCTTCTCAATGTATATTTATACATGAAGTGTTACCACAGTGATTGCTGGCAATAATAAAAACTATATAGAGGCTTTATTTTAAAGAGGGGCTCTGTGGGATTAAAAACAAGGGGTCATGTGGTCTCTAGGCCCTTTTGATAAACGTTATAAGCGCCCAGAGACCCCCAGCCTGCAAACAGTGTGGGTAAGTTCAAATCATACTTTCAAACTGTGACACATGAACACAAATAAAATATGTTCTCTAAGAGTTAGTTTATAATTGCAATAACGTGTTTGAAGGTTTAAAAATGTGAATTATAAATGTATTAACTCATATGAAATTATTAATTACCCATGCGATGAATCAATGTTATGTGGAAAAGCCTTAATTATATATTTGAAATACTTATTAATAATATTAAATGCAAAATCTATCCCTGCTTTTACTTTTCCTATGGCTGAGTATCTTTGTTTTTTATTTTTGGGTGTTCTACAAGATAGAACTTTTTTTTATCACATTCTGATTTGTTTTAAAAATTAATATTAAAAAAAACAAAAACCCAGCTGCTTTTCAATGTTTCTGTATACAAATTCACATGTTTTTAGAATGAGAGACATTTCTTTGAATGATACACTTCAGCCTGATCTATATTTGTCACTGATTTTCTGTTATTCATACCAGGGCCGGACAGGGAATAAAAAGCAGCCCTGGAAAAAAGTAAAGACCAGCCCTATTTTCCATTGAGTCGGTAGAATGCACATGCCCCATTTTTCTCAAAGGGGATTACTGGGACACTCCTTCCCTTTCAGAATTAAATAAAAAATATCAGATTGATGTTATGTAGGCACCCTACAACTCGGTTGCATCCCATTAGTCAGCCCCTTTAATTGTAGTTTTCCAGCCCCAGCTGCTGCAGCCCACGGGGAAATCTCCTGGTATCCTGGTAGGCCAATCCGGCCCTAATTCATACTTTTTCTCTCCTGTTGGTTTAAAACAAATATTTTAGTTTATATCTTATAAAAAGGAAGGGCGCCAGGAACTGCAACCTGTTATATGCCAGCAAACTGCTTATACTTGTGCTAATGAGCATTCAGTATGTACAGATTTTATTCATAAACATTTGCCATATCTTTGTTTTATCCTTTAAATAAAAAGATTTGTAATATCACGTCTTATAAGATATTTTGGAGGAGGATAACACCAATACTGGATTGAATGGAACCACAATGGATTTACACATAAAGTAATAGCAATTTCTATCTGTCACGCTCGGTGCATAACCGTTCAGGAGACAGACCCCTCATACCACAACAGTATGGAATCAATAATACATATATGTAGTGTGCACATGAATATATTAAAATGCTACTAAAAAACTATTGGGGAACTTTGCTTATGAAACAGGCATAGGTATATAAAAAAAAAGTGATGAAAGGATATGTTTTAATAAATGTCGGGAGGAAAAAACAACCTAATTGCAGGAAATCCAAATGACAAATGATTAATTCAGACTTTTTAATGTAAAGAGACATTTTGTTCTTTGCTACTTGGTTAAGCAGATTAAAGTTCCCAATATCTGTGTAGTGGGATAGTTCCTTATGGATATTATCCAAATAGTAGTAATATTTATGTCCAAGAGCAGCACAAACTGATAATAGTATTTATTATCATTTATTTGTATAGCGCTGCAAAATTGGATAGTGCAGGGTAAAAAAGTAGGGCTATACAATGATGAAGATTTGTAGGTAGATAGAAATACTGAACAGACTAAACTAATACAGGAGGAGAAGATCCCTGCTCCGAAGAGCTTACCATCTACAGGTTGAGGGTTCAGAGACATAAGATATGGGGTAGCTTGTCAAGTGTATTGTTCTTGCGGCAGTGAGTCAAGGCAGTTCAGAGTTATGATAGGAAGGCAAAAAGCAGAGGAGAGACGGTAAGTCTCTCTAGAATAGGTGGGTTTTCAAAGAGTGCCCAAAACTATACAAGGTTGGAGATAACTGATGGAGAGGGGTAAAGAGTTCCAGAGGACAGGACCAACACACTTTCCTGGAGACTAAAAGAGGGAAGTAGACATAATAGGAGCAGAGAGATGTAGATGAAAGGTGATCAACAGAGGACAGTTTGGGGAGTTTTTAGAGATGAGAAAGGAAATATAGTTGGGACTGCTGCAGTTCTTTATAGGATAGGGTTAATATTTTAAATTGTATTACTAAAGTATATTGGAAGCGCTGTAGAGAATGGCAGATTGTGGCAACCTCCCCCAGAGCAATCCAATGCAAGAACATGGGTTTACACATATCAGTTGATAAAGGAATTAGGCTAGTAGGTGATTTAACTTGTTATCTGTAAGTCAATATCCAGAGAAGGTCAAAATGAAAATAGAGAAGGAAGTTTTATCATCCAGAACGGCAGGCCCCTTCAAACATCCCCACATAGAAAAATTTGGTAATGTAACCTGTAGGGTTGGTTTCCAAAAAATGAAACAGGGACAGCTAGGCTCTGGCACATGGGAGTCAGCTTTTCACTGCTTCCCCTTTACCCATAAATCTATAAAACTAATGGGCATAAAATTCCCTGGGCAACTATTACTATGATGTGGTTGCCCCAATTTCTTGCTCTATTTAGTAGTTTCATACTGATATGCTAATGGAGCTAGTAGGCAATGGTGAGGTAGCACACTCTCTGAAAGATTTACTATTAATGGCAAGGGTGGATCTGATGATTGTAAAACATTATTGTAATAATTGCAGGCGCTCATTCAAAGGACTGAGGGTTTCCATAGCAGTGTAGGATTCCTCATATCAAGGTAATAAAGGTTGTTACATGCACTAAGGCAAGTCAGAGTAAGAACAAGGGGGTATTAATTAAATAATGAAGTCCATGTTAGGTTTTCTAAATTTCACTTGCAGAGTAAGATCTATAAACAGGCTGTATAACAGAAGGTCATGTTGTTCCACATAATTGAAGGAGGACACTGACAAGTGAAATACACTTTTTCAATAACTTTAATGGAGTTAAGTTATGTAAAGTGGGCCTGTATTCAAGTCAAATCCTGCACCCTATTTACAGATCTAAGTGGAGGGGCCATGGGTTTGGAGCATATCCGAGTATGGCCAAAAGAGTGTGTGACATTGAGGGCCACAAAAAATATGGCCCCCTTTTAGAATTGTTCCTAATAGTGGTGGTGATTGAGCTGTGGCATAACCAGTTAAAGGACAAGAGAGTGATATTCTGGACAGTCAATGCTACAACAAACTTTAATCCAAGTCAGTCATGGTATTTAAATTCCTCAGTATTTGGTACTTAGATGCATGCAGGGCATATAAATGATCACAATGTTGTTTATTGACAATTATTTTTCTCTTGTAGATAAATAAGTGGTGAGAGGACAGTCACAACTTGGGCAAGTCAGACTAATCAGTCCTATCACAAAAATATCACAGATAAGTTAACAGAGGCTATCCCACAGGTAGCCAACGTACCTAATGGTGGAAGCAAACTTGTTTTGGGTTATAGCAGTTCCCCAGGGTTGTAATTTGCAACTGGTAATAATGCAAGGCAGGGCTCAGTGGCCCTTATGGGCAAGCCTGGATTTTTCAGCTGAGTTTGGGCACTAGGGGGCCATGGGCACTTTCAAGTGTGTTGGGGGTAGCAGGGCTCCTCCATCAAAGATTTATTTAACTAACTGGTTATGCCCCAATTTTCATTTTACTGCTTAGTTGTAGACTCATTGCCATTTCAAATAGATACAATTGACTTAATAACGTGACTTCAATTTTATCACTGACAGCTGTTTTGTGTCTTTTGTTGGTAAGAAAAGGTGGGTTAGGAATCAGAGGGTATCAATCTATGGTTATACACAGCAGATGAGTTGAGAAAAAATTGTATAAGTAGATGAAGCGAGCGCCAAGAAGGCTAAGGTGAATGTATAAAAAGTCACAGTTTTATTGTACACAATATAAAACACAAATCAAGCTAAAATTCCTGGATCCATGATTTACAAGACAAAAACAATAGTAAACAGTAAGTGTAAAAGCAGCAACATCCTATGAAAAAGACAACAATAATCTTCACATAGAGATGAAAATAAAATAGCTAATGATATATTGTTGGGGAAAAAAAATATTCCAATAAGAGTATTTGATGTGAGCTCCAATAAAGTTGTCCCAATAAAGTGTATTGTGTGAAAGTGTCCCAAAATTTTCAAAAACAATCACTCCAAAGTAAACTACAAATGATGAAAATGAAAAGTGAAAAAGTGAAAAAAGGTAAAAAAAGTATAAAAATGGTGAAAGATATAGAAAAATATAAAAATATAAAATAAAAATAAAAATGAAAAACACTTATTCCAATTGGAACCACAGTGACCCTCAAGGGATGATATACAATACTAAATTCATCGTAGTTCTTTGTAGTACCTGTTTTATTAGAGATGTTGTGGATTCCATACAAGGAGGGCATGGCTCAGAAAATAAGTCATTTTTAACATTCTCTTTAATGGGTTTTAGATGCAAAATACCCTAAAACCTGAATGGTTACATTTACATTATTATTTATGAAATGAACACATGCTTTTGTAACTAATCTATAGAGCTAAATTGCCTTTCTAACGAACCTAAGAACTAGATTTTAAGTATTTTTATGAGCTGAGAGATTTTATTTAGGCCTGTGCCATATTATACTTGTAAGAGTTTTGCTTTCTTAAGGGACAGTCTAGTCAAAATAAACTTTCATGATTCAGAAAGGGCATGTATTTTAAACAACTTTACTTTTATCATAATTTTTCTTTGTTCTCTTGGTATTCTTAGTTGAAACCTAACCTAGGTAGACTCATGCTAATTTCTTAGCCCTTGAAGGCCGCCTTTTTTTCTGAATGCATTTTGACAGTTTTTCACAACTTGAGGGCGTTAGTTCATGTGTGCAATATAGATAACATTGTTCTCATGCATGTGGCGTTACCTAGGAGTCAGCACTGATTGGCTAAAATGCAAGTCTGTCAAAAGAACTGAAATAAGGAGGCAGTCTGCAGAGGCTTAGATACAACCAACACAATATAACTGTGTTGGTTATGCAAAATGGGGAATGGGTAATAAAGGGAGTATCTACTCTGTTTAAACAATAAAGTGTAGATTGTCCCTTTAAATTTATGTTTGGTGAAATAATAATGTGGCATTTATTTGCTCCTTCATTTGAGTATTATTGTCTTTCAATGCTTCTATAGGAACTATTTTCTTCTGAAGCTTGAATATGTGCATCTGAAATAAGTCCTAGAGGAACTGAATCCCGTTTATAATGTTGCCCGACTAATAGCTCATAAATAAACTGTTGCCCAATATCAAAAAGCATTTAAAAAAACAAAGGCATGAAAATGATGCTATGTGTTTACTTGACCCTTTAACACAGGAAAAGGGAAGATGTGTGAGTAGCTGTTCTAACCCCTTACAGCAAACCTACCCAGTGAGTAACGCCCCCCAAACCAGTAGTAAGGCTGTATCCATTAGTCTTCAGGTTCCCATGTGAGTCAAATGAGTGAGGCACAGAATTAACACAAGAAGGATATCCCTAAACTGTCTATTCCGTTTCAATACATTAACAGTATAAATCTGGAAGGAAAGTTAGCAATCAAACAAACTCAAAAATACCGACCCTTTGTTTTAAAAAAGAAGTTTATGTGAGATTGTTACTCGTGTAATTTCTATGTGTGACACTGTATTCTTACTTCAAATAAGAGAGTTTCTTATCTCTGATATTGACATTTTTATTTAAAATAAAGATACTTATAGTGTGCTTTTCAGGTAATGACATCTTAAAGTGAATGTAAAGTTGAAGGAATGATTGCCCCGGTTTTTAGACAAAACTATTTTAAACAGGGGCACTTTCATTCATTTACTTTACATTGCAGCGTTTTTTTTTTTTAAATACTTACCTTTTTCTTTAGCAAACCCTAGCCGGCGATCCTCCGTCCCGCAGTGCCTCTGTACTTACCTTATCTGGGTAATTTGGATTACCCGGCGGTAATCTGATATTACCAAGCAGCTTGGGTATAGCCCGATGTAATGTAATTCCCCCCATCTACATTATTATTTTTTTTTGCCTCTGCCCTGGGAGGTTCAAGGTAGGCAACCCACGATCCTCTAGTATCCCACCCCAAAGTGAACCTTGGGGAGTAAGACGGAGGCACAAAAGATAGTGAAGATGTGTGAATTACAATGTATAGTATATATGTTTGATGCAGTGACTCAATGCACTCTGAGAAGATTTATCATGTAAAAGAAAACGGATACTACCAGACGGATAAAAGGCAAAAATCTTTATTTCCAAACATCATAAAAAATATACGGTAAAGACAAGGACTGACACGTGTCGGGCTTCACAAGCTAGCCCGTACGTAATCATAGACTCAATGCACTCTGAGAAGATTTATCATGTTACATTGGGCTTTACCCACCAGCCCACAGGTTTACCGGGTAATGCTAGAATTATCCAATTTCTTACTTTACCCGCAACATATACATTATTAATAGGCAAATACATCGTAAGGAATTGAAGTAAAATCTACAAATAACCTATCATGTGCAACTATTTAAGTGGATTTAAATCCTAGTTTAGATTATCAATATTATTAAATGAGAATTAGTAATAGAAATGTATATGAAGTGTGAAATAAAAAAACCAATTAAATGAAATAAATCCAAGTAAGGATAATAAGTGTAAATATTAAAAGAAAATCCTCAGTTCATCTAAAATAATAGTAAACTAATATGTTAATGGTGGAAAAATTTTTAATTGGTGTATAGGAAAGTCATAAAAAATGAAGAGAAAATAAGTGATAGTGATAAAATTCCAAAGATATAGGGAAACATATGAGAATGTTATAAAAATAGACCTAATGTGATGATGCATTCTGTATTCAGAATACCATTCATAAATGTAACCAAAATATTTCTATTGTATAATAAATTTATTAAATATACATAAAATGTATCTATTATCATTCAAACCACGTGGTTTTAGAGCATCTAATAAGTAAATCCACTTACATTCGGCTTGTAGTAATGATTTTTCCAAATTACCTCCTTTAATACCTAATCGATATTTTTTGAATAACAGTATATTTAATGATTAATGATTTTGGGTCACTGTAATGATATCTTTGAAAATGTTTAGCAACTGTAGTTATTGATTTCCTTTTAGATTAATCTCTGTCAGTATATAATTTCTGACAGGGGCAGTATAAAACATAAACTACTCCTGAGATCGACATGTGAAATGATTTTGTAGAGGATGGGATTTCCCTGTTTTATATACTATATTTTTGATCTTGTATATTTGAGCACAGATTGAGCCTGTTCCACATGGATATATGCTTGGATTAAAAATCACTCGTTTTAGGGATATGGATATAATGACTTGAAACAAGTTTGTCTTTTAAGATTGGAGAGTCTCCAATGACAAACTAAGACCCCTTTTTCGAATTATTGAAGACAATGATGGTTATTCTGCAAGATTTTCCAATTTTTATTATTATTTGAATAACCTGATGCATTTGAGGATTATAGGTTGTTCTTAATCTTGGGACAACCAGTCTTGGTATTTTTTTCTCAAGGTTATAATTAATCCTTTCTGTTGATGTTTAGGGCCTTGGATTAGGCCTCTTTATAGATCTCTTGTAACTGTATCCTCTTGTAAGTAGTCCATTATATAATTACTTTCATGTAAATAAATGGCAGTATTAGAGCAATTAGGCCGTAATCGTAAAAATTCCCATAGGAAATTGATCTTAAAGTGCATTTTTGATGAGCACGGGAATAATGTATCAAAGTATTAGTAGCTCTATCTTTATGATACATAGTGGTACTGATGGTTCTATCTGTGTTTTTTCTTAATTGTTAGATCTTAAAAACAAAGCTGCTGTTGATGTGCTTTATATGTCAATTTAATGTTCTTTTGTTAGTGTTCAGCTTCTGCATGAACTGATCTAATTGATCTCTAGTTCCATCCCAAATTAACAGCACATCATCAATATACCTTATCCATAAAGGTATGAGGTCAGTATAAACTCCCATTCCTTCTCTGAATACATCAAATAACCTCCAATGTCCCAGAAAATGGTTAGCGTATGAGGGGGCACAAGCTGTGCTCATGGCTGTTCCCTGTATTCGAAGATAATATCGATATATAAAGGTGAACAAATTGTGTGTTAAAATAAACTTCAATAATTTAATAATAAAAATTGTTATGATCTTTATTATTAATGGCATTAGTAGATAGGAAATACTTTATGGCTTAATGCCATCAGTATGTCTTATACTGGTGTACAGTATCAGCTGTTACTATCCACATGTTATTCGACAACTGGAGCTCTTGTAACATTTATAATACTACATAGTATTGAGTATATATGAGGGTAGAGTAGTTAAATATTCCCTTAATCTCATGTCTACATATTTACTGGCAGTTTCAGTTAGTTTTTTATTGCCTGATACAATTGGCCTCCTTGGAGGCTCTGATGAGTGTTTGTCAATTTTTTGTAAAAAAAAAATGGTAGCCATTTTAGGATTTTTCTGAACAAAATATTTTTTTTCGGTGTTGGGTAATTATATTTAACCTTGCTTTATTTATTAGATTATTATATTGATCTTTATATGAATTCAGTAGATTAAATATATTTTTTTTATAATATGTGGTGTCAGTTAGTTGTCTCATAGCTTCAGTGACATACATGTCTCTAGTATTTATTGTCAAAGATAGTGGAAAACAGCACATACTTTGTCACTGGGGCATGGAGTCACAGACTTGCCAAGTCTTCTACTGCAATATCAAGCAAAAAATTCCATCCTCCAATTTTTAAAACAGACCTTTATTTTCTCATAATTGGGTCCAAGGAAAAAAGTATACAACGTTTCAGGCCTGCACTAGGCCATTTGTCATGTACTACATTTCCACCCTTATCAGAGGGCTTAATAATAGTATCTTGTGAGGTCTTAATCTCATTTAATGCCAGTTTTTCCTGTTGTGATAAATTGGATTTAATGTTCATTACAGGTAATCCTTTAATTTGTTCACACGTCATTTCACAAAAAAAAACTTGTTCTTCTGATGATACGGACATAGGGCAAACATATGTAGATTTAGGTTTGAAATTGTGTTTCCAAGTAGGTTCAGTGATTGTGACTTGTTCATATTGGGTACTGGTACTTTCCAACATTAGTTCTTCCAATATGTTTAAAGTAGCATGATCCTCTTTATTTAAATCAGTACCTTGAATATATAATCAGTACAGAATATATTTTTTTCAGTAATAATTTTCTGGAGAAAATATTTATGTCCTTCACAAGTTAAAATGTATTTATTGCATAAGTGGGACAGAATGTTAAACCTCATTTTAACTCATGATCATTTGTTAATTCATGTAAGATTAATAATTTTTTGGTGTTCATCCTTATCTTGGAAAATGGACTCATCTCTCTTCCTAGCAGATTGTTTGATTGGACCCTGATATTTGTGTTTTTGTCCTCTCAATGTGTGTGTACTTATAGGGGTCTGAATTGTCTGAACATTGTCTGTGAAGCAAGGGATAAAAAAAGAGGACTGTGCTTTAGTTTGCATTTTTGGTCTAGTGGATTCCAAAACACTAGTGTTGGAAGTACTTGGCTTAGTTAGTTAAGCATGGGTTTAGTGGGGGCCCTGGTGCCAGAGTGGGGGCATTGTACCTGGATGTGGTGTTTGTTGCTCGGGGGGCTATAGAGTGTGGGGCGTCCTGTTAGGGGTCTGTCCCTTTAAGGGCCATGGATTGTAAGGTCTGGCCCTGAATGTTGGGTGCCCTGTCTATGGCCCTTGACGTGGGGGTCTTGGCCCTGGATGTTGGAGGGGCTGGTGGGGGCAGGGCAGGGAGACTACCATGTTAAGTTGCATAAATTTGAATAAATTTGGGTCAGTAGACCGTACATTATTCTAAAGGGAAAACAATAACTACAGTTGCTAAACATTTTCAAAGATATTAGTACAGTGACCCAAAGTCATTAAAATATACTGTTATTCAAAAAATATCATTAGGCATTAGAGGAGGTAATTAGGAAAAACCTTTACTACAAGCCAAATGTAAGTGGATTTACTTATTACATGCTCTTAAACCATGTGGTTTGAACAATCATAATAACTTTTATGTATAGTTATAAATTATTATAAGATAGAAATATTTGGTAACATGTATTAATGGTATTCTAAATACAGAATGCATCATCACCTTATGTCTATTTTCCTAACATTCAAATGTTTTCCTATAATTCTTTGGAATTTTATCGCTATCACTAATATTCTCTTTATTTTTATGAATTTCCAATACACCAATTTGAGTTTTTCCACCATTAACATATAATCTCACTATTATTTCAATGAACTGAGTATTTATTTTTATATTTACACTTATTATCCATAATTTGACTTATTTCCTTTAATCTAGTTTTTTATTTCACACTTCATACACATTTCTATTACTAATATTCATTTTATATTGCATCCGATACGATATGAAATCCTTAATAATATTGATAATCTAAACTAGGATTTAAATCCACTTAAATAGTGTGCACATAATAGGTTATCATTTGTAGATTTTACTTAAAGGGCCATAATACCCAAATGTTTAAACACTTGAAAGTGATGCAGCATAACTGTAAAAAGCTGACTAGAAAATATCACCTGAACATCTCTATGTAAAAAAAGAAAGATATTTTACCTCAAAATTTTCTCAGTAGCCACATCCCATTGTAAAGGACTTCTAAGCAGCAAATTAGTATGTCTGTCCCAGGACAGCGGAAGGAGCGAGCTTATGTGCACTCTCATCTTATTTCCCTATTCAGCTTAGGGAAGTTTACAATGCAATCTCATGAGAGTTAAGTGAAATCTCATGAGATCAAAGTAAAAGAGTTCATGACCTCAGCACTGTTGATGCTGATTGGCTGCTGTTCATTTCTTCATTTTTTTAATTTTTTTTTTTTACCTGAGCAGCAGTTGAGTATAACTTTTTACACCGAACTTACTCTGCTGAGCTGAGGAAGTTGTGAGGTAAAATATCTTCCTTTTTTACATAGATAGTGATGCTCAGGTAATATTTTCCTGTCAGCTTTTTACAGTTATACTGCATCCGTTTCAAGTGATTTAGCATATGAGTATTATGTACCTTTAAATTCCTTACAATGTATTTGCTTATTAATAATAAATATATATATTTGACTTTTTTTTTACCCCCCCCTGATGACAACAATCATGGTTCAGCTAGGATTACAGTGTTCATATCCAATCCAATTTAAGCAGGAAGTTCAGAAATGATGCGTTTGGTCTACATGTCAGAATTATAGCTCCACATGGACCTTAAAGGGACATGAAACCCAAATTTTTTCTTTCATGATTTAGAAGGAGCATGCAATTTTAAACAACTTTCTAAATTATTTTTATTATCTAACTTGCTTTGTTCTCTTGATATACTTTGCTGAAAAGCATATCTAGATAGGCTCAGTAGCTGCTGATTGGTTGCTGCACATAGATGCCTCATGTGATTTACTCACCCATGTGCATTGCAATTTCTTCAACAAAGGATATATAAAGACTGAAGCAAATTAGATAATAGAAGTAAATTGGAATGTTGTTTAGAAATTGTATTCTCTACTTCAATCATGAAATATTTTTTTGGGGTTCAGTGCCCCTTTAAACAATGATTAGTAAAGATCTATGATTGAACAAGAAGACCAATGAGATCGTTTCATTGTTGAAATGGAAACTAATTGAAATCAAAGGGAGGATTTTGTATACTGTATATACTGCATAACCGTGTCGGCAAGCTCCCCCTCTGAGAAAGCGTGACTGTGAAACGCATGTCAGGTGATTTGTTCTGGGAGCCTGTTTCCCATTTGAATGTGCTTATCATAGCGATATTTCTCATACTGATATTATAACGAATATCTGCAAGTGGTTTAATATTTAAGTCAATTTCGATACTATCTATAGGCTCTGTTTTGCAAAAAATAATGTTAAAAAAAATGTCAACTCCCGGATTGCAGTAGCTTAGTTTGTTCTTCTGTATTTGCAAACAGTTGCCCATTTGATTGATAAGTAAGCCACACGGAATTTGAGATTCAATCATGCATGCAATATCTAATTTAGCTGTGGTTTTAGCGTTTTAATTTGTATGAGTGCGGTTTGGATGTTTGTTTTTTTCATTTGTTTTATTAATAAAATAGTTTGGTGTGATTTGGATATAAGAAGATTCTCCATGAATATTTCTTTCACTTTGGTAATAACCACTTGATTTAAGTGTTAGGATTTGACATACTTTTATAGTTATTCTTTCTGTTCAAAACTGTTTTAGAGTTATCTACAGTACAAGCCTGCTTACAGGAACAATTGAACAGTAATGTTCTCCTCTCTACATCCTTATTGCTGAACATCAGACATAACTACTGCTTGATGCCTTTGACAGATGAATGTGGATTTTGTAAAGTAACATATGACAGCTTGAGTTAGAAGCACAGTGGAAACACCCAGAGGATCAATGTTATCTTTTGTGTTTTTTCTTCTTTTTTTTTTGTAATCTGTAAGTGGATCCTAAATGTACTGTATTACCCTTTTAACAAAATGAGTCAGACTGTGTTAATGATCAGCACAGACAAAATGTATCTAAAGTGAGATGACAAAGGTCCTTCTCAAATACTTATATACAGCATCAGGACTCCAGTGGTTTTACTTCAAATAACTATAATTCTAAACCAGACTTTTAAATTGTGCTAAATTCATGGAAACAATAGAAAGTTTTATAAGAAACTTATAACAACCCGTTAACTGTACAATCCAAGACTTATTATAACTAATTTACCAAACCTTAGTGCAACCCAATAACCATATACCCTAAGTCTTATTACCACCAAATAACCATACAACCCAAGCCTTATTACCACCACTTAACCATACAACCCAATCCGTATTACCACCAAATAATCATACAACCCAAGCCTTATTACCACCAAATAACCATACAACCCAAGCCTTATTACCACCACTTAACCATATAACCCAAGCCTTATTACCACCACTTAACCATACAACCCAAGCCTTATTACCACCACTTAACCATACAACCCAAGCCTTTATACCACAACTTAACCATACAACCCAAGCCTTATTACCACCACTTAACCATACAACCCAAGCCTTATTACCACCACTTAACCATATAACCCAAGCCTTATTACAACCACTTAACCATACAACCCAAGCCTTATTACCACCACTTAACCATACAACCCAAGACTTATTACCACCACTTAACTATATAACCCAAGTCTTATTACCACCACTTAATCATACAACCCAAGCCTTATTACCACCACTTAACCATACAACCCAAGCCTTATTACCACCACTTAACCATACAACCCAAGACTTATTACCACCACTTAACTATATAACCCAAGCCTTATTACCCCCACTTAATCATACAACCCAAGCCTTATTACCACCACTTAACCCCTTAATGACCGGACCATTTTTCAGTTTTCTTACCCTTAATGACAATGGCTATTTTTACATTTCTGCAGTGTTAGTGTTTAGCTGTAATTTTCCTCTTACTCATTTACTGTACCCACACATATTATTATATACCGTTTTTCTCGCCATTAAATGGACTTTCTAAAGATACCATTTTTTTCATCATATCTTATAATTTAATATAAAAAATATATAAAATATGAGGAAAAAATGGAAAAAAAACACACTTTTTCTAACTTTGACCTCCAAAATCTGTTAAACATCTACAATCACCAAAAAACACCCATGCTAAATAGTTTCTAAATTTTGTCCTGAGTTTAGAAATACCCAATGGTTACATGTTGTTTGCTTTTTTTTGCAAGTTATAGGGCAATAAGTACAAGTAGAACTTTGCTATTTCCAAACCACTTTTTTTCAAAATTAGCGCTAGTTACATTGGAACACTGATATCTGTCCGGAATCCCTGAATATCCCTTGACATGTATATATTTTTTTTTAGAAGACAACCCAAAGTATTGATTTATGCCCATTTTGGTATATTTCATGCCACCATTTCACTGCCAAATGCGAGCAAATAAAAAAAATTGTTCACTTTTTCACAAATTTTGTCACAAACAATTATGGCACAAATGGTTGTAAATGCTTCTCTGGGATCCCCTTTGTTCAGAAATAGCAGACATATATGGCTTTGGCGTTGCTTTTTGGTAATTAGAAGGCCGCTAAATGCAGCTGCGCACCACACGTGAATTATGCCCAGCAGTGAAGGGGTTAATTAGAGATCTTGTAGGGACCTTGAAGGGTTAATTTTAGCTTTAGTGTAGTGTAGTAGACAACCAAAAGTATTGATCTAGGCCCATTTAGGTATATTTCATGCCACCATTTCACCGCCAAATGAGAGCAAATAAAAAAAAAAGTGACATTTTTCACAATTTTAGGTTTCTCACTTAAATTATTTACAAACAGCTTGTGCAATTATGGCACAAATGGTTGTAAATGCTTCTCTGGGATCTCCTTTGTTCAGAAATAGCAGACATATATGGCTTTGGCGTTGCTTTTTGGCAATTAGGAGGCCGCTAAATGCTGCTGCGCACCACACTTGTATTATGCCCAGCAGTGAAGGGGTTAATTAGGTAGCTTGTAGAGAGCTTGCAGGGTTAATTTTAGCTTTAGTGTAGAGATTAGCCTCCCACCTGACACATCCCACCCCCTGATCCCTCCCAGACAGCTCTCTTCCCTCCCCCACCCCACAATTGTCCCCGCCATCTTAAGTACTGGCAGAAAGTCTGCCAGTACTAAAATAAAAGGTGTTTTTTTTTGTTTTTTGTTTTTTTTAATTATTGAGCTGTGATGGACCCCTGCCTTAACCCCCAACCTCCCTGATCCCCCCCAAACACCTCTCTAACCCTCCCCACCTACCTATTTGCCACCATCTTGGGTACTGGCAGCTGTCTGCCAGTACCCAGTTTTCCCCAAAAAATAAAGTGTGTTTTTTTGTTTTTTTTTTAGTGTTTTTTTCATTTTTTCTGTAGTGTAGCTGCCCTCCCCAGTACCCCCACCCCCCTAACCCTACCAGATCCTTTTATTTAAAAAAAAAAAAAAAGTTTGCTGCCCCCCCTCCCTCTTAACAAAACTCATTGGTGGCAGTGTTTGCTGCGCGTGCGCACACACACACGCGCGCGCGCGCACACGCAGGCCCCCCCTCCGCATGCTCCCAGCATCCGGCGTGCACAATGCACTTGTAGGAACCGGATGCCGGGTAGCGATGGGCCGCCCATACTCCTCCCTTGTAAGCTCCCACCCACCAACGAACGGCCCCATCGCTACCGGTGCAGAAAGGGCCACAGAGTGGCTCTCTCTACATCGGATGCTTTTTAAAGGGTATTGCAGGATGCCTCAATATCGAGGCATCACTGCAATACCCTGAGAGCTGCTGGAAGCGATTGCGATCGCTTCCAGCACTCTCTTAGACAACTGACGTACCAGGTACGTCCATTGTCACTAACTGCTAGTTTTTGCAGGACGTACCTGGTACGTCAGTTGTCATTAAGGGGTTAAAGAGACATGAAACCCACATTTTTTCTTTCATGATTTAGATAGAGCATGCAATTTAAAACTTCTTTCTAATTTACTTCTATTATCTAATTTGCTTAATTCTCCTGATATTCTTTGCTGAAAGGCATATCTAGATAGGCTCAGTAGTGGCTGATTGGTGGCTGCACATAGATGCATCGTGTGATTGGCTCAATCATGTGCATTGCGATTTTTCCGCAACAGATATCTGAAGAATTAGATATCTGCACATTAGATAATAGAAGTAAATTGGGATGCTGTTTAAAATTGGATTCTCTATCTGAATCATGAAATAAACTTTTTGGGTTTAATGTCCCTTTAACCATACAACCCAAGCCTTATTACATGCTATTAGCCATACACAATTTTATATTTGTTTAGACAAGCACAAAATCTCAACACACCTGTGTGTGTTGTTTATAGACTGGAATACATGTGAAGAAACACAGTTCTCTGGCCCTCATTCCAAACAGTTTATCTATGAAAACATTGGATAACAGCATGGGTGTTTCTTTTAAATAAATTTCAAAGAATTCTCCAATTAATAAGAAGAGCTGGCGACTGAGGGACGCTATTTTACGTACACGCACACGTGAGACACTGCATAAGAACTAGACCAGCAAAGGGGGTAAGTTGTGCAGCGATGGGCAGCAAATCGAAATATATATTATATGAATATATACATATATATTTATGTATTAATGTGTTTATATACACATAAATATATATGTATATAAGCATATACTGTACATATATATTTACATGGAACACAAAGTCTCCATAGACCTCAATGTAAAGACACTTTTCACCCCACACCCGCCAACTTTAACCCCTCATAAGTGCTTCTTGCAGTTATTTTTCAAGAAGGAAAATGCTAGATTTTATTTTATTAAGAAATACACACTGTTTTTTGGGGGCAATTGGGGCACATTTTGAAAATTCACCAGAGATCTGATCTCTAGTTAATTTTCTGAGCACTAATTGCTACCGTGAGCTCACGTTAGCAATAACCAGCCACTTGTAATGGCTGGTTATTTATTGCGCACCTGTATACGGGGAATTTTCCCGTTTACATGCACGCGATAAATTAGCGCTCCACTAGCCCATTATAAGTTAAAGAGACATTAAACACTTTGAGATTGTAATGTTTAATTATATGTAGTAAAACAACAAAAAAGCTTTGCAATATACTTTCATTATTGATTTAATCCTGTCTTTCTATAATTAAAGGACTAGTAAATACAGTATATTTGCATAATAAACAAATGCATGATAAAAAGACAATGCAATAGCACTAAATCTGAATTTCAAATGAGTAGTAGAATATTTTTTTCTCTCACTACAAAAATGCCAAGGACCAGGGTTCAGTCCAATGGTTGTAGATATTGCAGAAGACAGACAGCACTCACTGGATTTCAAAGAAGTGAAAGACTCATTTATTGTGTGACGTTTCGGGGACTTACTCCCCTTCCTCAGGTGTGATATACATATTATACATAACTGCTACTAGAATAACAAACTGCTCTTGCCTCTGTTGAAGGCCTTCAAGGGACATAAAACACCTGTTAAAACCTGCAGGTGTTAAAACCATGCTTTGTCCCACTCTCCCTACAGAGACCAAAGTTAAATATCTAATCTAGGTTTTTAAAATAATGCGCATTTCCTGAAACAGCTATTTAATTTGCTGCATCTGCAAAACTTGCTTCTTGACCTCTATAGGGAGTGTGGGACAAGACCAATTTTACACAAAACTCAAGTCAAACTTAAACTTTCATGCTAGAGCTTGCAGTTTTAAGAGATTTTCCATATTACTTCCATTATCTAATTGTGCCCCATCTTTTTATAATTACACTTTCTACAGCACTAGCTCCTACTGAGCATGTGCAAGAGTTCACAGTGTACATATATAGGAGTCTGGGATTGGCTGATGGTTGTCACACAATACAGGGAGCCAGCAAATTAAAGTAGATTTTGAAATTTGTCAGAAAAAAAAGCTACTGCTCATTAAAAATGCTATTGTCTTTTTATTATACACTTGTTGATTATGCAATTCAACTGTATTTAATGGTTCTGTAAAGGGACAGTGTACTTTATGTAAAACTGCTTTCCCCAAATCTATAAGAAATTAGTCATTCGGGCTTATTTTTGGTGAACAATTTTGTTACAATTTTTGATGCACCTTAATAATAAAAAAAATGTCCTGAGTATTTGTGTGAATGGTTCAATTATTTGTTTTGTATGATTTGTGATCAATTGTGATTTTCATTGTGCACTTTTGTAATGTATGCATCTCCTTCCCATACGAAAATGCAATATACGCCACTTAGCGAGACACCATGTTTTCTGGGTAAAAAATGGCTTTAGATAATTCCACCAGGGAAATAGATGTACCTGGAGAGCTTTCTTAAATAATCTCGCCAGCTCAGAGACCTTTATATCATCGGGCCCTAGAAAGAACAATTGAAAATTACAATTTTATTGCTTATTTCTACTATACCCCACTCGAAGTGTAATTTCTTTTTCTATAACCAATCCTCAAAGTGACAGAATACACCAGAATTGTTATTATTTAAAAAGATAGATAATCCCTTTATAACCCATTTCCCACTTTTTACCTCTGTGATTACCTTGTATCTAAGCCTTTGCAGACTGCCACCTTATTTCAGTTCTTTTGACAGACTTGCATTTTAGCCAATCAGTGCTGACTCATAAATAACTACAGGGGAGTGAACACAATGTTATCTATATGGAACACATGAACTAGCGCTGTCTAACTGTGAAAAACTGTCAAAATTCTCTGAGATAAGAGGCCCCCTTCAAGGGCTTAGAAATCAGCATATAAGCCTACCTAGGTTTAGCCTTTAACAAAGAATACTAAGAGAACAAAATTTTAATTTAATTTTGGAAAAATTAGCTATTTGTAAACAATTTATTACACACCAATGGGTAAAATAGAAAATTGGGAACAAATTAAAGGGGGGGGGGCATTTTACTGTACACTGTCCCTTTAAATATTATCATTGTTTGCCTATAAAATATTAAACACATGAATATTAATTTGTACATTTGTTTTAAAAAAAGCCAAGTATTTAACATGTCTTTTCAGAGATGACTCCCCCCCTCACCCAAACACACACACTTCTCTTAATCACCTTACTTTTTCTAGTGACTTTAATTACCTTGGCAATTACTTTAATTATGTGAATTATACCTTGATACATGGACATGATGAGACACATGTTCATAATCTACTACTTAGATTCAGTTTAATGGGAAAAATTAGCTTCTTACCCACACCCTTGTTCACTAAAGTTAGTGTCAATCTGGCATTAGTAATGATTGGATTAGGCATAGAAATGGCAGATAAGGAGACCTTGTTCCTTATAAGCTGCTATTTTCCTGCCTAGTTTCAAGTCTCAGACTACTCTGTGTCTGAGTTCTCGGCTTGAACTTGAGACCATTTTACTGGGTGGATGTTTTATGAATAGAATAGCTTTTTGCAAACTTGCAATGACTCAAATGAGTTCTTAAAGGGACATTAAAATCATATTTTATATATGCATAGTCTGAGGATGAAAAAACTATCACTGTGGTTTACCAGTCAGGGCAAAAACTTACTTATCCATTCAAAGTATAAAGGAACATGAAACCCAAAATTTATTTCATGTAATTGGCAAGAGTCCATGAGCTAGTGACATATGGGATATACAATCCTACCAGGAGGGGCAAAGTTTCCCAAACCTCAAAATGCCTATAAATACACCCCTCACCACACCCACAATTCAGTTTTTACAAACTTTGCTTCCTATGGAGGTGGTGAAGTAAGTTTGTGCTAAGATTTCTACGTTGATATGCGTTTCTCAGCATTGTTGAAGCCCAATTCCTCTAAGAGTACAGCGAATGTCAGAGTTACGTAAAGGGAGTATCACTTATTGAATACAATGATTTCCCTAACGGGGGTCTTTTTCATAAGTTCTCTGTTATCGGTCGTAGAGATTCAACTCCTACCTCCCTTTTCAGATCGACGATATACTTTCAATTTACCATTACCTCTACTAATAACTGTTTTAGTACTGGTTTGGCTATCTGCTATATGTAGATGGGTGTCTTTTGGTAAGTATGTTTTTTATTACTTAAGACACCTCAGCTATGGTTTGGCACTTTATGCATTTATATAAAGTTCTAAATATATGTATTGTACTTATATTTGCCATGAGTCAGGTTTATGTATTTCCTTCTGCAGACTGTCAGTTTCATATTAGGGGAATATAAACATCTTTTAAAATGAAATTTATTTCTTACCTGGGGTTTAGTCTTTTTTTCAATTGACTACTTCTTACAAATTGCGGGCGGTATTAGGCCCGCGGGTGCGACAAATGCTAAACTTTATTGCGTCATTTTTGGCGCGAATTTTTTTTTGGTGCGAAAAAGTACGTCTATGTCGCAAGTTCGTCATTTCCGGCGTCATACTTGACGCCGAGACCTTTCACACGGTTGCGTCATTAGTGACGCGAGTGTGTCATTTCCGGTTATTTTTTGGCGCCAAAGAAAAAAAGTTTAGTTACGTTGTGCGTCATTCTTGAAGCCAAACTTTTTCATTATTTCAATACCCCATTGATGTTTGCCTCTTGATTTTTTCTCTATCAGAGGGCTATGCTATTTGCATTTTTTCCCATTCCTGAAACTGTCATATAAGGAAATAGATAATTTTGCTTTATATGTTGTTTTTTCTCTTACATTTTGCAAGATGTCTCACTTTGATCCTGCTTCAGAAGCTTCTGCTGGAATATTGCTGCCTGCCATTGGTTCTACCAAAGCTAAGTGCATTTGTTGTAAAATTGTAGAAATTATATCGCTGAATGTCATTTGTAATAGTTGTTTTGATAAACTTTTACATGCAGATAATGTGTCCATCAGTAATAGTACATTGCCAGTTGCAGTTCCTTCAACTTCTAATGTGCATAATATACTTGTAAATTTTAAAGAATTTGTTTCTGATTCTATTCTGAAGGCTTTGTCTGCATTTCCACCTTCAAATAAATGTAATAGGTCTTTTAAAACTTCTCATTTAGTTGATGAAATTTCAAATGACCAACAATATGATAATGTATCCTCTTCTGATCAGGATCTATCTGATTCAGAAGATCCTCCTCAGACATTGACACTAACAAATCTACTTATTTATTTAAAATTGAGTATATGCGTTCTTTATTAAAAGAAGTGTTAATTACTTTGGAAATTGAGGTAACCAGTCCTCTTGACGTTCAGTCTAATAAACGTTTAAATGCTGTTTTTAAACCTCCTGTGGTTTCTCCAGGGGTTTTCCTATTCCTGAGGCTATTTCTGATATGATTTCTAAGGAATGGAATAAGCCAGGTACTTATTTTATTCCTTCTTCAAGGTTTAAAAAATTGTATCCTTTGCCAGCAAAATCTATAGAGTTTTGGGAAAAGATCCCCAAAGTTGATGGGGCTATTTCTACTCTTGCTAAACGTACCACTATTCCTATAGAAGATAGTACTTCCTTTAAGGATCCTTTAGATAGGAAGCTTGAATCTTATCTAAGGAAGGCCTATTTATATTCAGGTCATCTTCTCAGACCTGCAATTTCTTTGGCTGATGTTGCGGCTGCATCAACTTTCTGGTTGGAGAATTTAGCGCAACAAGAATTGGATTCTGACATATCTAGCATTATTCGCTTACTGCAACATGCTAATCATTTTATTTGTGATGTTAGATCCATGTCTTTAGCTATATTAGCTAGAAGAGCTTTGTGGCTTAAATCTTGGAATGTTGATATGACATCTAAATCTAGATTACTATCTCTTTCTTTCCAAGGTAATAATTTATTTGGTTCTATTATTTCAACTGTTACTGGGGGAAAGGGAGCTTTTCTGCCTCAGGATAAAAACCTAAGGGTAAATCTGAGGCTTCTAACCATTTTTGTTCCTTTTGTCAGAATAAGAACAATAACTCAATCCTCCCCCCAAGGAATCTGCCTCCAATTGGAAGCCTTCCTCAAATTGGAATAAATCCAAGCCTTTTAGGAAACCAAAGTCAGTCCATAAGTCCGCATGACTTATGCGGCCCTCATTCCAGCTCAGCTGATAGGGGGCAGATTAAGGTTTTTCAAGGATATTTGGATAAAATCTGTTCAAAATCAATGGATTCAGAGCATTGTCTCTCAAGAGTAAGACCTCCTGTGAGAAGATTTTTTTTCTCTCACGTATCCCAGTAAATCCAGTAAAAGCTCAGGCTTTCCTGAAGTGTGTTTCAGACCTGGAGTCCTCAGGGGTAATCATGCCAGTTCCTCTTCTGGAACAACGTTTGGGGGTTTATTCAAATCTATTCATTGTCCCAAAGAAGGAAAATTTATTCAGACCAGTTCTGGATCTGAAAATTTTGAATCGTTATGTAAGAGTACCAACTTTCAAGATGGTGACTATAAGGTCTATTCTGCCTTTTGTTCAGCGAGGACATTATATGTCCACTATAGACTTGCAAGATGCATACCTTCATATTCTGATTCATCCAGAACATTATCAGTTTCTGAGATTCTCTTTTCTAGACAAGCATTACCAATTTGTTGCTCTTCCATTTGGCCTAGCAACTTTATTTCAAAGGTTCTGGGTGTCCTACTCTCTGTAATCAGAGAACAGGGTATTGCAGTGTTTCCTTATTTGGACGATATCTTGGTACTAGCTCAGTCTTTACGTTCTGCAGAATCTCACACGAATCAACTAGTGTTGTTTCTTCGGAAACATGGTTGGAGGATCAATTTACCAAAAAGTTTCTTGATTCCTCAGACAAGGGTCACCTTTTTAGGCTTCCAGATAGATTCAGTGTCCATGACTCTGTCTCTAACAGACAAGAGACGTTTAAAATTGGTTGCAGCCTGCCAGCACCTTCAGTCTCAGTCATTCCCTTCAGTGGCTATGTGCATGGAAGTTTTAGGTCTCATGACTGCAGCATCAGACGCGATCCCCTTTGCTTGTTTTCACACTCTCTGACATGGTGGATAGATCACCATCATTTAGTTCAAGGGGCTTCTTTTGTTCGGCCAACCTGGACTGTGATCTCTACAGATGCGAGTCTTTCAGGTTGGGGAGCTGTTTGAGGATCTCTGACAGCACAAGGGGTTTGGAAATTTCAAGAGGCGAGATTTCCAATAAATATTTTAGAACTCCGTGCAATTCTCAGAGCTCTTCAGTTTTGGCCTCTGTTAAAGAGAGAACCGTTCATTTGTTTTCAGACAGACATTTTCACAACAGTGGCATATGTCAATTATCAGGGTGGGACTCACAGTCCCCAAGCTATGAAAGAAGTATCTCGAATACTTGTTTGGGCGGAATCCAGCTCCTGTCTAATCTCTGCGGTGCATACCCCAGGTGTAGACAATTGGGAAGCTGATTATCTCAGCCGCCAGACTTTACATCCAGGGGAGTGGTCTCTCCATCCAGATGTTTTTTCGCAGATTGTTCAGATGTGGGGTCTTCCAGAGATAGATCTCATGGCCTCTCATCTAAACAAGAAACTTCCCAGATACCTGTCCAGGTCCAGGGATGTTCAGGTGGAAGCAGTGGATGTGCTGATACTTCCTTGGTGTTATTATCCTGCTTACATCCTCCCGCCTCTAGTTCTCCTTCCAAGAGTGATTTCCAAAATCATCATGGAACAATCATTTGTGTTGCTGGTAGCGCCAGCATGGCCACACAGGTTTTGGTATGCGGATCTGGTTCGGATGTCCAGTTGCCCACCTTGGCCACTTCTGTTACGGCCAGACCTACTTTCTCAAGGTCTGTTTTTCCATCAGGATGTCAAATCATTAAATTTGAAGGTATGGAAATTGAACGATTAGTACTAAGTCATAGAGGTTTCTCTGACTCAGTGATTGATACTATGTTACAAGCTCGTAAATCAGTCTCTAGGAAGATTTATTATAGAGTTTGGAAGACTTACATTTCATGGTGTTCTTCTCATAAATTCTCCTGGCATTCTTTTAGAATTCCTAGAATTTTACAGTTTCTTCAGGATGGTTTGGATAAGGGTTTGTCTGCAAGTTCCTTGAAAGGACAAATCTCAGCTCTTTCTGTTTTATTTCACAGAAAGATTCCTATACTTCCTTGGGTATTGATATCCCATATGTCACTAGCTCATGGACTCTTGCCAATTACATGAAAGAAAACATAATTTATGTAAGAACTTACCTAATAAATTCATTTCTTTCATATTGGCAAGAGTCCATGACTCTTATGGTGGTTATGATTTTTTGTATAAAGCACAATTATTTCCAAATTTCCTTTGTTGATGCTTTCTACTCCTTTCTTTATCACCCCACTGCTTGGCTATTCTTTAAAACTGAATTGTAGGTGTGGTGAGGGGTGTATTTATAGGCATTTTGAGGTTTGGGAAACTTTGCCCCTCCTGGTAGGATTGTATATCCCATATGTCACTAGCTCATGGACTCTTGCCAATATGAAAGAAATGAATTTATCAGGTAAGTTCTTACATAAATTATGTTATTTCTTTCATGATTTAGATTGAGCATGCAGTGTTAAACAACTTTCTTATTTATTTCTATTATCACATTTTCTTTGTTCTCTTTGTATCCTTTGTCAAAAAGGAGGGACATAAGATAAGGAGCATGCACGTGTCTGGAGCACTTTATGGCAGTAGTTTTGCAAGAATGTTATCCATTTGCAAGAGCACTAGAGGGCAGCACTATTTCCTGTCATGTGCTCCAGATGCTACCTAGGTATCTCTTCAACAAAGAATACCATGGGAACAAAGCAAATTCGATAACATAAGTAAATAGGAAACTTTTTATATTTTTTTAATTTTAAATATTTCTTTTATTGAGGTTTGTAGAAGCATTTACAAGTAAAATTTGCCATAACTCAAGAGAAACAAAGATAAGAACAATCTTCTCAATTACATACAAGGTCAATGATAATTAGGCAAATATAACTAAAACTAGACTTGTGTGCGGCGGAAAAATTTGTTTCAGTTCATTTCGGACGGATTCGGATTTTTCCGAATTTAGTTTTCGGATCGATTCAAATTCGGATACATTCGAATGTATTCATTTCGTATTCATTCAGATTCGAATAAATTCGGATGTATTCTGTTCGGATTCGTTTCGGAAGTTCGGTATGTGTTAGGTGGGATGTGCTGTGTATTAGACTAGTATTATGTACTGTATATTAGGTGTAACCCATCTGAATCAACATAAATACCAACCTCACAGGTACCAGCTACACAATATGCACAGAGCTATCAGAGGTATATAACCTAATATACAGTACATAATACTAGTGTAATACACAGCACATCCCACCTAAGTACCAACCTCACAGGTACCAGCTACACAATATGCACAGAGCTAGCAGAGTGATATAACCTAATATACAGTACATAATACTAGTGTAATACACATTACATCTCACCTAAGTGCCAACCTCACAGGTACCAGCTACACAATATGCACAGAGCTAGCAGAGGTATATATCTTAATATACAGTACATAATACTAGTGTAATACACAGCACATCCCACCTAAGTACCAACCTCACAGGTACCAGCTACACAATATGCACAGAGCTAGCAGAGGTATATAACCTAATATACAGTACATAATACTAGTGTAATACACATTACATCTCACCTAAGTGCCAACCTCACAGGTACCAGCTAGCAGAGGTATATAACCTAATATACAGTACATAATACTAGTGTAATACACATTACATCCCACCTAAGTACCAACCTCACAGGTACCAGCTACACAATATGCACAGAGCTAGCAGAGTGATATAACCTAATATACAGTACATAATACTAGTGTAATACACATTACATCCCACCTAAGTACCAACCTCACAGGTACCAGCTAGCAGAGGTATATAACCTAATATACAGTACATAATACTAGTGTAATACACATTACATCTCACCTAAGTACCAACCTCACAGGTACCAGCTAGCAGAGGTATATAACCTAATATACAGTACATAATACTAGTGTAATACACATTACATCCCACCTAAGTGCCAACCTCACAGGTACCAGCTACACAATATGCACAGAGCTAGCAGAGTGATATAACCTAATATACAGTACATAATACTAGTGTAATACACATTACATCCCACCTAAGTGCCAACCTCACAGGTACCAGCTACACAATATGCACAGAGCTAGCAGAGGTATATAACCTAATATACAGTACATAATACTAGTGTAATACACATTACATCCCACCTAAGTGCCAACCTCACAGGTACCAGCTACACAATATGCACAGAGCTATCAGAGGTATATAACCTAATATACAGTACATAATACTAGTGTAATACACATTACATCCCACCTAAGTGCCAACCTCACAGGTACCAGCTACACAATATGCACAGAGCTAGCAGAGGTATATAACCTAATATACAGTACATAATACTAGTGTAATACACATTACATCTCACCTAAGTACCAACCTCACAGGTACCAGCTAGCAGAGGTATATAACCTAATATACAGTACATAATACTAGTGTAATACACATTACATCCCACCTAAGTACCAACCTCACAGGTACCAGCTAGCAGAGGTATATAACCTAATATACAGTACATAATACTAGTGTAATACACATTACATCCCACCTAAGTGCCAACCTCACAGGTACCAGCTACACAATATGCACAGAGCTAGCAGAGGTATATAACCTAATATACAGTACATAATACTAGTGTAATACACATTACATCCCACCTAAGTGCCAACCTCACAGGTACCATCTACACAATATGCACAGAGCTATCAGAGGTATATAACTTAATATACAGTACATAATACTAGTGTAATACACAGCACATCCCACCTAAGTACCAACCTCACAGGTACCAGCTACACAATATGCACAGAGCTAGCAGAGGTATATAACCTAATATACAGTACATAATACTAGTGTAATACACATTACATCCCACCTAAGTACCAACCTCACAGGTACCAGCTTCACAATATGCACAGAGCTAGCAGAGGTATATAACCTAATATACAGTACATAATACTAGTGTAATACACATTACATCCCACCTAAGTGCCAACCTCACAGGTACCAGCTACACAATATGCACAGAGCTAGCAGAGGTATATAACCTAATATACAGTACATAATACTAGTGTAATACACATTACATCTCACCTAAGTACCAACCTCACAGGTACCAACTACACAATATGCACAGAGCTAGCAGAGGTATATAACCTAATATACAGTACATAATACTAGTGTAATACACATTACATCTCACCTAAGTACCAACCTCACAGGTACCAGCTACACAATATGCACAGAGCTAGCAGAGGTATATAACCTAATATACAGTACATAATACTAGTGTAATACACATTACATCTCACCTAAGTACCAACCTTACAGGTACCAGCTAGCAGAGGTATATAACCTAATATACAGTACATAATACTAGTGTAATACACATTACATCCCACCTAAGTACCAACCTCACAGGTACCAGCTACACAATATGCACAGAGCTAGCAGAGGTATATAACCTAATATACAGTACATAATACTAGTGTAATACACATTACATCTCACCTAAGTACCAACCTCACAGGTACCAGCTAGCAGAGGTATATAACCTAATATACAGTACATAATACTAGTGTAATACACATTACATCCCACCTAAGTACCAACCTCACAGGTACCAGCTACACAATATGCACAGAGCTAGCAGAGGTATATAACCTAATATACAGTACATAATACTAGTGTAATACACAGCACATCCCACCTAAGTACCAACCTCACAGGTACCAGCTACACAATATGCACAGAGCTAGCAGAGGTATATAACCTAATATACAGTACATAATACTAGTGTAATACACATTACATCCCACCTAAGTACCAACCTCACAGGTACCAGCTACACAATATGCACAGAGCTAGCAGAGTGATATAACCTAATATACAGTACATAATACTAGTGTAATACACATTACATCCCACCTAAGTACCAACCTCACAGGTACCAGCTAGCAGAGGTATATAACCTAATATACAGTACATAATACTAGTGTAATACACATTACATCTCACCTAAGTACCAACCTCACAGGTACCAGCTAGCAGAGGTATATAACCTAATATACAGTACATAATACTAGTGTAATACACATTACATCCCACCTAAGTGCCAACCTCACAGGTACCAGCTACACAATATGCACAGAGCTAGCAGAGTGATATAACCTAATATACAGTACATAATACTAGTGTAATACACATTACATCCCACCTAAGTGCCAACCTCACAGGTACCAGCTACACAATATGCACAGAGCTAGCAGAGGTATATAACCTAATATACAGTACATAATACTAGTGTAATACACATTACATCCCACCTAAGTGCCAACCTCACAGGTACCAGCTACACAATATGCACAGAGCTATCAGAGGTATATAACCTAATATACAGTACATAATACTAGTGTAATACACATTACATCCCACCTAAGTGCCAACCTCACAGGTACCAGCTACACAATATGCACAGAGCTAGCAGAGTGATATAACCTAATATACAGTACATAATACTAGTGTAATACACATTACATCCCACCTAAGTGCCAACCTCACAGGTACCAGCTACACAATATGCACAGAGCTAGCAGAGGTATATAACCTAATATACAGTACATAATACTAGTGTAATACACATTACATCTCACCTAAGTACCAACCTCACAGGTACCAGCTAGCAGAGGTATATAACCTAATATACAGTACATAATACTAGTGTAATACACATTACATCCCACCTAAGTACCAACCTCACAGGTACCAGCTAGCAGAGGTATATAACCTAATATACAGTACATAATACTAGTGTAATACACATTACATCCCACCTAAGTGCCAACCTCACAGGTACCAGCTACACAATATGCACAGAGCTAGCAGAGGTATATAACCTAATATACAGTACATAATACTAGTGTAATACACATTACATCCCACCTAAGTGCCAACCTCACAGGTACCAGCTACACAATATGCACAGAGCTATCAGAGGTATATAACTTAATATACAGTACATAATACTAGTGTAATACACAGCACATCCCACCTAAGTACCAACCTCACAGGTACCAGCTACACAATATGCACAGAGCTAGCAGAGGTATATAACCTAATATACAGTACATAATACTAGTGTAATACACATTACATCCCACCTAAGTACCAACCTCACAGGTACCAGCTACACAATATGCACAGAGCTAGCAGAGGTATATAACCTAATATACAGTACATAATACTAGTGTAATACACATTACATCCCACCTAAGTGCCAACCTCACAGGTACCAGCTACACAATATGCACAGAGCTAGCAGAGGTATATAACCTAATATACAGTACATAATACTAGTGTAATACACATTACATCTCACCTAAGTACCAACCTCACAGGTACCAACTACACAATATGCACAGAGCTAGCAGAGGTATATAACCTAATATACAGTACATAATACTAGTGTAATACACATTACATCTCACCTAAGTACCAACCTCACAGGTACCAGCTACACAATATGCACAGAGCTAGCAGAGGTATATAACCTAATATACAGTACATAATACTAGTGTAATACACATTACATCTCACCTAAGTACCAACCTCACAGGTACCAGCTAGCAGAGGTATATAACCTAATATACAGTACATAATACTAGTGTAATACACATTACATCCCACCTAAGTACCAACCTCACAGGTACCAGCTACACAATATGCACAGAGCTATCAGAGGTATATAACCTAATATACAGTACATAATACTAGTGTAATACACATTACATCCCACCTAAGTGCCAACCTCACAGGTACCAGCTACACAATATGCACAGAGCTAGCAGAGGTATATAACCTAATATACAGTACATAATACTAGTGTAATACACATTACATCTCACCTAAGTACCAACCTCACAGGTACCAGCTACACAATATGCACAGAGCTAGCAGAGGTATATAACCTAATATACAGTACATAATACTAGTGTAATACACATTACATCTCACCTAAGTACCAACCTCACAGGTACCAGCTAGCAGAGGTATATAACCTAATATACAGTACATAATACTAGTGTAATACACATTACATCCCACCTAAGTACCAACCTCACAGGTACCAGCTAGCAGAGGTATATAACCTAATATACAGTACATAATACTAGTGTAATACACATTACATCCCACCTAAGTGCCAACCTCTCAGGTACCAGCTACACAATATGCACAGAGCTAGCAGAGGTATATAACCTAATATACAGTACATAATACTAGTGTAATACACATCACATCCCACCTAAGTACCAACCTCACAGGTACCAGCTAGCAGAGGTATATAACCTAATATACAGTACATAATACTAGTGTAATACACATTACATCCCACCTAAGTACCAACCTCACAGGTACCAGCTAGCAGAGGTATATAACCTAATATACAGTACATAATACTAGTGTAATACACATTACATCCCACCTAAGTACCAACCTCACAGGTACCAGCTAGCAGAGATATATAGCCTAATATACAGTACATAATACTAGTGTAATACACATTACATCCCACCTAAGTGCCAACCTCACAGGTACCAGATACATAATGTACCCTGCACGGAGCTATCAGAGGTATATAACCTAATATACAGTACATAATACTAGTGTAATACACATTACATCCAACCTAAGTACCAACCTCACAGGTACCAGCTACATAATGTGCCTTGCACAGAGCTAGCAGTGATATATAACCTAATATACAGTACATAATACTAGTGTAATACACATTACATCCCACCTAAGTACCAACCTCACAGGTACCAGCTACATAATGTGCCCTGCACAGAGCTAGCAGAGGTATATAACCTAATATACAGTACATAATACTAGTGTAATACACATTACATCCCACCTAAGTACCAACCTCACAGGTACCAGCTACATAATGTGCACAGAGCTAGCAGAGGTATATAACCTAATATACAGTACATAATACTAGTGTAATACACATTACATCCCACCTAAGTACCAACCTCACAGGTACCAGCTACATAATGTGCCCTGCACAGAGCTAGCAGAGGTATATAACCTAATATACAGTACATAATACTAGTGTAATACACATTACATCCCACCTAAGTACCAACCTCACAGTTACCAGCTACATAATGTGCACAGAGCTAGCAGAGGTATATAACCTAATAAACAGTACATAATACTAGTGTAATACACATTACATCCCACCTAAGTACCAACCTCACAGGTACCAGATACATAATGTGCCCTGCACAGAGCTAGCTGAGTGATATAACCTAATATACTGTACAATACCAGTTGTGATTAGTCCATGGCCATTTGAATGTAACAAATAAATCCAAACAAATTCGGATTTATTCGTAACAAATGCATTCAAATCACTTTAGTTTCATTGCTAGGGTAATTCGGAAATTCAAAGCGATCCAAAGCTCCGATTTTGACAAATTCATCCGAATTTCTATTTGGAACTAAACGAAACGCACATGTGTAACTAAAACCTCCCTTTTTATAATTATATAAACCTTCTCAAGAAGTAATATGCCACTCTTGGACCTGTGTGAAGGGACAAAGTTCAAATGAGTTTAGCTAGCATGAACATATATGATATCTGCGTACATAATCTATTAGTTGGGTAAACAAAACTATAAGGATTAGATCTGCTATCGTATATATTCTAAGAAGCTAAATTCTAGTTATATAGTATTATTATTTAAATTACCAGTTAGAGTTACATGATGTCTCATATCTAGTGCTGACTATATAGAAGAACAAATTTAACAAATATAGATGAAACCTCTCCATGTGTTACTGAGTAACTATATATGATTGTAAAGGATATATACCTAGATGCAACCAAAAGTTATGGCTATGCATGTGCGGACTTAAAGGGATACTGAACCCAAATTTTTTCTTTCATGATTCAGATAGAACATGCAATTTTAAGCAACTTTCTGGTTAACTCCTATTATCAATTTTTCTTTGTTCTCTTGCTATCTTTCTTTGAAAAAGAAGGCATCTAAGCTAAGGAGCCAGCAATTTTTTGTTTCAGAACCATGGATGGCACTTGTTTATTGGTGCTGTCCAATCAGCAAGGACAAGCCAGGTTGTTCACCAAAAATGGGCCGGCATCTAAACTTACATTCTTGCTTTTCAAATAAACATACCAAGAGAATGAAGAACATTTGATAATAGGAGTAAATTAGAAAGTTGCTTAAAATTGCATTCTCTATCTGAATCACGAAAGAAAACATTTGGGTTCAGTGTCCCTTTAAATGAGAATCAACAGACACTATCTTACACATAGTTTATAGAGTCAAGCAAATATCTGTAGTACATGACAGTAAGAAAAGGGTATATGGGCCACCCCTTAAAGTGAATGTCAATTTTCATCAATGAATGCCCGGTTTTTAAAAATACTTTTAAAAACAGGGGCACTTTCATTGATGAAAGTTTACATTGCACCGGATTTGTAGAAATACTTATCTTTTACATCTCCAAAACCGGATTGCCGATCCCCCGCCTTCTTCTTCCTGCTGTACAAACACAGCAATGACGAAACCGGCTTCCTCCAATCACAGCCGGGCATCACGAGATGGACGCTCTGGGGGTAAAGCGATGATGGGAGAAAGCCGGTTTTGTCATTTCTGACGTCAGTACAGAGGAACTGAGGCTGGGATCGGCGATCCGGTTTTGGAGAAGTAAAAGGTAAGTATTTCTACAAATTTGGTGCAATGTAAACTTTCATCAATGAAAGTGCCCCTGTTTTTAAAAGTATTTTTAAAAAACGGGCACTCATTGTTGAAAATTTACCTTCACTTTAAAGTGTAAATAAAACTATTATTATTATCTGCTATCTTACCTGAATTGAAACGTTTTTTAAATGTTAAGTAAATACGGAAACTTTTTTTAAAATTGTATACACTGTCTGCATCATAAATATATTTTTTTTGTTTCATATCCCTTTAAAAATAGACACACTTCATACTTGTTCACTGAAATGTCATACTAACTAATCGAGGACTAGTAGAAATGTCAAGCCATGTGCATATCATCAATTAATAGCATTGCAAACAATCTCTATTCAAATTAAATGTTTTAGAAGCATTTTATAGAAGCTCATTATGGTAGAATGTTTTTGCAGTCCAGGGACATACCCATTGAAAAGCCACTTGAATATGCTTCTTACCTTATTTGATGCAACCAGTTATATAATTGAGCTCCTGCACTGATTAAACAATTTATGTGTAGCATGTTACAAGGTTGATGTTCTGGAACCAAAAGGATGCACTCGAGTCATTCTTTCATAGTGCAAAAGCCAGCAGTTTCAGTGTTAAATTAAAGCAAAAGTGAGCAAAATAAAAAAATGATAATAAATACTGAATTGCAAATGTTTATTTATGGGAAATTCAATTTTGAATGTGGATTTACCTTGTCAGACATTTTTTTTTATTGAAATAGCTGTGAAAAGATAGTTTCTTCCTATAAAATCCTTGCTACTGTTTTGGCATATTGGAGCAAGCCCCTTGTTTATGTGTATTAACCTCTTGGCTGCCTGAGAACAATCTGTTACAACCAAGAGGTTAAATAATGGTGCACATCATATTAAATCTACTCTGATTACCTACTGTTGTACAGTATATAATAAATAACATTTACCTTCCTACAACAAATCATGCTGTCCCACGGTCTTTTTATTTAGACTAAATTTAAAGTGAACCTCCTAGTGTACTGTAAGTCAGACAAATTGTGTGTTTATACTTTGGCACCACATTTGCAAGTTTCCACTCATAAGCAATCAGACCTGTCAATAGTAATTGGCTAAATATTTATGTTATTTGTGTGCAAGCACACCCAGAGAAGGATTATGGATGCCTTGGGCTTTAGGTGGTGTCTCAGCCGTGGGACCCTCCCCTACACCAATTCGCTTCCTAGAGTTGCACATTTACTAACACACACACTTGTATTACACTTGTATTACACAGTCATAAATGAAGAGGGATTTGACTAACTTAGATTTTGGACGTTTCTTAGGTCACACAGAGGAGAAAAGTGACACACATTAAAGGGACATTGTGCACTAGATATTTCTTTGCATAAATGTTTTGTAGATGATCCATTTATAAAGCCCATACAGGTTTTTTTTTTTTAAAAAATGTATAGTTTTGCTTATTTTAAAATAACATTGTGCTGATTTTCCAACTCCTAAACACGCCCCAAAGTTTTAGAAGTAGACTGTTGTCTACCTACTCAAGCTTGCTCCTGTTTGTATAAAGGGTCATTTCAAATGCAGGGGAGGGGAAGTGTCTGCTCTTTTTGTTTTCCAGCCCATTTCAGTGGGTGTCCCAGCCTAACCTTGTCAGCAATGCTAAACTGGAAGCTTCTAAGTAAGTTTTTAAATTGTTTTATACTGGATTTTTAGTTCAGTATCTGTGCCAGTATCATATTCTTCTTTATAGTAGGGTCTATTACATGCAGTTATATGAAACTTATGTATATTGTCCCTTTAATCCATATATCCTGGCTAGGTGGTGTGAGGAGAAAGTGCATTTGTAGCGTAAGTCATGCACCCTTTTATCCCAGAGCTAGCAGTAAGCATAATTTGAGAGTCATCTGTATGGGAATTAGAGTTAAAGGGACATTAACCAGCAAATAAATGCAAGATATAATAATATATTCAAAGCAAATATTAAAGGGACAGTAAAGTCAAAATGTAACATTCATTATTCAGATTGTGCAATATTAAACAACTTTTCATTTTACCGCTATTATCAGATTTGCCTTGGTTTTTGGTATCCTTTGTTGAAAGTAAACCTAGGTAGGCTAACAGGGGCTTAGGAGCGTGCATGTGTCTATAGCATGGCTAAAGACATGCACATGCTCCAGAGCTTGGATTACTCTTTAACAAAGAATAGCAAGATAATTAAGCACAGTTAATAATAGTAGTATATTGGAAAGTTGTTAAAAAATGTCATGTTCCATTCAGCACATCTTACACTAAGCAAAACGTGTACATATATTCACAATAAATACTGTAAGGTTTTCATACGTAGAAAAAAGTACATTCTCAGTTAGATATAGACCAAAATGTCCCATAGAGTCTGATACATATCTCATTATCTTACAATACAAACAGGATTATCATTCAGAGGACATCTAATAAATGCAGTTAAACATCTAAACGCCAAAAATGTGTCACAGCACAATGGCATCCAAACATCCTACCCCTTGTCTCTGAAAAGATTTCACTGGTGGGTATAGGCTATAATTCAGTCCCACACCTACACTGATGGTTGCAAATTTGTATAGGATGCCACCCTGGTTTGCAGGCACTAATACTGTAGTCTTGGTGGAGCTGTAGCATAGAGCCCAAAAGTCACAACTCGACTGCTAAACAAGGTCCAGGATATCAAATAAGGTGATCACCCTGCCATTGATATATGCAGATCTTCTCCTTCTTTTTTCCCCTGATTGAGGCATCCAACTAGCTCTTGGTCAGCACAAAACCTCCATCTATACAATTTTGCCAACTTACAGCCATCCTCACCATGGTATCATTTACCATTCACTGTGAGGGGAAGGTTTCACCAAGACAACTCAGCATGTTCATGCTATCTGGGGGTTCATCCTAATTCCACACTATCCATGGTAATGAATTAGATAAACTCCAACTTGCAGAGTCGTCCCAGCTTTAGCTGCAGCTGTGGTAGAGTCTACTTCATTGGTCACAGACGTCTGTAGTGAAAGGGGAGGGAGGTCACAGTCTTCATTATATAGGACACCATTTTGTTGTAAAGCACTTTTCAAGAAGCAGATCAATCGTGCAAAAATTAGTCCTCCAGTGGTTGTTTCTCTTCCCTTAAGGTGGTTTAGCACTAATTCAGCTTAGTTACTCAGTAATAACTTATTTTTGCAGCTTTTTAAACAGACATATATTACTTTCTAATCTCCATATAACAGTTAAACATAAATATATATTTATTTATACACAATATTATTTACATCTAAACTACCTAGTATGCCCACTGCTTATACTGCACATATAATGCTTTTCCTATCATGATTGTTGCTGTAAAACTAATAATCCACCTTAAAGGGACATAATACTCATATGCTAAATCACTTGAAACTGATGCAGTATAACTGTAAAAAGCTGACAGGAAAATATCACCTGAGCATCTCTATGTAAAAAAGGAAGATATTTTACCTCACAATCTCCTCAGCTCAGCAGAGTAAGTTCTGTGTAAAAAGTTATACTTCACCTGCTCCCAGCTGCAGGTAAAAAAAAAATAAAAAAAAATGAAGAAATGAACAGCAGCCAATCAGCATCAGCAGTGCTGAGGTCATGAACTCTTACTGTGATCTCATGAGATTTGACTTAACTCTCATGAGATTTCATAGTAAGCTTCCTTTACCTGATTGGTGAAATAATATGAGAGTTCACGAGACTCATCCCCTAAGCTGTCCCAGGACAGACACACTAAAATGCTGCTTAGAAATCCTTTACAATGGGAGGTGGCTACTGAGGAACTTTTGAGGTAAAATATCTTTCTTTTTTACATAGAGATGTTCAGGAGATATTTTCTAGTCAGCTTTTTACAGCTATGCTGCATCACTTTCAAGTGTTTAAATATTTGGGTATTATGGCCCTTTAAAAGGACAAATTACTACAGATAAACACCTAGATTACGAGTTGTGCGTTCGTGTTTTAACACTGAAAAAATAGCCATTTCAGCATTAAAACAGCACAGCAGCCATTACAAGTCTTGTCGGTATAGCTGTACCGCAAGCCTTTTAGCCTGTAATGCAACGTCAGTCCCACACACGTAAAAATGACGTTTTTTCATGGGACTTCCATAGCACAGCCATTACGAGTTTTGCGGTGAGGCTAAAAAGCTTGTGTTACACCCTATAATGACAAGATTCTTTCCGCAACCTAAAAGCAGTAGTTATGAGTTTTACGCTGCAAAACTGTTACATAAAACTCATAACTAAAGTGTTACAAAGTACACTAAACACCCATAAACTACCTACTAACCCCTAAACCGAGGCCCTCCCGCATCGCAAATACTATATTAAAGTTATTAACCCCTAATCTGCCGCTCCCGACATCGCTGCCACTAAAAAATTTTATTAACCCCTATTCCGCCGCTCCCCGGCATTGTCACCACTATAATAAAGTTATTAACCCCTAAACCACCGCCCTCCCACATCGCAAACACTATACTTAAGTTATTAAGCCCTACACAGCCGCCACTATAATAAACCTATTAACCCCTAAACCGCAAGCCCCCCACAACAAAATATACTAAATTAAACTATTAACCCCTAAACCGAAAGCCCCCCACATCACAATAAACTAAATTAAACTAGTAACCCCTAAACCTAACGCACCTCTAACTTTATATTAAAATTACAATTTCCCTATCTTAAATTAAATTAAAATTTACCTGTCAAATGAAAAGAACTAAGTTTAAACTAACAATTAAACTAATATAATTATTAAACTAAAATTAAACTAACTACCAATTAAATAAAACTAAACTACACATTAAAGAAATCCTAACACTACTCTAAAAATTACAAAGTATCTAATTACAAAAAATAACAAACGAAATTATCCAAATTAAAAAAGAATTACACCTAATCTAATAGCCCTATTAAAATATAAAAACCCACCCAAAATAAAAAAAAGCCTACAATAAACTACCAATAGCCCTTAAAAGGGCCTTTTGTAGGGCATTGCCCCAAATATATCAGCTCTTTTCCCTGAAAAAAATACAAAGACCCCCCCAACAGTAAAACCCACCACCCAACTAACCCCCCAAAATAAAAAACCTAATTCTAAAAAAAACCCTAATTTATCCATTGCCTTGAAAAGGTCATTTGTATGGACATTGCCCTTAAAAGGGCATTTAGCTATTATGCTGACCAAACCCTAATCTAAAAAAAAGGGTTTCATCATCCAATAGAATGAGAGCTGCTTAAATCCTATTGGCTGATTTGAACAGCCAATAGGATTTTAGCAGCTCTAATTCCTATTGGCTGATTCAAATTTTTCAGCCAATAGGAATGCAAGGGACGCTATTTTGAAATGGCTCCCTTGCATTGAAGATTCAGTGTACGACGGCGACCGCATGAGAGGATGCTCCTCGCCGGATGTCTTCAGGATGGACCCGCTCCGCGCCGCCAGGATCAAGATAGAAGATAACCACCTGGATAAAGATATAAGAGGCTGCCTGGATGAAGATTTCTCGCTGCCTGGATGAGGACTTCGCCGCCTGGATGAAGATAGAAGAGGCTGCCTGGATGAAGACTTCTCGCCGCCTGGTTGAAGATCGTTCAAACGGGACTTCAAAAACTGTAAGTGGATCGTCGGGAGTTAGTGTTAGGTTTTTTTAAGGGTTTTTTGGGTGGTTTTTTTTTTAGATTATGGTTTGGGCAGCAAAAGAGCTAAATGCCCTTTTAAGGGCAATGCCCATACAAATGCCCTTTTCAGGGCAATGGGTAGATTAGTTTTTTTTAGATAGTTTTTTTTATTTTGTGGATTTGGGGGGTGGGGGTTTGTAATGTTAGTGGGTCTTTGTAATTTTTTTTAGGTAAAAGAGCTGTTTAACTTAGGGCAATGCCCTACAAACTAAAGTGTTACAAAGTACACTAAACACCCATAAACTACCTATTAACCCCTAAACCGAGGCCCTCCCGCATCGCAAATACTATATTAAAGTTATTAACCCCTAATCTGACGCTCCCGACATCGCTGCCACTAAAAATGTTTTATTAACCCTATTCCGCCTCTCCTCGACATCATCACCACTATAATAAAGTTATTAACCCCTAAACCGCCACCCTCCAGCATCACAAACACAATTGGTATATTATTAACCCCTAATCTGCCGTCCGCCCACATCACCCCCACTATACTTAAGTTATTAAGCTCTACACCACCACCACTATAATAAACCTATTAACCCCTAAACCGCAAGCCCCCACAACGGAATATATTAAATTAAACTATTAACCCCTAAACCAAAATCCCCCCACATCGCAATAAACTAAATTAAACTAGTAACCAATAAACCTATTGCACCCCTAACTTTATATAAAAAATAATTTCCTTATCTTAAATTAAATTAAAACTTACCAGTCAAATTAAAACAACTAAGTTTAAACTAACAATTAAACTAATATAATTATTAAACAAAATTAAACTAACTACCAATTAAATAAAACTAAACTACACGTTAAAAAATACTAACACTACTCTAAAAATTACAAAGTATCTAATTACAAAAAATAACAAACAATAAATTACGAAAAATAACAAACGAAATTTAGCTCTTTTGCTGCCCAAACTCTAATCTTAAAAAAAGGGTTTTATCATCCAATAGAATGAGAGCTGCTTAAATCCTATTGGCTGATTTAAACAGCCAATATGATTTTAGCAGGTCTAATTCCTATTGGCTGATTTAAATTTTTCAGCCAATAGGAATGCAAGGGACGCCATTTTGAAACGGCTCCCTTGCACTGAAGATTCAGTGTAGGGCGGCAACCGTATGAAGAGGGTGCTCCACGCCGGATGTCTTCAGGATGGACCTGTTCTGCGCTGCCGGGATCAAGATACAAGGTGCCGCCTGAATGAAGACTTCTCGCTGCGTGGATGAGGACTTCGCCGCCTAAGTGAAGATAGAAGAGGCTGTCTGGATGAAGTCTTCTCGCCGCCTAGATGAAGATCGTTCAAGCGGGACGTCAAAAACTGTAAGTGGATCGTCGGGGTTAGTGTTTTTTTAAGGGTTTTTTTGGGTGTTTTTTTTTTTAGATAAGGGTTTGGGCAGCAAAAGAGCTAAATACCCTTTTAAGGGCAATGCCCATACAAATGCCCTTTTCAGGGCAATGGGTAGATTAGGTTTTTTAGATAGCTTTTTTTATTTTGTGGGTTTGGGGGGTGGGGTACAAACAAAAAAAAAATTACAAAGACCCACTAACATTACAAATATGTTAGTGGGTCTTTGTAAAAAATTTTTTAGGTAAAAGAGCTGTTTAACTTAGGGCAATGCCCTACAAAAGGTCCTTTTAAGGGCCCCCAAAAGGCCCTTGGTAGTTTATTATAGATTAGGTTTTTTTTATTTTGGGGTGTTTTTTTTAAAAGGGTATTAGAATAGGAATAATTTGTATTGTTTTGTATAATTTTGTTTGTTATTTTTTGTAATGGTAGTTTTTTTGTTGTAATTTTAGTGTTTTTTATTTTTTGTAACATTAGGTTTTAGTGAAAGGCAGCTTAGGTTTTATTTCACAGGTAAATTTGTATTTATTTTAGCTAGGTAGTTAGTAAATAGTTAATAACTATTTACTAACTAGTCTACCTAGTTAAAATAAATACAAACTTGCCTGTGAAATAAAACCTAAGCTAGCTACAATATAACTATCAGTTATATTGTAGCTAGCTTAGGTTTAATTTCACAGGTAAGTATGAATTTAGTTTTAAATAGGAATTATTTAGATAAAGGGACATTAAACCCAATTTTTTTCTTTAATGATTCAGATAGAGAATAACATTTTTAACAACTTTCTAATTTACTTCTATTATCTAATTTGCTTTATTCTCTTGATAATCTTTTTTCTGGAAAGCATATCTAGATAGGCTCAGTAGCTTCTGATTGGTGGCTGCACATGTTTGCCTTATGTGGTTGGCTCACCCATGTGCACTGCTATTTCTTTAACAAAGGATATCTAAAGAATGAAGCAAATTAGATAATAATTGTAACTTTAGTTTAGCTCTATTTTATTATGTTAAAGTGAGGGGTTTTTTAGGGTTAGGGTTACGTTAGGGTTAGGTTTAGGGGTTAATATAGTTTAATTTAGGTTGTTGCGATGTGGGGGCTGGCTGTTTAGGGGTTAATAGGTTTATTTAGTGGTAGTGATGTGGGAGGCCAGAGGTTTAGGGGTTAATACCTTTATTTAGTGGAGGCGATGTCGGGGTGCGGCGGAATAGGGGTTAATAACTTTAATATAGTGGCGGTTGATGTTGGGGTGCGGCGGAATAGGGGTTAATAACTTTAATATAGTGGGTAACGATATCGGGAGTGGCAGATTAGGGGTTAATAACTTTATTTAGGTGGTGGCGATATCGGGAGCGGCAGATTAGGGGTTAATAACATTATGTAGGTGGTGGCGATGTTGGGGGTGGCAGATTAGAGGTGTTTAGATGTGGGGTTTATGTTAGGGTGTTTAAACATAACTTTTATTTTCCCCATAGACATCAATGGGGCTGCATTACAGAGCTTTTCATTCTGCGATTGCAGGTGTGGCTTTTTTTTAGCCCGCTCTCCCCATTGATGTCTATGGGGAGAAAGCGTGCACAAGCACGTCAAACAGCGCTTGTATTTTGTGCGGTATGAAGCTTTAAAACAACCATATCGCACGCACAAGCCGGCTGTTTGAAAACTTGTAATGGCTGCCCTATAGAGGGTTAAATAACGCAACTTTTTAAATTTAATTTAAGTTAATTTCCCTATAGCGTGCATAATTTGTAATCTAGCTGAAAGTTAGTTAGGAGGGGAATAAAAAAACTAACAGAATAATTAGCTTAGTCACCCAGGAAGAAAGTGGAACAAGTAGAAATTTCATATTTTACATCGAAAGGAAGCAAAATAAAGAATGAATGTATATTGCAATAATGTTTCACTTCTAATAATGAAACATGCTATACGTTGAAATGTTGAATTTAATGGCCCTTTAGGAGGTGTAAAATGTCCATTGTATATATCAGTTTCAGTTGGATTCACAGTTTTGATCTGATAACAAGTACTTAACAACTAAAAACACATTTTTAGGAACTTTACTAGTCAAAAGATGAGGGATTTGTGAATTGTCATAAAGTATCCCAAATCGGCCAAAACCACAACCTCATTGTCAGGAGCCGATATCTAAGATATTGAGAATTGATCCCAAGGTTATTTAATATGAAATATTTCCATGAATGTGAATCTACAAGTCCAAAAAGCATCCATCCATTAAGATGAGTATGAAGATATAGAGGTATCTCACACATGTTAGAACAATAGCACAAGTGTGCAGTGACTTCTCATTTTCACCAATTCACCCTATTTACAGATTCTACAGGGGAATTTCCAAGCTACTAGGTGAGAAAGCATTAATAGTTTTCTGTTACATTAGGTAGAGCTAGCTCCTCAAGGTTTTTGGTAGGATTATAGCTACATAATCGAAAATGTACAATATTGTGAGTATCAGTAATCTATAAAGTTCCATGATTTATATACCGGTTTAGAGGTGCTATGCCAATATATTTTGTTAGAGTGGCTGAAGATTTTACAGTTCTTCATGTGTGGAGACCTTACTTAGGTCAGTGTGTATGGGCTATTGAATACAGGCTTCTCACAATTGTTTTCTATTATCTGTTATTTGTAGAGTGCCAACAGATTCTGCAGCACTATAAACATAGGTTTAATATACAAAGTAACATTTATAAGAGACAATGATAGATGAATGGGTAGAGGGTCCTTCCCATCAGTTGCCAAATCTTGCATGAAGGTAATTTACTGGACAGTTGGAGTTATGAGCTTATGTGCTAAGGGGTGCAGCTGATGAAGGAATGAGAGGAACTGGATTGTATTCATTCACGAACAGTAGAGTATTTTTTAGAGTTTTTAAGGAATGCTTGAAACTTCGAAAGTCAGCTGTGAATCTTGTGGAGCGAGGCTGAGAATTCCACAAGGGGCCAATCTACAGAAGTCTTGTGAAGCGGTAACCAGAGATGATATTCCTTTTCCTACTGCTCATAAGGTTTGCTGGTCAGTGAGCTGTTCAGGGAAGTCTTTCTGTTTCCAATGTATCGCTGATCAACCAGCATTCACTCTCTCCTTATAATCACTTGGCTGCCAAATGGAACTGCATCTTATGTTTGGTACAAAACTAAATACCATCCTATAATATATTAAGATATGTATTCTTTATTTAATGCACCACTTTTGTATTACATGTGTGTGTGTGTGTGTGTGTGTGTGTTTGTAGTGCCTGTGTTTCTGTGTGTGTATGTGTGTTTGTAGTGCCTGTGTGTGTGTGTGTTTGTAGTGCCTGGGTGTGTATATGTGTGCATGTTTTTAGTGCCTGTGTGTGTGTATATGTGCGTGTTTGTAGTGACTGTGTGTGTTTGTAGTGCCTGTGCACGTGTGTTTATGTATGTGTGTGTGTGTATATGTAGTGTCTGTGTATGTGCATATGTGTGTATAGTGCCTGTGTGTGTGTTTATGTGTGTGTTTTTAGTGTCTGTGTATGTGTGTGTTTGCAGTCCCTGTGTGTGTGTATGTGTTTATAGTGTCTGTATATATGTGTATGTATGTATATGTGCGTAGTGCCTTTGTTTATTATGTGTGTGTTTGCAGTCCCTGTGTGTGAGTGTATGTGTTTGTAGTGTCTGTATATATGTGTATGTATGTATATGTGCGTAGTGCCTTTGCGTATGTATGTGTGTGTTTGCAGTCCCTGTGTGTGTATGTGTTTGTAGTGTCTGTATATATGTGTGTGTATGTATATGTGCGTAGTGCCTTCGTGTATGTATGTGTGTGTTTGCAGTCCCTGTGTGTATGTGTTTGTAGAGTCTGTATATATAGGTGTGTGTATGTATATGTGCGTAGTGCCTTTGTGTATGTATGTGTGTGTTTGCAGTCCCTGTGTGTATGTGTTTGTAGAGTCTGTATATATGTGTGTGTATGTATATGTGCGTAGTGCCTTTGTGTATGTATGTGTGTGTTTGCAGTCCCTGTGTGTATGTGTTTGTAGAGTCTGTATATATAGGTGTGTGTATGTATATGTGCGTAGTGCCTTTGTGTATGTATGTGTGTGTTTGCAGTCCCTGTGTGTATGTGTTTGTAGAGTCTGTATATATGTGTGTGTATGTATATGTGCGTAGTGCCTTTGTGTATGTATGTGTGTGTTTGCAGTCCCTGTGTGTATGTGTTTGTAGTGTCTGTATATATGTGTATGTATGTATATGTGCTTAGTGCCTTTGTGTATGTATGTGTGTGTTTGCAGTCCCTTTGTGTATGTGTTTGTAGTGTCTGTATATATGTGTATGTATGTATATGTGCTTAGTGCCTTTGTGTATGTATGTGTGTGTTTGCAGTCCCAGTGCAGGGCCGGATTGGCCTTCCAGGATACCAGGAGATTTTCCGGTGGGCTGCAGCAGCTTGGGCTGGAAAGCTACAATTTAAAGGGGGTATTAATGGGTGCAATAGGGTTGTAGGGTGCCTATATAACATCAATCTGATATTTTTATTTAATACAAAGTAATATAATTTAATTTTGAAAAAATATTGAGAAAAATTGGGCATGTGCATTCTACTGACTCAACAGAAAAAATGGCTGGTCGTCATATTTTTCCAGGGCTGCTTTTTATTGCTAGTCCTGCCCTGTCCCAGTGTGTGCATGTGTTTGTAGTGTCTGTATATATGTGTGTGTATGTATATGTATGTAGTGCCTTTGTGTATGTATGTGCGTGTTTGCAGTCCCTGTGTGTGAGTGCATGTGTTTGTAGTGTCTGTATATATGTGTGTGTATGTATATGTGCTTAGTGCCTTTGTGTATGTATGTGTGTGTTTGCAGTCCCTGTGTGTGTATGTGTTTGTAGTGTCTGTATATATGTGTGTGTATGTATATGTGCTTAGTGCCTTTGTGTATGTATGTGTGTGTTTGCAGTACCTGTGTGTGTATGTGTTTGTAGTGTCTATATATATGTGTGTATGTTTATGTGCGTAGTGCCTTTGTGTATGTATTTGTGTGTTTGTAGTGCCTGCATGTGTATGTGCATGTTTGTAGTACAAAAAAACTCAGATTGCAGGCACATATTTTTGAAAAGCAGTGCAATTTATTCCAGAGAATAAAAAGAAGCAATCATAAAACAGCAAATGATAAGGAAGAGCTTGGTCTTACACGTTTTTGCTAGAAAACTGCCTTACTCAATGTTACTTACTTCATGTTTGTAGTGCCTATATGTGTTTGCAGTGTCTCTGTATGTATGTGATTGTAGTGCCTGTGTGTGTGCATGTTTGTAGTGCCTATGTTTGTGTGTTTATGTGTGTGTGTTTGTAGTGCCTGTGTGTGTGAGTTTATGTGTGTTTGTAGTGCCTGTGTGTGAGAGTTTGTGTGTGTTTGTAGTGCCTGTGTGTGTGTTTATGTGTGTGTTTGTAGTGCCTGTGTGTGAGAGTTTATGTGTGTATTTGTAGTGCCTTTGTGTGTGTGTTTATGTGTGTGTTTGTAGTGTCTGTGTGTGTGTTTATGTGTATGTTTGTAGTGCCTGTGTGTGTGAGTTTATGTGTGTGTTTGTAGTGCCTGTGTGTGTGAGTTTATGTGTGTGTTTGTAGTGCCTGTGTGTGTGAGTTTATGTGTGTGTTTGTAGTGCCTGTGTGTGTGAGGTTATGTGTGTGTTTGTAGTGCCTGTGTTTATGTGTGTGTTTGCAGTGTATGTGTGTGAGCATATATGTTTGTGTTTTGTATGTATGTATGTATGTGTGTGTTTGTAGTTCCTGAACTTGTGTGTGATGTCTGGCCTGCCACCAAAAATGTAACTTCACTGATTCATCTCATGCATAAGACCTTGGATAGTTTCTAATAATCAGTGATTTAATAAATAGATTCATATATGTTTCATTGACATGAGTTAGGGAAGTGCAAGAGAAAATCAGTTAAGAATAAAGTAACATTATCATGTTCTGCATAGTGTTATTTCAGGATTTTAATTTTTTATTTAACAAAAATACAATTACAATTTTGCAATGAGATTTAATGCATCACATCCTTTGAATGTTTGAATTAAAGCTATATGCTTTAACTGAATTATTTGTATCTGTTCTTACTTCTCATATAAGGCCCGATTATCTAAAGGTATTTGGGCTGGAAAGATTTTTTAAAAATGCTCGCCAGTACTTTTTTTTTTTCCTGGTGGAATTATCTAAAGCCACTTTTTATTCTGAAAACAACGGTTTCTTACTAATACTAATAATTGAACCATTCACACATAAATACGCAGGTAAAAAAAATGTTTTGTTAAGGTGCATCAAAAATCGTAACAAAATTTATCACCAAATATCGTATCTAAAAAAAATTAAATTTGTTTGTAAATTACTCAGGAATAAATCATATTAAATGTGCACAGCGTAGATCGAAATTTAAGTACACTGGATGTACAAAAACATATAAATTTGTACTTATAAGTACAAAATACAAAGCGTAATTGTTTATTGTAAAATGGCCGTTCTATAGGCGTGTATGAAATTGTCTCTCAAATCCCAGTGTCTAAACATTTGCGCCCTACAGATCTCACTGTTTTTTTTTTGCAAACTAAAAGGTGGTGAGGTTATGATAAAATACACAAAATACTTATGACCATAATAGAAAAACACTTGTGTACAAAAAGAGAGGCGATTTAAGATGCTATATGCAGAAAGCAGCGCATGCTCACTGCTAACTTCTCTATACCCAGAGAACTTTTCCTTTTCAGTGAGCTCCATTACTTTCTGTAGGAGACATCTCGCCACTAGCAGGAGCTGCCCCTTTTTTAAGATAATTCCTTGAGGGCAGCACCTGCGAGGGTCAGCATGAAAAATCATGTCAGCAAAGCAAAGTTTAGATAATCAGGCCATAGAACCTAATGATAAAAGATTCTTCTGCATGGAGAGAGATTATAGTGCAGACTTTACAGGGACTTAACTCCCTGAATGCTATAAGAAAAAGGGTGGAACCTGGAAGTCCCAGAGAGATAAGAGATGTCTCCCATAAAGCTCTCCACTGAGACGGGATGATATAAAATGTTCTTCCAGCACTGCAATATCTCTCACAAGATTCTAGGCAGATTTAGCTATACTTCTCCAAACGGGTGTTCTGTGCATTTATCTATGTGAATGAGTTACAAGCCCAGTGCAATATAGCACTGCATGACATGGGAAGCATGTTTGTACTCTCACTTGCTTTTTAAATGCCATGCCAAGCCAATATGGCTGACTGAAGCGTGAAATATTGCAGCCACCTATATTTTCCTGCCACATTTACTGCATTGGCTTAAATAGCTGAGCATATTAGCTGGATCACTTGATTTTGAATATGGCTCCTGAGATGAAATCAAGTTTTTATGTGAATTGGCAGATTTGCTTGATTTTGAATAGGTACCTAAAATGTTTACAGTGTGCTTCAAAATTCATCCCCCCTTTGCACTATCCATCAGCAATTTTCAATGTAGGCAAATGAATACGGTTTGTGCAAAAATACATATTCACTCAGTCTTAGAACTCTAATGCAAGTATCTAGAAATGTAAGTAATTGAAATTATTCATTAAACAAGCAATAGCTCAAAGGTCATGTGATACAATATTATACTCTAGTCTTTATAATACTACACAAAGCTCCCCAAACTTTATGGAACATACTTTCCAGAAAGCTCCTGTCCAACCTCCAAAAATACGTGGATCTCTAATCCCAGGTAAAAACTAGATTGCATGGATCTTTCTTCCCAGACTACATGGACTGCTCACCCCTAGACTGCATTGAGTCTACAGGGAGCAATTATAACATACTACAGGGAGCACTCGTCCAAATCTACAAAGAAACCTCTTTCAGAGTATACATGGTCATTCTTTAGTGTGTGGTAATTTTGTTACACACTTCTTTTCTTTACTTATTTGTTATATGTATTTTTTTTACTGCTAGCACAGTTTTGGAAATACAGGAGTAACTTTGATTGTGACTATATATATTTTTTGTTTTATTCAGTACTCATCTCAAACTACAGGAAGCACTCAACCCAGACTAGAGGGAGCACTCATCCCAGCCTACAGGAAGCTCTCATCCAAGACTACAAAGAGCACTCAAGCCAATCTTCATTGAGAACTCTTTCCATACTTCATAAAGATTTATTTCAGACTATTTGATCCTATTATCACAAACTACAGGGCCCAACCTTACAGATCTCTCATCTCCGACTCAGTAACACTTGTTCAAAGACTATAAGGAACACTCCACACATGAAGATCTATTCTTAGACTATATTGGTACCTACAGGAATCTTGACATCCATGCTCCTGACCCTCCTATCCTGTTATGACTTTGGCCAGTTTTCTCGATTTTTGCCTGCCTCTTTGTTAAATTATCTGTTGTGAACTGATTACCTGCTGACCCTTTGAACTGTATTTCACCTAACTCCTTGTGCTTCACAACTTCGTTACAGAGGGTGGAGTCTATAGAAATTACTTCTGGGGGCACCATAGGTTTATGGATGAAGTCACTTCAGGAGTGGGGACAGGAGGGTTGTGGGCAGGACCGGATGTGCAATAAGCAGGGATGGGCAGAGTTGGGGCAGGCCAGGGCAGCATGTTGGTAGGAACAGGAGGAATGATTACTTTTGGAGGGTACAAGATGCTTGGGGGCTAGTTCTTTCCCTGACAATCTCCTGGCTAATGACACATATATTCAGATAACTCCCCTGCACTCTCCTATGGTGCCAACACCTGGTTCCTGTCTGCTTATATAACTACTGACTGTGGCTTGTCTCTGAAATTAGTTTTTGGATCATCTCTTGAGCAAGTGATTATGAGAAATAAGTTTGCCCAATCGATTATAAAACTGACATTTTTATGTCAACCATGTGATAACAATAACATAAAAGAGGAGAGTCTGCATTGGAATATGGGTTCATGTGCCAATAAAGGCAACACCTATATTAAAGTTATTAACCCCTATCCTGCGGATTCCGGACCCCACCGCACTAAATAAATTGTTTAACCCCTAAACCGCCGCACCCGGAGCCCACCGCCACCTACATTACATTTATTAACCCCTATCCTGCCCCCCCACTACACCGCCACCACCTACATTAAACTCATTAACCCCTAAACCGCCGCAACTAAATTAAATGTTTAACCCTTAAACCGCCGCTCCCGTACCCTGCTGCCACTTATATTAAACTTATTAACCCCTATCCTGCCCCCCCTATACTGCCGCCATCTATATTAAACTTATTAACCCCTAAACCTAAGTCTAACACTAACAGCCCCCTAACTTTAATATTATTTTAATAAATCTAAATAAAACTTACTATTATAAACTAAATTATTCCTATTTAAAAATAAATACTTACCTATAAAATAAACCCTAAGATAGCTACAATATAACTAATAGTTATATTGTAGCAATCTTAGGATTTAATTTTATTTTACAGGCAACTTTGTATTTATTTTAACTAGGTAGAATAGCTATTAAATAGTTAACTGTTTAATAGCTACCTAGCTAAAATACTTAGGCCTAGATTTAGAGTTGGGCGGTAGCCGTCAAAACCAGCGTTAGAGGCTCCTAACGCTGGTTTTTACCGCCCTCTGGTATTTGGAGTCAGTCATTAAAGGGTCTAATGCTCACTTTTCAGCCGCGACTTTTCCATACCGCAGATCCCCTTACGTCAATTGCGTATCCTATCTTTTCAATGGGATCTTTCTAACTCCGGTATTTAGAGTCGTGGCTGAAGTGAGCGCTAGAAATCTAACGACAAAACTCCAGCTGCAGAAAAAAGTCAGTAGTTAAGAGCTTTCTGGGCTAACGACCGGTTTATAAAGCTCTTAACTACTGTGCTCTAAAGTACACTAACACCCATAAACTACCTATGTACCCCTAAACCGAGGTCCCCCCACATCGCCGCCACTCGATTAATTTTTTTTAACACCTAATCTGCCGACCGCCACCTACGTTGTACTTATGTACCCCTAATCTGCTGCCCCTAACACCGCCGACCCCTATATTATATTTATTAACCCCTAACCTGCCCCCCACAACGTTGCCGCCAGCTACCTACAATAATTAACCCCTAATCTGCCGCTCCGCAAACCGCCGCTACCTACATTATCCCTATGTACCCCTAATCTGCTGCCCCTAACACCGCCAACCCCTATATTATATTTATTAACCCCTAATCTGCCCCCCTCAACGTCGCCTCCACCTGCCTACACTTATTAACCCCTAATCTGCCGAGCGGACCGCACCGCTACTATAATAAAGTTATTAACCCCTAATCCGCCTCACTCCCGCCTCAATAACCCTATAATAAATAGTATTAACCCCTAATCTGCCCTACCTAACATCGCCGACACCTAACTTCAATTATTAACCCCTAATCTGCTGACCAAATCTCGCCGCTACTGTAATAAATGGATTAACCCCTAAAGCTAAGTCTAACCCTAACCCTAACACCCCCCTAAATTAAATATAATTTAAATCTAACAAAATAAATTAACTCTTATTAAATAAATTATTCCTATTTAAAGCTAAATACTTACCTGTAAAATAAACCCTAATATAGCTACAAATAAATTATAATTATATTATAGCTATTTTAGGATTTATATTTATTTTACAGGTAACTTTGTATTTATTTTAACCAGGTACAATAGCTATTAAATAGTTAAGAACTATTTAATAGCTAAAATAGTTAAAATAATTACAAAATTACCTGTAAAATAAATCCTAACCTAAGTTACAATTAAACCTAACACTACACTATCAATAAATAAATTAAATAAAATACCTACAATTACCTACAATTAAACCTAACACTACACTATCAATACATTAATTAAATACAATACCTACAAATAACTACAATTAAATAAACTAACTAAAGTACAAAAAATAAAAAAGAACTAAGTTACAAAAAATAATAAAATATTTACAAACATTAGAAAAATATTACAACAATTTTAAACTAATTACACGCTACTCTAAGCCCCTAATAAAATTACAAAGACCCCCAAAATAAAAAAATTCCCTACCCTATTCTAAATTAAAAAAGTTCAAAGCTCTTTTACCTTACCAGCCCTGAACAGGGCCCTTTGCGGGGCATGCCCCAAGAAATTCAGCTCTTTTGCCTGTAAAAAAACACATACAATACCCCCCCCAACATTACAACCCACCACCCACATACCCCTAATCTAACCCAAACCCCCCCTTAAATAAACCTAACACCTAAGCCCCTGAAGATCTTCCTACCTTATCTTCACCTCAACCGGGTATCACCGATCGGTCCTGGCTCCAAAATCTTCATCCAACCCAAGCGGGGGTGGCGATCCATAATCCTACGGCTGAAGAGGTCCAGAAGAGGCTCCAAAGTCTTCATCCTATCCGGGAAGAAGAGGCGATCCAGACCGGCAACCATCCTTGATCCAAGCGGCATCTTCTATCTTCATCCGATGAGGAACGGCTCCATCATGAAGACCTCCAGCGCGGATCAATCTTCTTCCGACGACGTCCAACTGAAGAATGACGGTTCCTTTAAGGGACGTCATCCAAGATGGGCGTCCCTCGAATTCCGATTGGCTGATAGGATTCTATCAGCCAATCGGAATTAAGGTAGGAAAATTCTGATTGCTGATGGAATCAGCCAATCAGAATCAGTTCAATCGATTGGCTGATCCGATCAGCCAATCAGATTGAGCTCGCATTCTATTGGCTGATCGGAACAGCCAATAGAATGCGAGCTCAATCTGATTGGCTGATCGGATCAGCCAATCGGATTGAACTTGATTCTGATTGGCTGATTCCATCAGCCAATCAGAATTTTCCTACCTTAATTCCGATTGGCTGATAGAATCCTATCAGCCAATCGGAATTCGAGGGATGCCATCTTGGATGACGTCCCTTAAAGGAACGTCATTCTTCAGTTGGACGTCGTCGGAAGAAGATTGATCCGCGCTGGAGGTCTTCATGATGGAGCCGTTCCTCATCGGATGAAGATAGAAGATGCCGCTTGGATCAAGATGGTTGCCGGTCTGGATCGCCTCTTCTTCCCGGATAGGATGAAGACTTTGGAGCCTCTTCTGGACCTCTTCAGCCGCAGGATTATGGATCGCCAGCCCCCCGCTTGGGTTGGATGAAGATTTTGGAGCCAGGACCGATCGGTGATACCCGGTGAGGTGAAGATAAAGGTAGAAGATCTTCAGGGGCTTAGTGTTAGGTTTATTTAAGGGGGGTTTGGGATATATTAGGGGTATGTGGGTGGTGGGTTGTAATGTTGGGGGGGGGTATTGTATGTGTTCTCTATACCCAGAGAACTTTTCCTTTTCAGTGAGCTCCATTACTTTCTGTAGGAGACATCTCGCCACTAGCAGGAGCTGCCCCTTTTTTAAGATAATTCCTTGAGGGCAGCACCTGCGAGGGTCAGCATGAAAAATCATGTCAGCAAAGCAAAGTTTAGATAATCAGGCCATAGAACCTAATGATAAAAAGATTCTTCTGCATGGAGAGAGATTATAGTGCAGACTTTACAGGGACTTAACTCCCTGAATGCTATAAGAAAAAGGGGTGGAACCTGGAAGTCCCAGAGAGATAAGAGATGTCTCCCATAAAGCTCTCCACTGAGACGGATGATATAAAATGTTCTTCCAGCACTGCAACATCTCTCACAAGATTCTAGGCAGATTTAGCTATACTTCTCCAAACGGGTGTTCTGTGCATTTATCTATGTGAATGAGTTACAAAGCCCAGTGCAATATAGCACTGCATGACATGGGAAGCATGTTTGTACTCTCACTTGCTTTTTAAATGCCATGCCAAGCCAATATGGCTGACTGAAGCGTGAAAATATTTGCAGCACCTATATTTTCCTGCCACATTTACTGCATTGGCTTAAATAGCTGAGCATATTAGCTGATCACTTGATTTGAATATGGCTCCTGAGATGAAATCAAGTTTTTATGTGAATTGGCAGATTTGCTTGATTTTGAATAGGTACCTAAAATGTTTACAGTGTGCTTCAAAATTCATCCCCCCTTTGCACTATCCATCAGCAATTTTCATGTAGGCAAATGAATACGGTTTGTGCAAAAATACATATTCACTCAGTCTTAGAACTCTAATGCAAGTATCTAGAAATGTAAGTAATTGAAATTATTCATTAAACAAGCAATAGCTCAAAGGTCATGTGATACAATATTATACTCTAGTCTTTATAATACTACACAAAGCTCCCAAAACTTTATGGAACATACTTTCCAGAAAGCTCCTGTCCAACCTCCAAAAATACGTGGACTCTAAATCCCAGGTAAAACTAGATTGCATGGATCTTTCTTCCCAGACTACATGGACTGCTCACCCTAGACTGCATTGAGTCTACAGGGAGCAATTATAACATACTACAGGGAGCACTCGTCCAAATCTACAAAGAAACCTCTTTCAGAGTATACATGGTCATTCTTTAGTGTGTGGTAATTTTTGTTACACACTTCTTTTCTTTACTTATTTGTTATATGTATTTTTTTACTGCTAGCACAGTTTTGGAAATACAGGGAGTAACTTGATTGTGACTATATATATTTTTTGTTTTATTCAGTACTCATCTCAAACTACAGGAAGCACTCAACCCAGACTAGAGGGAGCACTCATCCCAGCCTACAGGAAGCTCTCATCCAAGACTACAAAGAGCACTCAAGCCAATCTTCATTGAGAACTCTTTCCATACTTCATAAAGATTTATTTCAGACTAATTTGATCCTATTATCACAAACTACAGGGCCCAACCTTACAGCTCTCTCATCTCCGACTCAGTAACACTTGTTCAAAGACTATAAGGAAACACTCCACACATGAAGATCTATTCTTAGACTATATTGGTACCTACAGGAATCTTGACATCCATGCTCCTGACCCTCCTATCCTGTTATGACTTTGGCCAGTTTTCTCGATTTTTGCCTGCCTCTTTGTTAAATTATCTGTTGTGAACTGATTACCTGCTGACCCTTTGAACTGTATTTCACCTAACTCCTTGTGCTTCACAACTTCGTTACAGAGGGTGGAGTCTATAGAAATTACTTCTGGGGGCACCATAGGTTTATGGATGAAGTCACTCAGGAGTGGGGACAGGATGGGTTGTGGGCAGGACCGGATGTGCAATAAGCAGGGATGGGCAGAGTTGGGGCAGGCCAGGGCAGCATGGTTGGTAGGAACAGGAGGAATGATTACTTTTGGAGGGTACAAGATGCTTGGGGGCTAGTTCTTTCCCTGACATCTCCTGGCTAATGACACATATATTCAGATAACTCCCCTGCACTCTCCTATGGTGCCAACACCTGGTTCCTGTCTGCTTATATAACTACTGACTGTGGCTTGTCTCTGAAATTAGTTTTTGGATCATCTCTTGAGCAAAGTGATTATGAGAAATAAGTTTGCCCAATCGATTATAAAACTGACATTTTTATGTCAACCATGTGATAACAATAACATAAAAGAGGAGAGTCTACATTGGAATATGGGTTCATGTGACAATAAAGGCAACACCTATATTAAAGTTATTACCCCTATTCTGCGGATTTCGGACCCCACCGCACTAAATAAATTGTTTAACCCCTAAAACCGCCGCACCCGGAGCCCACCGCCACCTACATTACATTTATTAACCCCTATCCTGCCCCCCACTACACCGCCACCACCTACATTAAACTCATTAACCCCTAAACCGCCGCAACTAAATTAAATGTTTAACCCTTAAACCACCGCTCCCGTACCCTGCTGCCACTTATATTAAACTTATTAACCCCTATCCTGCCCCCCTATACCGCCGCCATCTATATTAAACTTATTAACCCCTAAACCTAAGTCTAACACTAACAGCCCCCTAACTTTAATATTATTTTAATAAATCTAAATAAAACTTACTAATTATAAACTAAATTATTCCTATTTAAAAATAAATACTTACCTATAAAATAAACCCTAAGATAGCTACAATATAACTAATAGTTATATTGTAGCAATCTTAGGCCTAGATTTGGAGTTCGGCGGTAGCGTCAAAAACCAGCGTTAGAGGCTCCTAAAGCTGGTTTTGGCCGCCCGCTGGGTATTTGGAGTCAGTGATTAAAGGGTCTAACGCTCACTTTACAGCCGCGACTTTTCCATACCGCAGATCCCCCTACGCCATTTGCGTAGCCTATCTTTTCAATGGATCTTCCTAACGCCGGTATTTAGAGTCGTTTCTGCAGTGAGCGTTAGAGCTCTAACGACAAGATTCCAGCCGCCTGAAAATAGCAGGAGTTAAGAGCTTTCTGGCTAACGCCGGTTTATAAAGCTCTTAACTACTGTACCCTAAAGTACACTAACACCCATAAACTACCTATGTACCCCTAAACCGAGGTCCCCCCACATCGCCGCCACTCGATTAAAATTTTTAACCCCTAATCTGCCGACCCGCCACCTACGTTATACTTATGTACCCCTAATCTGCGCCCCTAACACCGCCGACCCCTATATTATATCTATTAACCCCTAACTTGCCCCCCACAACGTCGCCGCAAGCTACTTAAAATAATTAACCCCTAATCTTCCGACCGCAAATCGCCCGCCACCTACGTTATCCCTATGTACCCCTAATCTGCTACCCCTAACATCGCCGACCCCTATGTTATATTTATTAACCCCTAATCTGCCCCCCTCAACGTCGCCGACACCTACCTACACTTATTAACCCCTAATCTGCCGAGCGGACCTGAGCGCTACTATAATAAAGTTATTAACCCCTAATCCGCCTCACTAACCCTATCATAAATAGTATTAACCCCTAATCTGCCCTCCCTAACATCGCCGACACCTACCTTCAATTATTAACCCCTAATCTGCCGACCGGAGCTCACCGCTATTCTAATAAATGTATTAACCCCTAAAGCTAAGTCTAACCCTAACACTAACACCCCCCTAAGTTAAATATAATTTTTATCTAACGAAATAAATTAACTCTTATTAAATAAATAATTCCTATTTAAAGCTAAATACTTACCTGTAAAATACATCCTAATATAGCTACAATATAAATTATAATTATATTATAGCTATTTTAGGATTAATATTTATTTTACAGGCAACTTTGTAATTATTTTAACCAGGTACAATAGCTATTAAATAGTTAAGAACTATTTAATAGTTACCTAGTTAAAATAATAACAAATTTACCTGTAAAATAAATCCTAACCTAAGATATAATTAAACCTAACACTACCCTATCAATAAAATAATTAAATAAACTACCTACAATTACCTACAATTAACCTAACACTACACTATCAATAAATTAATTAAACACAATTGCTACAAATAAATACAATTAAATAAACTATCTAAAGTACAAAAAATAAAAAAGAACTAAGTTACAGAAAATAATAAAATATTTACAAACATAAGAAAAATATTACAACAATTTTAAACTAATTACACCTACTCTAAGCCCCCTAATAAAATAACAAAGCCCCCCAAAATAAAAAATTCCCTACCCTATTCTAAAATACAAATATTACAAGCTCTTTTACCTTACCAGCCCTGAACAGGGCCCTTTGCGGGGCATGCCCCAAGAATTTCAGCTCTTTTGCCTGTAAAAAAAACATACAATACCCCCCCCCCAACATTACAACCACCACCCACATACCCCTAATCTAACCCAAACCCCCCTTAAATAAACCTAACACTACCCCCCTGATGATCTTCCTACCTTGTCTTCACCATGCCAGGTTCACCGATCCGTCCTGGCTCCAAGATCTTCATCCAACCCAAGCGGGGGCTAGACATCCACTGAAGAAGTCCAGAAGAGGGTCCAAAGTCTTCCTCCTATCCGGCAAGAAGAGGACATCCGGACCGGCAAACATCTTCTCCAAGCGGCATCTTCTATCTTCTTCCATCCGATGACGACCGGCTCCATCTTGAAGACCTCCAGCGCGGATCCATCCTCTTCTTCCGACGACTAGACGGCGAATGACGGTTCCTTTAAGGGACGTCATCCAAGATGGCGTCCCTCGAATTCCGATTGGCTGATAGGATTCTATCAGCCAATCGGAATTAAGGTAGGAATTTTCTGATTGGCTGATGGAATCAGCCAATCAGAATATAGTTCAATCCGATTGGCTGATCCAATCAGCCAATCAGATTGAGCTCAGCATTCTATTGGCTGATCCGAACAGCCAATAGAATGCGAGCTCAATCTGATTGGCTGATTGGATCAGCCAATCGGATTGAACTATATTCTGATTGGCTGATTCCATCAGCCAATCAGAAAATTCCTACCTTAATTCCGATTGGCTGATAGAATCCTATCAGCCAATCGGAATTCGAGGGACGCCATCTTGGATGACGTCCCTTAAAGGAACCGTCATTCGTCGTCTAGTTGTCGGAAGAAGAGGATGGATCCGCGCTGGAGGTCTTCAAGATGGAGCCGGTCGTCATCGGATGGAAGAAGATAGAAGATGCCGCTTGGAGAAGATGTTTGCCGGTCCGGATGTCCTCTTCTTGCCGGATAGGAGGAAGACTTTGGACCCTCTTCTGGACTTCTTCAGTGGATGTCTAGCCCCCGCTTGGGTTGGATGAAGATCTTGGAGCCAGGACGGATCGGTGAACCTGGCATGGTGAAGACAAGGTAGGAAGATCATCAGGGGGGTAGTGTTAGGTTTATTTAAGGGGGGTTTGGGTTAGATTAGGGGTATGTGGGTGGTGGGTTGTAATGTTGGGGGGGGGTATTGTATGTTTTTTTTTTACAGGCAAAAGAGCTGAAATCTTGGGCATGCCCGCAAAGGGCCCTGTTCAGGGCTGGTAAGGTAAAGAGCTTGTAATATTTGTATTTTAGAATAGGGTAGGGAATTTTTTATTTGGGGGGCTTTGTTATTTTATTAGGGGGCTTAGAGTAGGTGTAATTAGTTTAAAATTGTTGTAATATTTTTCTTATGTTTGTAATATTTTATTATTTTCTGTAACTTAGTTCTTTTTTATTTTTTGTACTTTAGATAGTTTATTTAATTTTATTTATTTGTAGCAATTGTGTTTAATTAATTTATTGATAGTGTAGTGTTAGGTTAATTGTAGGTAATTGTAGGTAGTTTATTTAATTATTTTATTGATAGGGTAGTGTTAGGTTTAATTATATCTTAGGTTAGGATTTATTTTACAGGTAAATTTGTTATTATTTTAACTAGGTACTATTAAATAGTTCTTAACTATTTAATAGCTATTGTACCTGGTTAAAATAATTACAAAGTTGCCTGTAAAATAAATATTAATCCTAAAATAGCTATAATATAATTATAATTTATATTGTAGCTATATTAGGATTTATTTACAGGTAAGTATTTAGCTTTAAATAGGAATCATTTATTTTAATAAGAGTTAATTTATTTCGTTAGATAAAAATTATATTTAACTTAGGGGGGGTGTTAGTGTTAGGGTTAGACTTAGCTTTAGGGGTTAATACATTTATTGAATAGCGGTGAGCTCCGGTCGGCAGATTAGGGGTTAATAATTGAAGGTAGGTGTCGGCGATGTTAGGGAGGCAGATTAGGGGTTAATACTATTTATGATAGGGTTAGTGAGGCGGGATTAGGGGTTAATAACTTTATTATAGTAGCGCTCAGGTCCGCTCGGCAGATTAGGGGTTAATAAGTGTAGGCAGGTGTCGGCGACCGTTTGTGGGGGGGCAGATTTAGGGGTTAATAAATATAACATAGGGGTCGGCGATGTTAGGGCAGCAGATTAGGGGTACATAGGGATAACGTAGGTGCGGCGGTTTACGGAGCGGCAGATTAGGGGTTAAAAGTGTAATGCAGGGTCAGCGATAGCGGGGGGGCGGCAGATTAGGGTTAATAAGTGTAAGGTTAGGGGTGTTTAGACTCGGGGTACATGTTAGAGTGTTAGGTGCAGACGTAGGAAGTGTTTCCCCATAGGAAACAATGGGGCTGCGTTAAGAGCTGAACGCTGCTTTTTTGCAGGTGTAGGTTTTTTTTCAGCTCAAACTGCCCCATTGTTTCCTATGGGAGAATCGTGCACGAGCACGTTTTTGATGCGGCCGCGTCCGTAAGCAACTCTGGTATCGAGAGTTGCATTTGCGGTAAATATGCTCTACGCTCCTTTTTTGGAGCCTAACGCAGCATTTTGTTTGAAACTCTCGATACCAGAGTTAAATTTATGGTGCGGCCAGAAAAAAACCCGCGGAGCGTTAACAGCCCTTTTTACGCCGAACTCCAAATCTAGGCCTTAGGATTTAATTTTATTTTACAGGCAACTTTGTATTTATTTTAACTAGGTAGAATAGCATTAAATAGTTAACTGTTTAATAGCTACCTAGCTAAAATACTTAGGCCTAGATTTAGAGTTGGGCGGTAGCCGTCAAAACCAGCGTTAGAGGCTCCTAACGCTGGTTTTACCGCCCTCTGGATTTGGAGTCAGTCATTAAAGGGTCTAATGCTCAACTTTTCAAGCCGCGACTTTTCCATACCGCAGATCCCCTTACGTCAATTGCGTATCCTATCTTTTCAATGGGATCTTTCTAACTCCGGTATTTAGAGTCGTGGCTGAAGTGGAGCGCTAGAAATCTAACGACAAACTCCAGCTGCAGAAAAAAGTTCAGTAGTTAAGAGCTTTCTGGGCTAAACGCCGGTTTTATAAAGCTCTTAACCTACTGTGCTCTAAAGTACACTAACACCCATAAACTACCTATGTACCCCTTAAACCGAGGTCCCCCCACATCGCCGCCACTCGATTAATTTTTTTTACACTAATCTGCCGACCGCCACCTACGTTGTACTTATGTACCCCCTAATCTGCTGCCCCCTAACACCGCCGACCACTATATTATATTTATTAACCAACCCTAACTGCCCCCCACAACGTTGCCGCCAGCTACCTACAATAATTAACCCCTAATCTGCGCTCCGCAAACCGCCGCTACCTACATGTATCCCTATGTACCCCTAATCTGCTGCCCCTAACACCGCCAACCCCTATATTTATATTTATTAACCCCTAATCTGCCCCCTCAACGTCGCCTCCACCTGCCTACACTTATTAACCCCTAATCTGCCGAGCGGTACCGCACCGCTACTATATAAAAGTTATTAACCCCTAATCCGCCTCCTCACTCCGCCTCAATAACCCTATAATAAATAGTATTAACCCCTAATCTGCCCTACCTAACATCGCCGACACCTAACTTCAATTATTAACCCTAATTCTGCTGACCAAATCTCGCCGCTACTGTAATAAATGGATTAACCCTAAAGCTAAGTCTAACCCTAACACCCCCCTAATTAAATATAATTTAATCTAACAAATAAATTAACTCTTATTAAATAAATTATTCCTATTTTAAAGCTAAATACTTACCTGTAAAATAAACCCTAATATAGCTACAATATAAATTAATAATTATATATAGCTATTTTAGGATTTATATTTATTTTACAGGTAACTTTGTATTTATTTTAACCAGGTACAATAGCTATTAAATTGTTAAGAACTATTTAATAGCTAAAATAGTTAAAATAATTACAAAATTACCCTGTAAAATAAATCCTAACCTAAGTTACAATTAAACCTAACACTACACTATCAAATAAATAAATTAAATAAAATACCTACAATTACCTAGCAATTAAACCTAACACTACACTATCAATACATTAATTAAATACAATACCTACAAATAACTACAATTAAATAAACTAACTAAAGTACAAAAAATAAAAAGAAACTAAGTTACAAAAATATAAAATATTTACAAACATTAGAAAAATATGTACAACAATTTTAAACTAATTACACTACTCTAAGCCCCCTAATAAAATTACAAAGACCCCCAAAATAAAAAAATTCCCTACCCTATTCTAAATTAAAAAAGTTCAAGCTCTTTTACCTTACCAGCCCTGAACCAGGGCCCTTTGCGGGGCATGCCCCAAGAAATTCAGCTCTTTTGCCTGTAAAATAAACACATACAATACCCCCCCCAACATTACAACCCACCACCCACATACCCCTAATCTAACCCAAACCCCCCTTAAATAAACCTAACACTAAGCCCCCTGAAGATCTTCCTACCTTATCTTCACCTCACCAGGGTATCACGATCGGTCCTGGCTCCAAAATCTTCATCCAACCCAAGCGGGGGTGGCGATCCATAATCTACGGCTGAAGAGGTCCAGAAGAGCTCCCAAAGTCTTCATCCTATCCGGGAAGAAGAGGCGATCCAGACCGGCAAACCATCTTGATCCAAGCGGCATCTTCTATCTTCATTCCGATGAGGAACGGCCTCCATCATGAAGAACCTCCAGCGCGGATCAATCTTCTTCCGACGACGTCCAACTGAAGAATGACGGTTCCTTTAAGGGACGTATCCAAGATGGCGTCCCTCGAATTCCGATTGGCTGATAGGATTCTATCAGCCAATCGGAATTAAGGTAGAAAATTCTGATTGGCTGATGGAATCAGCCAATCAGAATCAAGTTCAATCCGATTGGCTGATCCGATCAGCCAATCAGATTGAGCTCGCATTCTATTGGCTGATCGGAACAGCCAATAGAATGCGAGCTCAATCTGATTGGCTGATCGGATCAGGCCAATCGGATTGAACTTGATTTGATTGGCTGATTCCATCAGCCAATCAGAATTTTCCTACCTTAATTCCGATTGGCTGATAGAATCCTATCAGCCAATCGGAATTCGAGGGATGCCATCTTGGATGCGTCCCTTAAAGGAACCGTCATTCTTCAGTTGGACGTCGTCGGAAGAAGATTGATCGCGCTGGTGGTCTTCATGATGGAAGCCGTTCCTCATCGGATGAAGATAGAAGATGCCGCTTGGATCAAGATGGTTGCCGGTCTGGATCGCCTCTTCTTCCCGGATAGGATGAAGACTTTGGAGCCTCTTCTGGACCCTCTTCAGCCGCAGGATTATGGATCGCCTGCCCCCGCTTGGGTTGGATGAAGATTTTGGAGCAGGGACCCGATCGGTGATACCGGTGAGGTGAAGATAAGGTAGGAAGATCTTCAGGGGCTTAGTGTTAGGTTTATTTAAGGGGGGGTTTGGGATAGATTAGGGGTATGTGGGTAGTGGGTTGTAATGTTGGGGGGGGTATTGTATGTGTTCTCTATACCCAGAGAACTTTTCCTTTTCAGTGAGCTCCATTACTTTCTGTAGGAGACATCTCGCCACTAGCAGGAGCTGCCCCTTTTTTAAGATAATTCCTTGAGGGCAGCACCTGCGAGGGTCAGCATGAAAAATCATGTCAGCAAAGCAAAGTTTAGATAATCAGGCCATAGAACCTAATGATAAAAGATTCTTCTGCATGGAGAGAGATTATAGTGCAGACTTTACAGGGACTTAACTCCCTGAATGCTATAAGAAAAAGGGTGGAACCTGGAAGTCCCAGAGAGATAAGAGATGTCCCCCATAAAGCTCTCCACTGAGACGGGATGATATAAAATGTTCTTCCAGCACTGCAACATCTCTCACAAGATTCTAGGCAGATTTAGCTATACTTCTCCAAACGGGTGTTCTGTGCATTTATCTATGTGAATGAGTTACAAGCCCAGTGCAATATAGCACTGCATGACATGGGAAGCATGTTTGTACTCTCACTTGCTTTTTAAATGCCATGCCAAGCCAATATGGCTGACTGAAGCGTGAAATATTGCAGCCACCTATATTTTCCTGCCACATTTACTGCATTGGCTTAAATAGCTGAGCATATTAGCTGGATCACTTGATTTTGAATATGGCTCCTGAGATGAAATCAAGTTTTTATGTGAATTGGCAGATTTGCTTGATTTTGAATAGGTACCTAAAATGTTTACAGTGTGCTTCAAAATTCATCCCCCCTTTGCACTATCCATCAGCAATTTTCAATGTAGGCAAATGAATACGGTTTGTGCAAAAATACATATTCACTCAGTCTTAGAACTCTAATGCAAGTATCTAGAAATGTAAGTAATTGAAATTATTCATTAAACAAGCAATAGCTCAAAGGTCATGTGATACAATATTATACTCTAGTCTTTATAATACTACACAAAGCTCCCAAACTTTATGGAACATACTTTCCAGAAAGCTCCTGTCCAACCTCCAAAAATACGTGGATCTCTAATCCCAGGTAAAACTAGATTGCATGGATCTTTCTTCCCAGACTACATGGACTGCTCACCCTAGACTGCATTGAGTCTACAGGGAGCAATTATAACATACTACAGGGAGCACTCGTCCAAATCTACAAAGAAACCTCTTTCAGAGTATACATGGTCATTCTTTAGTGTGTGGTAATTTTTGTTACACACTTCTTTTCTTTACTTATTTGTTATATGTATTTTTTTTACTGCTAGCACAGTTTTGGAAATACAGGGAGTAACTTTGATTGTGACTATATATATTTTTTGTTTTATTCAGTACTCATCTCAAACTACAGGAAGCACTCAACCCAGACTAGAGGGAGCACTCATCCCAGCCTACAGGAAGCTCTCATCCAAGACTACAAAGAGCACTCAAGCCAATCTTCAATTGAGAACTCTTTCCATACTTCATAAAGATTTATTTCAGACTATTTGATCCTATTATCACAAACTCAACAGGGCCCAACCTTACAGATCTCTCATCTCGACTCAGTAACCACTTGTTCAAAGACTATAAGGAACACTCACACATTGAAGATTATTCTCTTAGACTATATTGGTACCTACAGGAATCTTGACATCCATGCTCCTGACCCTCCTATCCTGTTATGACCTTTGGCCAGTTTTCCTCGATTTTTGCCTGCCTCTTTGTTAAATTATCTGTTGTGAACTGATTACCTGCTGACCCTTTGAACTGTATTTCACCTAACTCCTTGTGCTTCACAACTTCGTTACAGAGGGTGAGTCTATAGAAATTACTTCTGGGGGCACCATAGGTTTATGCGATGAAGTCACTTCAGGAGTGGGGGACAGGAGGGTTGTGGGCAGGAACCGGATGTGCAATAAGCAGGGATGCGGCAGAGTTGGGGCAGGCCAGGGCAGCATGTTGGTAGGAACAGGAGGAATGATTACTTTTGAGGGTACAAGATGCTTGGGGGCCTAGTTCTTTCCCCTGACAATCTCCTGGCTAATGACACATATATTCAGATAACTCCCCTGCACTCTCCTATGGTGCCAACCACCTGGTTCCTGTCTGCTATATATAACTACTGACTGTGGCTTTGTCTCTGAAATTAGTTTTGGATCATCTCTTGAGCAAGTGATTATGAGAAATAAGTTTGCCCCAATCGATTATAAAACTGACATTTTTATGTCAACCATGTGATAACAATAACATAAAAGAGGAAGAGTCTGCATTGGAATATGGGTTCAGGTGCCAATAAAGGCAACACCTATATTAAAGTTATTAACCCCTATCCTGCGGATTCCGGACCCCCCCACCGCACTAAATAAATTGGTTTAACCCCTAAACCGCCGCACCCGGAGCCCACCGCCACCTACATTACATTTATTAACCCCTATCCTGCCCCCACTACACCGCCACCACCTACATTAAACTCATTAACCCCTAAACCGCCGCAACTAAATTAAATGTTTAACCCTATAAACCCGCCGCTCCCGTACCCTGCTGCCACTTATATTAAACTTATTAACCCCTATCCTGCCCCCTATACCGCCGCCATCTATATTAAACTTATTAACCCTAAACCTAAGTCTAACACTAACAGCCCCCCTAACTTTAATATTATTTTAATAAATCTAAATAAAACTTACTATTATAAACTAAATTATTCCTATTTAAAAATAAATACTTACCTATAAAATAAACCCTAAGATAGCTACAATATAACTAATAGTTATATTGTAGCAATCTTAGGATTTAATGTTATTTTACAGGCAACTTTGTATTTATTTTAAACTAGGTAGAATAGCTATTAAAAAGTTAACTGTTAATAGCTACCTAGCTAAAATACTTAGGCCTAGATTTAGAGTTGGGCGGTAGCCGTCAAAACCAGCGTTAGAGGCTCCTAACGCTGGTTTTTACCGCCCTCTGGTATTTTGGAGTCAGTCATTAAAGGGTCTAACGCTCACTTTTCAGACGCGACTTTTCCATAACCGCAGATCCCCTTCGTCAATTTGCGTATCCTATCTTTTCAATGGGATCTTTCTAACTCCCGGGTATTTAGAGTCGTGGCTGAAGTGAGCGCTAGAAATCTACGACAAAACTCCAGCTGCAGAAAAAAGTCAGTAGTTAAGAGCTTTCTGGGCTAACGCCGGTTTATAAAGCTCTTAACTACTAGTGCTCTAAAGTACACTAACACCCATAAACTACCTATGTACCCCTAAACGAGGTCCCCCCACATCGCCGCCACTCGATTAATTTTTTTTAACACCTAATCTGCCGACCGCCACCTACGTTGTACTTATGTACCCCTAATCTGCTGGCCCCTAACACCGCCGACCCCTATATTATATTTATTAACCCCTAACCTGCCCCCCATCAACGTTGCCGCCAGCTACCTACAATAATTAACCCTAATCTGCCGCTCCCGCAAACCGCCGCTACCTACAGATATCCCTATGTACCCCTAATCTGCTGCCCCTAACACCGCCAACCCCTATATTATATTTATTAACCCCTAATCTGCCCCCCTCAACGTCGCCTCCACCTGCCTACACTTATTAACCCCTAATCTGCCGAGCGGACCGCACCGCTACTATAATAAAGTTATTAACCCCTAATCCGCCTCACTCCTGCCTCAATAACCCTATAATAAATAGTATTAACCCCCTAATCTGCCCTACCTAACATCGCCGACACCTAACTTCAATTATTAACCCTAATCTCTGCCGACCAAATCTCGCGCTACTGTAATAAATGGATTAACCCCTAAAGCTAAGTCTAACCCTAACCCTAACACCCCCCTAAATTAAATATAATGTTAAATCTAACAAAATAAATTAACTCTTATTAAATAAATTATTCCTATTTAAAGCTAAATACTTACCTGTAAAAAAAAACCCCTAATATAGCTACAATATAAATTACTAATTATATTATAAGCTATTTTAGGATTTATATTATTTTACAGGTAACTTTGTATTTATTTTAACCAGGTACAATAGCTATTAAATAGTTAAGAACTATTTAATAGCTAAAATAGTTAAAATAATTACAAAATTACCTGTAAAATAAATCCTAACCTAAGTTACAATTAACCTAACACTACACTATCAATAAAATAAATTAAATAAAATACCTACAAATACCTACAATTAAACCTAACACTACACTATCAATACATTAATTAAATACAATACCTACAAATAACTACAATTAAATAAACTAAACTAAAGTACAAAAATAAAAAAAGAACTAAGTTACAAAAAATAAGTAAAATATTTACAAACATTAGAAAAATTATTACAACAAATTTTAAACTAATTACACCTACTCTAAGCCCCCTAATAAAATTACAAAGACCCCCAAAATAAAAAAATTCCCTACCCTATTCTAAATTAAAAAAGTTCAAAGCTCTTTACCTTACCAGTCCTGAACAGGGCCCTTTGCGGGGCATGCCCCAAGAAATTCAGCTCTTTTGCCTGTAAAAAAACACATACAATACCCCCCCCCAACATTACAACCCACCACCCACATACCCCTAATCTAACCCAAACCCCCCTTAAACTAAACCTAACACTAAGCCCCTGAAGATCTTCCTACCTTATCTTCACCTCACCCGGGTATCACCGATCGGTCCTGGCTCCAAAATCTTCATCCAACCCAAGCGGGGGCTAGCGATCCATAATCCTACGGCTGAAGAGGTCCAGGAAGAGGCTCCAAAGTCTTCATCCTATCCGGGAAGAAGAGGCGATCCAGACCGGCAACCATCTTGATCCAAGCGGCATCTTCTATCTTCATCCGATGAGGAACGGGCTCCATCATGAAGACCTCCAGCGCGGATCAATCTTCTTCCGACGACGTCCAACTGAAGAATGACGGTTCCTTTAAGGGAACGTCATCCAAGATGGCGTCCCTCGAATTCCGATTGGCTGATAGGATTCTATCAGCCAATCGGAATTAAGGTAGGAAAATTCTGATTGGCTGATGGAATCAGCCAATCAGAATCAAGTTCAATCCGATTGGCTGATCCGATCAGCCAATAAGATTGAGCTTGCCTTCTATTGGCTGATCGGAACAGCCAATAGAATGCGAGCTCAATCTGATTGGCTGATCGGATCAGCCAATCGGATTGAACTTGATTCTGATAGGCTGATTCCATCAGCAATCAGAATTTTCCTACCTTAATTCCGATTGGCTGATAGAATCCTATCAGCCAATCGGAATTCGAGGGATGCCATCTTGGATGACGTCCCTTAAAGGAACCGTCATTCTTCAGTTGGACGTCGTCGGAAGAAGATTGATCCGCGCTGGAGGTCTTCATGATGGAGCCGTTCCTCATCGGATGAGATAGAAGATGCCGCTTGGATCAAGATGGTTGCCGGTCTGGATTGCCTCTTCTTCCCGGATAGGATGAAGACTTTGGAGCCTCTTCTGGACCTCTTCAGCCGCAGGATTATGGATCGCCAGCCCCCGCTTGGGTTGGATGAAGATTTTGGAGCCAGGACCGATCGGTGATACCCGGTGAGGTGAAGATAAGGTAGGAAGATCTTCAGGGGCTTAGTGTTAGGTTTATTTTAAGGGGGGGTTTGGGATAGATTAGGGGTATGTGGGTGGTGGGTTTGTAATGTTGGGGGGGGTATTGTATGTGTTCTCTATACCCAGAGAACTTTTCCTTTTCAGTGAGCTCCATTACTTTCTGTAGGAGAACATCTCGCCACTAGCAGGAGCTGCCCCTTTTTTAAGATAATTCCTTGAGGGCAGCACCTGCGAGGGGTCAGCATGAAAAATCATGTCAGCAAAGCAAAGTTTAGATAATCAGGCCATAGAACCTAATGATAAAAGATTCTTCTGCATGGAGAGAGATTATAGTGCAGACTTTTACAGGGACTTAACTCCCTGAATGCTATAAGAAAAAGGGTGGAACCTGGAAGTCCCAGAGAGATAAGAGAATGTCTCCCATAAAGCTCTCCACTGAGACGGGATGATATAAAATGTTCTTCCAGCACTGCAATATCTCTCACAAGATTCTAGGCAGATTTAGCTATACTTCTCCAAACGGGTGTTCTGTGCATTTATCTATGTGAATGAGTTACAAGCCCAGTGCAATATAGCACTGCATGACATGGGAAGCATGTTTGTACTCTCACTTGCTTTTTAAATGCCGTGCCAAGCCAATATGGCTGACTGAAGCGTGAAATATTGCAGCACACCTATATTTTCCTGCCACATTTACTGCATTGGCTTAAATAGCTGAGCATATTAGCTGGATCACTTGATTTTTGAATATGGCTCCTGAGATGAAATCAAGTTTTTTATGTGAATTGGCAGATTTGCTTGATTTTGAATAGGTACCCTAAAATGTTACAGTGTGCTTCAAAATTCATCCCCCCTTTGCACTATCCATCAGCAATTTTCAATGTAGGCAAATGAATACGGTTTGTGCAAAAATACATATTCACTCAGTCTTAGAACTCTAATACAAGTATCTAGAAATGTAAGTAATTGAAATTATTCATTAAACAAGCAATAGCTCAAAGGTCATGTGATACAATATTATACTCTAGTCCTTTATAATACTACACAAAGCTCCCAAACTTTATGGAACATACTTTCCAGAAAGCTCCTGTCCAACCTCCAAAAATACGTGGATCTCTAATCCCAGGTAAAAACTAGATTGCATGGATCTTTCTTCCCAGACTACATGGACCTGCTCACCCTAGACTGCATTGAGTCTACAGGGAGCAATTATAACATACTACAGGGGGAGCACTCTGTCCAAATCTACAAAGAAACCTCTTTCAGAGTATACATGGTCATTCTTTAGTGTGTGGTAATTTTTTGTTTACACACTTCTTTCCTTTACTTATTTGTTATATGTATTTTTTTACTGCTAGCACAGTTTTGGAAATACAGGGAGTACTTTGATTGTGACTATATATATTTTTTGTTTTATATCAGTACTCATCTCAAACTACAGGAAGCACTCAACCCCAGACTAGAGGGAGCACTCATCCCAGCCTACAGGAAGCTCTCATCCAAGACTACAAAGAGCACTCAAGCCAATCTTCATTGAGAACTCTTTCCATACTTCATAAGATTTATTTCAGACTATTTGATCCTATTATCACAAACTACAGGGCCCAACCTTACAGATCTCTCATCTCCGACTCAGTAACACTTGTTCAAAGACTATAAGGAACACTCCACACATGAAGATCTATTCTTAGACTATATTGGTACCTACAGGAATCTTGACATCCATGCTCCTGACCCTCCTATCCTGTTTTGACTTTGGCCAGTTTTCTTCTCGATTTTTGCCTGCCTCTTTGTTAAATTATCTGTTGTGAACTGATTACCCTGCTGACCCTTTGAACTGTATTTCACCTAACTCCTTGTGCTTCACAACTTCGTTACAGAGGGTGGAGTCTATAGAAATTACTGTCTGGGGGCACCATAGGTTTATGGATGAAGTCACTTCAGGAGTGGGGACAGGAGGGTTGTGGGCAGGACCGGATGTGCAATAAGCAGGGATGGGGCAGAGTTTGGGGCAGGGCCAGGGCAGCATGTTGGTAGGAACAGGAGGAATGATTACTTTTGGAGGGTACAAGATGCTTGGGGGCTAGTTCTTTCCCTGACAATCTCCTGGCTAATGACACATATATTCAGATAACTCCCCTGCACTCTCCTATGGTGCCAAACACCTGGTTCCTGTCTGCTTATATAACTACTGACTGTGGCTTGTCTCTGAAATTAGTTTTTGGATCATCTCTTGAGCAAGTGATTATGAGAAATAAGTTTGCCCAATCGATTATAAAACTGACATTTTTATGTCAACCATGTGTATAACAATAACATAAAAGAGGAGAGTCTGCATTGGAATATGGGTTCATGTGCCAATAAAGGCAACACCTATATTAAAGTTATTAACCCCTATCCTGCGGATTCCGGACCCCACCGCACTAAATAAATTGTTTAACCCCTAAACCGCCGCACCCGGAGCCCAACCGCCACTACATTACATTTATTAACCCTATCCTGCCCCCCCACTACACCGCCACCACCTACATTAAACTCATTAAACCCCTAAACCCCGCCGCAACTAAATTAAATGTTTAACCCTTAAAACCGCCGCTCCCGTACCCTGCTGCCACTTATATTAAACTTATTAACCCCTAGTCCTGCCCCCCTATACTGCCGCCATCTATATTAAACTTATTAACCCCTAAACCTAAGTCTAACACTAACAGCCCCCTAACTTTAATATTATTTTAATAAATCTAAATAAAACTTACTATTATAAACTAAATTATTCCTATTTAAAAATAAATACTTACCTATAAAATAAACCCTAAGATAGCTACAATATAACTAATAGTTATATTGTAGCAATCTTAGGATTTAATTTTATTTTACAGGCAACTTTGTATTTATTTTAACTAGGTAGAATAGCTATTAAATAGTTAACTGTTTAATAGCTACCCTAGCTAAAATACTTAGGCCTAGATTTAGAGTTGGGCGGTAGCCGTCAAAACAGCGTTAGAGGCTCCTAACGCTGGTTTTTACCGCCCTCTGGTATTTGGAGTCAGTCATTAAAGGGTCTAACGCTCACTTTTCAGCCGCGACTTTTCCATACCGCAGATCCCCTTACGTCAATTGCGTATCTATCTTTTCAATGGGATCTTTCTAACCTCGGTATTTAGAGTCGTGGCTGAAGTGAGCGCTAGAAAATCTAACGACAAAACTCCAGCCGCAGAAAAAAGTCAGTAGTTAAGAGCTTTCTGGGCTAACGCCGGTTTATAAAGCTCTTAACTACTGTGCTCTAAAGTACACTAACACCCATAAACTACCTATGTACCCCTAAACCGAGGGTCCCCCCCACATCGCCGCCACTCGATTAATTTTTTTTAACACCTAATCTGCCGACCGCCACCTACGTTGTACTTATGTACCCCTAATCTGCTGCCCCTAACACCGCCGACCCTATATTATATTTATTAACCCCTAACCTGCCCCCCACAACGTTGCCCGCCAGCTACCTACAATAATTAACCCCTAATCTGCCGCTCCGCAAACCACGCTACCTACACTTATCCCTATGTACCCCTAATCTGCTGCCCCTACACCGCCTACCCCCTATATTATATTTATTAACCCTAATCTGCCCCCTCAACGTCGCCTCCACCCTGCCTACACTTATTAACCCCTAATCTGCCGAGCGGACCGCAACGCTACTATAATAAAGTTATTAACCCCTAATCCGCTCCTCACTCCCGCCTCAATAACCCTATAATAAATAGTATTACACCTAATCTGCCCTACCTAACATCGCCGACACCTAACTTCAATATTAACCCCTAATCTGCCGACCAAATCTCGCCGCTACTGTAATAAATGGATTAACCCCTAAAGCTAAGTCTAAGCCTAACCCTAACACCCCCCTAAATTAAATATAATTTAAATCTAACAAATTAAATTAACTCTTATTAAATAAATTATTCCTATTTAAAGCTAAATACTTACCTGTAAAATAAACCCCTAATATAGCTACAAATATAAATTATAATTATATTATAGCTATTTTAGGATTTTATTTTATTTTACAGGTAACTTTGTATTTATTTTAACCAGGTACAATAGCTATTAAATAGTTAAGAACTATTTAATAGCTAAAATAGTTAAAATAATTACAAAATTACCTGTAAAATAAATCCTAACCTAAGTTACAATTAAACCTAACACTACACTATCAATAAATAAATTAAATAAAATACCTACAATTACCTACAATTAAACCTAACACTACAGTATGAATTACATTAATTAAATACAATACCTACAAATAACTACAATTAAATAAACTAACTAAAGTACAAAAAATAAAAAAGAACTAAGTTACAAAAAATAATAAAATATTTACAAACATTAGAAAAATATTACAACAATTTTAAACTAATTACACCTACTCTAAGCCCCCTAATAAAATTACAAAGACCCCCAAAATAAAAAAATTCCCTACCCTATTCTAAATTAAAAAAGATCAAAGCTCTTTTACCTTACCAGCCCTGAACAGGGCCCTTTGCGGGGCATGCCCCAAGAAATTCAGCTCTTTTGCCTGTAAAAAAAACACATACAATACCCCCCCCAACATTACAACCCACCACCCCACATACCCCTAATCTAACCCAAACCCCCCTTAAAATAACCTAACACTAAGCCCCTGAAAGATCTTCCTACCTTATCTTCACCTCACCGGGTATCACCGATCGGTCCTGGCTCCAAAATCTTCATCCAACCCAAGCGGGGGCTTGGCGATCCATAATCCTACGGCTGAAGAGGGGTCCAGAAGAGGCTCCAAAGTCTTCATCCTATCCGGGAAGAAGAGGCGATCCAGACCGGCAACCATCTTGATCCAAGCGGCATCTTCTATCTCATCCGATGAGGAACGGCTCCATCATGAAGACCTCCAGCGCGGATCAATCTTCTTCCGACGACGTCCAACTGAAGAATGACGGTTCCTTTAAGGGACGTCATCCAAGATGGCGTCCCTCGAATTCCGATAGGCTGATAGGATTCTATCAGCCAATCGGAATTAAGGTAGGAAAATTCTGATTGGCTGATGGAATCAGCCAACTCAGAATCAAGTTCAATCCGATTGGCTGATCCGATCAGCCAATCAGATTGAGCTCGCATTCTATTGGCTGATCGGAACAGCCAATAGAATGCGAGCTCAATCTGATTGGCTGATCGGATCAGCCAATCGGATTGAACTTGATTCTGATTGGCTGATTCCATCAGCCAATCAGAATTTTCCTACCTTAATTCCGATTGGCTGATAGAATCCTATCAGCCAATCGGAATTCGAGGGATGCCATCTTGGATGACGTCCCTTAAAGGAACCGTCCATTCTTCAGTTGGACGTCGTCGGAAGAAGATTGATCCGCCGCTGGAGGTCTTCATGATGGAGCCGTTCCTCATCGGATGAAGATAGAAGATGCCGCTTGGATCAAGATGGTTGCCGGTCTGGATCGCCTCTTCTTCCCGGATAGGATGAAGACTTTGGAGCCTCTTCTGGACCTCTTCAGCCGCAGGGATTATGGATCGCCAGCCCCCGCTTGGGTTGGATGAAGATTTTGGAGCCAGGACCGATCGGTGATACCCGGTGAGGTGAAGATTAAGGTAGGAAGATCTTCAGGGGCTTAGTGTTAGGTTTATTTAAGGGGGGGTTTGGGATAGATTAGGGGTATGTGGGTGGTGGGTTGTAATGTTGGGGGGGGTATTGTATGTGTTCTCTATACCCAGAGAACTTTTCCTTTTCAGTGAGCTCCATTACTTTCTGTAGGAGACATCTCGCCACTAGCAGGAGCTGCCCCTTTTTTTAAGATAATTCCTTGAGGGGCAGCACCTGCGAGGGTCAGCATGAAAAATCATGTCAGCAAAGCAAAGTTTAGATAATCAGGCCATAGAACCTAATGATAAAAGATTCTTCTACATGGAGAGAGATTATAGTGCAGACTTTACAGGGACTTAACTCCCTGAATGCTATAAGAAAAAGGGTGGAACCTGGAAGTCCCAGAGAGATAAGAGATGTCTCCATAAAGCTCTCCACTGAGACGGGGATGATATAAAATGTTCTTCCAGCACTGCAATATCTCTCACAAGATTCTAGGCAGATTTAGCTATACTTCTCCAAACGGGGTGTTCTGTGCATTTATCTATGTGAATGAGTTACAAGCCCAGTGCAATATAGCACTGCATGACATGGGAAGCATGTTTGTACTCTCACTTGCTTTTTAAATGCCATGCCAAGCCAATATGGCTGACTGAAGCGTGAAATATTGCAGCCACCTATATTTTCCTGCCACATTTACTGCATTGGCTTAAATAGCTGAGCATATTAGCTGGATCACTTGATTTTGAATATGGCTCCTGAGATGAAATCAAGTTTTTATGTGAATTGGCAGATTTGCTTGATTTTGAATAGGTACCTAAAATGTTACAGTGTGCTTCAAAATTCATCCCCCCTTTGCACTATCCATCAGCAATTTTCAATGTAGGCAAATGAATACGGTTTGTGCAAAAATACATATTCACTCAGTCCTTAGAACTCTAATGCAAGTATCTAGAAATGTAAGTAATTGAAATTATTCATTAAACAAGCAATAGCTCAAAGGTCATGTGATACAATATTATACCTCTATCTTTATAATACTACACAAAGCTCCCAAACTTTATGGAACATACTTTCCAGAAAGCTCCTGTCCAACCTCCAAAGATACGTGGATCTCTAATCCCAGGTAAAACTAGATTGCATGGATCTTTCTTCCGCAGACTACATGGACTGCTCACCCCTAGACTGCATTGAGTCTACAGGGAGCAATTATAACATACTACAGGGAGCACTCGTCCCAAATCTACAAAGAAACCTCTTTCAGAGTATACATGGTCATTCTTTAGTGTGTGGTAATTTTTGTTACCACACTTCTTTTCTTTACTTATTTGTTATATGTATTTTTTTTACTGCTAGCACAGTTTTGGAAATACAGGGAGTAACTTTGATTGTGACTATATATATTTTTTGTTTTATTCAGTACTCATCTCAAAACTACAGGAAGCACTCAACCCAGACTAGAGGGAGCACTCATCCCAGCCTACAGGAAGCTCTCATCCCAAGACTACAAAGAGCACTCATGCCAATCTTCATTGAGAACTCTTTCCATACTTCATAAAGATTTATTTCAGACTATTTGATCCTTTTATCACAAACTTACAGGGCCCAACCTTACAGATCTCTCATCTCTGACTCAGTAACAACTTTTTCAAAGACTATAAGGGAACACTCCACACATGAAGATCTATTCTTAGACTATATTGGTACCTACAGGAATCTTGACATCCATGCTCCTGACCCTCCTATCCTGTTATGACTTTGGCCAGTTTTCTCGATTTTTGCCTGCCTCTTTGTTAAATTATCTGTTGTGAACTGATTACCTGCTGACCCTTTGAACTGTATTTCACCTAACTCCTTGTGCTTCACAACTTCGTTACAGAGGGTGGAGTCTATAGAAATTACTCTCTGGGGGCACCATAGGTTTATGGATGAAGTCACTTCAGGAGTGGGGACAGGAGGGTTGTGGGCAGGACCGGATGTGCAAATAAGCAGGGATGGGCAGAGTTGGGGCAGGCCAGGGCAGCATGTTGGTAGGAACAGGAGGGAATGATTACTTTTGGAGGGTACAAGATGCTTGGGGGCTAGTCTTTCCCTGACAATCTCCTGGCTAATGACACATATATTCAGATAACTCCCCTGCACTCTCCTATGGTGCCAACACCTGGTTCCTGTCTGCTTATATAACTACTGACTGTGCTTGTCTTGTCTCTGAAATTAGTTTTTGGATCATCTCTTGAGCAAGTGATTATGAGAAATAAGTTTGCCCAATCGATTATAAAACTGACATTTTTATGTCAACCATGTGATAACAATAACATAAAAGAGGAGAGTCTGCATTGGAATGAGGGTTCATGTGCCAATAAAGGCAACACCTATATTAAAGTTATTAACCCCTATCCTGCGGATTCCGGACCCCACCGCACTAAATAAATTGTTTAACCCCCTAAACCGCCGCACCCGGAGCCCACCGCCACCTACATTACATTTATTAACCCCTATCCTGCCCCCCACTACACCGACCACCACCTACATTAAACTCAATTAACCCCTAAACCGCCGCAACTAAATTAAATGTTTAACCCCTTAAACCGCCGCTCCCGGACCCTGCTGCCACTTATATTAAACTTATTAACCCCTATCCTGCCCCCCTATACCGCCGCATCTATATTAAACGTATTAACTCCTAAACCTAAGTCTAACACTAACACCCCCCTAACTTTAATATTATTTTAATAAATCTAAATAAAACTTACTATTATAAACTAAATTATTCCTATTTAAAATAAATACTTACCTATAAAATAAACCCTAAGATAGCTACAATATATACTAATAGTTATATTGTAGCAATCTTAGGATTTAATTTTATTTTACAGGCAACTTTGTATTTATTTTAACTAGGTAGAATAGCTATTAAATAGTTATTAACTGTTTAATAGCTACCTAGCTAAAATACTTAGGCCTAGATTTAGAGTTGGGCGGTAGCCGTCAAAACCAACGTTAGAGGCTCCTAACGCTGGTTTTTACCGCCCTCTGGTATTTGGAGTCAGTCATTAAAGGGTCTAACGCTCACTTTTCAGCCGCAACTTTTCCATACCGCAGATCCCCTTACGTCAATGCGTATCCTATCTTTTCAATGGGATCTTTCTAACTCCAAGTATTTAGAGTCGTGGCTGAAGTGAGCGTTAGAAATCTACCAGCCGCAGAAAAAAGTCAGTAGTTAAAGGGACACTGTACCCAAAAAATTTCTTTCGTGATTCAGATTGAGCATGACATTTTAAGCAACTTTCTAATTTACTCCTATTATCAAATTTTCTTCATTCTCTTGGTATCTTTATTTGAAATGCAAGAATGTAAGTTTAGATGCCGGCCCATTTTTGGTAAACAACCTGGGTTGTCCTTGCTGATTGGTGGATAAATTTATCCACCAATAAAAAATTGGCTGTCCCAGAGTACTGAAACCAAAAAAAAGCTTAGATGCCTTCTTTTTCAAATAATAAAAGCAAGAGAACGAAGACAATTTGAAAATAGGAGTAAATTAGAAAGTTGCTTAAAATTGCATGCTCAATCTGAATCACACAAGAAAATTTTTGGGTACAGTGTCCCTTTAAGAGCTTTCTGGGCTAACGCCGGTTTAATAAAGCTCTTAACTACTGTGCTCTAAAGTACACTAACACCCATAAACTACCTATGTACCCCTAAACCGAGGTCCCCCCTCATCGCCGCCACTCGATTAAATTTTTTTAACCCCTAATCTGCCGACCGCCACCTACGTTATACTTATGTACCCCTAATCTGCTGCCCCTAACACCGCCGACCCCTATATTATATTTATTAACCCCTAACCTGCCCCCCACAACGTTGCCGCCAGCTACCTACAATAATTAACCCCTAATCTGCCGCTCTGTAAACCGCCGCTACCTCATTATCCCTATGTACCCCTAATCTGCTGCCCCTAACACCGCCAACCCCTATATTATATTTATTAACCCCTAATCTGCCCCCCTCAACGTCGCCTCCACCTGCCTACACTTATTAACCCCTAATCTGCCGAGCGGACCGCACGCTACTATAATAAAGTTATTAACCCCTAATCCGCCTCACTCCCGCCTCAATAACCCTATAATAAATAGTATTAACCCCTAATCTGCCCTACCTAACATCGCCGACACCTAACTTCAATTATTAACCCCTAATCTGCCGACCAAATCTCGCCGCTACTGTAATAAATGGATTAACCCCTAAAGCTAAGTCTAACCCTAACCCTAACACCCCCCTAAGTTAAATATAATTTAAATCTAACGAAATAAATTAACTCTTATTAAATAAATTATTCCTATTTAAAGCTAAATACTTACCTGTAAAATAAACCCTAATATAGCTGCAATATAAATTATAATTATATTATAGCTATTTTAGGATTTATATTTATTTTACAGGTAACTTTGTATTTATTTTAACAAGGTACAATAGCTATTAAATAGTTAAGAACTATTTAATAGCTAAAATAGTTAAAATAATTACAAAATTACCTGTAAAATAAATCCTAACCTAAGTTACAATTAAACCTAACACTACACTATCAATAAATAAATTAAATACAATACCTACAAATAACTACAATTAAATAAACTAAAGTACAAAAAATAAAAAGAACTAAGTTACAAAAAATAATAAAAATATTTACAAACATTAGAAAAATATTACAACAATTTTAAACTAATTACACCTACTCTAAGCCCCCTAATAAAATTACAAAGACCCCCAAAATAAAAAAAATGCCCTACCCTATTCTAAATTAAAAAAGTTCAAAGCTCTTTTACCTTACCAGCCTGAACAGGGCCCTTTGCGGGGCATGCCCCAAGAAATTCAGCTCTTTTGCTGTAAAAAAACACATACAATACCGCCCCCCAAAATTACAACCCACCACCCACATACCCCTAATCTAACCCAAACCCCACTTAAATAAACCTAACACTAAGCCCCTGAAGATCTTCCTACCTTATCTTCACCTCACCGGGTATCACCGATCGGTCCTGGCTCCAAAATTTTCATCCAACCCAAGCGGGGGCTGGCGATCCATAATCCTGCGGCTGAAGAGGTCCAGATGAAGACTTTGGATCGGGATGAAGACTTTGGATCGGAACAGCCAATAGAATGCGAGCTCAATCTGATTGGCTGATCGGATCAGCCAATTGGATTGAACTTGATTCTGATTGGCTGATTCCATCAGCCAATCAGAATTTTCCTACCTTAATTCCGATTGGCTGATAGAATCCTATCAGCCAATCGGAATTCGAGGGACGCCATCTTGGATGACGTCCCTTAAAGGAACCGCCATTCTTCAGTTGGACGTCGTCGGAAGAAGATTGATCCACGCTGGAGGTCTTCATGATGGAGCCGTTCCTCATCGGATGAAGATAGAAGATGCCGCTTGGATCAAGATGGTTGCCGGTCTGGATCGCCTCTTCTTCCCGGATAGGATGAAGACTTTGGAGCCTCTTCTGGACCTCTTCAGCCACAGGATTATGGTTCGCCAGCCCCCGCTTGGGTTGGATGAAGATTTTGGAGCCAGGACCGATCGGTGATACCCGGTGAGGTGAAGATAAGGTAGGAAGTTCTTCAGGGGGCTTAGTGTTAGGTTTATTTAAGGGGGGTTTGGGTTAGATTAGGGGTATGTGGATGGTGGGTTGTAATGTTGGGGGGGGTATTGTATGTGTTTTTTTTACAGGCAAAAAGAGCTGAATTCTTTGGTGTATGCCCCGCAAAGGGCCCTTTTCAGGGCTGGTAAGGTAAAAGAGCTTTGAACTTTTTTAATTTAGAATAGGGTAGGGCATTTTTTTATTTTGGGGGTCTTTGTTATTTTATTAGGGGGCTTAGAGTAGGTGTAATTAGTTTAAAATTGTTGTAATATTTTTCTAATGTTTGTAAATATTTTATTATTTTTTGTAACTTAGTTCTTTTTTATTTTTTGTACTTTAGTTAGTTTATTTAATTGTAGTTATTTGTAGGTATTGTATTTAATTAATGTATTGATAGTGTAGTGTTAGGTTTAATTGTAGATAATTGTAGGTAGTTTATTTAATTTATTTATTGATAGTGTAGTGTTAGGTTAATTGCAACTTAGGTTAGGATTTATTTTACAGGTAATTTTGTAATTATTTTAACTATTTTAGCTATTAAATAGTTCTTAACTATTTAATAGCTATTGTACCTGGTTAAAATAAATACAAAGTTACCTGTAAAATAAATATAAATCCTAAAATAGCTATAAATATAATTATATTAGGGTTTATTTTACAGGTAAGTATTTAGCTTTAAATAGGAATAATTTATTTAATAAGAGTTAATTTATTTTGTTAGATTTAAATTATATTTAATTTAGGGGGGTGTTAGGGTTAAAGTTAGACTTAGCTTTAGGGGTTAATACATTTATTAGAGTAGCGGTGAGCTCCTGTCGGTAGATTAGGGGTGAATACTTGAAGTTAGGTGTCGGCAATGTTAGGTAGGGCAGATTAGGGGTTAATACTATTTATTATAGGGTTATTGAGGCGGGAGTGAGGCAGATTAGGGGTTAATACATTTATTATAGTAGCGCTCAGGTCCGGTCGGCAGATTAGGGTTAATAAGTGTAGTTAGGTGGAGGCGACGTTGGGGGCGGCAGATTAGGGGTTAATAAATATAATATAGGGTCGGCGATGTTAGGGCAGCAGATTAGGGGTACATAGGGATAATGTAGGTGGCGGGGGTGTACGGAGTGGCAGATTATGGGGTTAAAAATAATATGCAGGGGTCAGCGATAGAGGGGGCGGCAGATTAGGGGTTAATAAGTGTAAGGTTAGGGGTGTTTAGACTCGGGGTATATGTTAGGGTGTTAGGTGCAGACGTAGGAAGTGTTTCCACATAGAAAACAATGGGGCTGCGTTAGGAGCTGAACGCGGCTTTTTTTTGCAGGTGTTAGGTTTTTTTTCAGCTCAAACTGCCCATTGTTTTCTATGGGGGAATCGTGCACGAGCACGTTTTGAAGCTGGCCGCGTCCGTAAGCACCGATGGTATCGAGAGTTGAAGTTGCGGTAAATATGCTATATGCTCCTTTTTTGGAGCCTAACGCAGCCATTCTGTGAACTCTAAATACCAGCGGTATTTAAAAGGTGCGGCCAGAAAAAGCCAGCGTAGCTAACGCACCCCTTTGGCCGCAGAACTCTAAATCTAGGCGTTACAAAATTACATATAAAATAAATCCTAACCTAAGTTACAATTAAACCTAACACTACACTATCATTAAATAAATTAAATAAATTAACTACAATTACCTAAAATTAAATTCAATTAAATAAACTAAACTATAGTACAAAAAAACCCAAACACTAAATTACAGAAAATAAAAAAGAATTACAAGAAGTTTAAACTAATCACACCTAATCTAACCCCCTAATAAAATAATAAAGCCCCCCAAAATAAAAAAAATACCCTACCCTATTCTAAATTACAAAGTAATCAGCCCTTTTACCAGCCCTTAATAGGGCTTTTTGCGGGCATTGCCCCAAAGTAATCAGCTCTTTTACCTGTAAAAAGAAATACAACCCCCCAACATTAAAACCCACCACCCCACATACCCCTACTCTAACCCACCCAAACCCCCCTTAAAAAAACCTAACACTAACCCCCTGAAGATCTCCCTACCTTGAGTCGTCTTCACCCAGCCGAGCCGAATTCTTCATCCAAGCGGAGCAAGAAGAGGTCCTCCATCCGGTAGAAGTCTTCATCCAAGCGGGGCAGAAGAGGTCCTCCATCCGGTAGAAGTCTTCATCGAAGCGGTGTCTTCTATCTTCATCCAACCACGGCTCCATCTTCCAGGCCTCCGACGTGGAACATCCAGCTGGCCTGATGGACTAACGACGAATGAAGGTTCCTTTAAGGGACGTTATCGAAGATGGCGTCCCTCGAATTCTGAATTGGCTGATAGGATTCTATCAGCCAATCTGAATTAAGGTAGCAAAAATCAGATTGGCTGATTCAATCAGCCAATCGGATTGACCTCGCATTCTATTGGCTGTTCCGATCAGCAAATAGAATGCAAGGTCAATCTGAATGGCTGATTGGATCAGCCAATCAAATTGAGCTTCAATCCGATTGGCTGATTGAATCAGCTAATCTGATTTTTCCTAAAATAATTCCGATTGGCTGATAGAATCCTATCAGCCAATCGGAATTCGAGGGACGCCATCTTGGATGACGTCCCTTAAAGGAACCTTCATTCGTCGTTAGTCCGTCGGGCCAGCTGGATGTTCCGCGTCGGAGGTCTGGAAGATGGAGCCGCAGTTGGATGAAGATAGAAGACACTGCTTGGATGAAGACTTCTACCGGATGGAGGACCTCTTCTGCCCTGCTTGGATGAAGACTTCTACTGGATGGAGGACCTCTTCTTGCTCCGCTTGGATGAAGAATTCGGCTCGGCTGGGTGAAGACGACTTAAGGTAGGGAGATCTTCAGGGGGTTAGTGTTAGGTTTTTTTAAGGGGGGTTTGGGTGGGTTAGAGTAGGGGTTTGTGGGTGGTGGGTTTTAATGTTGGGGGGGTTGTATTTTTTTTTACAGGTAAAAGAGCTGATTACTTAATAACTATTAAATAGCTATTCTACCTAGTTAATATAAGTTGCCTGTAAAATTAAATTAAATTCTAAAATAGCTACAATATAATTATTAGTTATATTGTAGCTATGTTAGGGTTAATTTTACAGGTAAGTATTTATTTTTAAATAGGAATAATTTAGTTAATAATAGTAAGTTTGATTTAGATTTATTAAAATAATATTAAAGTTAGGGGAGTGTTAGGGTTAGGGTTAGACTTAGGTTTAGGGGTTAATAAGTTTAATATAGTGGCGGCTGTATAGGGGGGGCAGGATAGGGGTTAATAAATTTAATATAGGTGGCGGCGGTATAGGGGGCGGCAGATTAGGGGTTAATAGGTATTATGTAGGTGGCGGCGGGGTCCGGGAGCGGCGGTTTAGAGGTTAATATATTTATTATAGTTGCGGCGGGGTCCGGGAGCGGCGGTTTAGGGGTTAATATATTTATTATAGTTGCGGCGGGGTCCGGGAGCGGCAGTTTAGGGGTTAATATATTTATTATAGTTGCGGCGGGGTCCGGGAGCGGCGGTTTAGGGGTTAGTAAGTTTATTTAGTTGCTGCGGGGTCCGGGAGCAGCGGTTTAGGGGTTAATAAGTATAATGTAGGTGGCGGCGGTGTAGGGGGGACAGATTAGGGGGTGTTTAGACTCGGGGTACATGTTAGGGTGTTAGGTGCAGACATCTCCCATAGGAATCAATGGGATATCGGGCAGCAATGAATATGAGCTCTCGCTGCTGTCAGACTCTCATTGATTCCTATGAAATCCAGGTACGCTGGCCCGGAATAGTGGCGAGCGTACCTCGTAGTAGTTTGATAACTAGCAAAAGTAGTCAGATTGTGCCGAACTTGCATTTGGAACATCTGTAGTGACATAACCATCGATCTGTGTCGGACTGAGTTCGGCGGATCATAGGTTACGTCACTATATTGATAATGTAGGGCTTGATAACTAAGGCAAATCAGCCTCGCCACAGCCTCGCAGAATTCCAGTGTATTTGCGGTTGACGGCTTGATAACTAGAGGCCAATCTCTCCACCTTTCTGTTTGTTAGAAAAACAGTGAGAACTACAGGGGAAAATGTTTTGAGAATATCTGATCTGGAGGAAAAATTTCAGCTACGCCCATGGAATGCCCCAGTTCAGCCCACTAGCAAAAGAGAGGAAATTAATTTTAAAATAAGTAAAACATTTTGTTTTTTTGAATGTGCTGTTTAGTTTTATTATGATTTCCACTGTGCACCTTAAATAGTTTTTGTTTCTATAAAATACACCTTTTGAAGTACAGTTTCATTTGTTAAAAAAAAAGTACTTTTTTTATTTACATTTTTTATTGAGTCACAGCTAGATTACAAGTTATGGCGTAATGGCTGTTCGCAATGAGCCTGTTCGTTATTTTCATTGCGCACTTTTTATAACGTCGGGATTACAAGTCTGAAAAGAACCTTGATACGCATCGCGGTAATACGATTAATGCGTTTATTTCCCTAGTGGAATCACGGATGCGTAATGGAATCTCCCATAGAGATCAATGCAAAATGAAGAATACATGGATTTGTCTTCTAACCCTCGATATCGCGAGAACTACACACTGCTCTGTCATATCACACATTCAACATCATGGACACAAACTAAAATCAGATCAAATGTACAAACAACAATCGCTCACACAACATAGCACATACGCATTCAAAATTTACAATCCTTTACAACTAATACTACATAAAATTTACACTAAACGGGGATTAGGAAAATACTTTGCGATCTGCATCACGGAACAAAACAACATGAAAAATGAATTGCACACTGATACACAAACCAAACATTCGCATTAACGATTACAAAACATTACAAAATAAACCTTTACAACACTTAACTAATACGATACGAACAGAAATCACCATTTAGATTTTGGGATACTAAATTAGGAGAATGTTATTCAAAACGATCACTATGACATCATCGTATTGTACACATTCCACAAATACATATGTGCATTTACAAACTCCATATGAGCATGCGCAAAGTAAAACAACTAATACACATTGCACACATGCAAATCATCACTAAAGCACACCTGGACCTCCTTTACTTTGCAAACCGGTACATCATTAAACATTTACATAGGGTATATAAGCACGCTAGAAACATGGCTTTTTTGACTGTATTGCTTTTTCAAGATAGGTTGCAGGTCTAAGCGTTGGAGGTTTCTGAGAGTTAGCGAGGTTAGTTATTAAAAGAGAGAGAGTTAGTGAGTGAGAGAGAGAGAGTAAGAGTTAGTAAGTGAGAGACAGAGAGTTAGTTAGTGAGAGAGAGTGAGAGTTAGTTAGTGAGAGACAGAGAATTAGTGAGTGAGAGTTAGTTAGTTAGTGAGATAGAGTGAGAGTTAGAAAGAGACAGAGAGTTAGTGAGTAAGAGTTAGTGAGAGAGAGTGAGAGATAGTTAGTGACAGAGAGTTAATGAGTGAGTGAGAGAGAGAGAGTGAGAGTTTGTCTGGGTGAGTGTGCGAGTGCCGTTTTTTTGGTACATTACATAAACAAATTTACACAGAAACACATTCAATACATACATACGCATATCAGTAGCACTGCATACTCACACATACACTACGTACCCCATTCCCTTTAATCCCATACCCATCCCATAGTTTGAATTTGGTTGATTTACACCAACTTATTGTTTACATACCCTCATTTAATCTTTTTTTTTTATACGTTTGTCTGTTAATTAATACCCCTTATCCTATTTTTTTAAGACCATTCACAGTTTGAGCACTTTTTACTTTTAGTTCATTATTTTGCCCCCCTTTCATTTGGGCACTTTCACATTGGGAACGAGTATGGCGGAAAGGAGGGCTAGGGGAGAGCCGAGGCAGGAGATCAGCGAGGAGCTCTTACAGCTTATTACGCAGCAGGTTACTCAGCAGGTTAGGGAGCAGGTTATGGAGGAGGTTAGCGAGCAGGTTAGGCAGAAGAGAGGGACAGGGAGGGGGAGAGGAAGGGGGAGGGGAATTAGAGAGGAAGAGGTGAGTGGACCCAGCCACTTTGTTGAAGATGAACAAGTGGCTGGGCCCAATGGTGTAGGGCAGGAGTGCAGGAAGGGTTCAATACAGTCCGGACAACAGAGGCTTACATCACGGGGAAGCCCAGGCAGAGAGAGGAGAGGTATACCACAGAGAAGAAGGAGGTCCTCATAGCAGCCTATATGGAGATGGCTAGGAGGCTGTAGGCACTGAAGGCCACACCTTCAGATAAGAAAAAGTTGTGGCTGGAGATCACGAATGCTGTCAACACAGTGGGGGAGTGCAGGAGGGATATAAAATCAATACAGCACCGCTACCAGGACTGCAAAAGTGAACTCAAGAAGAAGATGTCATGGGAGAATGCATACCATGCAGGGACCAGTGGCGGCCCGGAACAGACATTTGCCTACAGCCGCTGGGAGGACATGCTGCATCCAAACATCTCTGAGGTGGCCGTAGTCGGTATCAAAGGAGGAATTGATACCAGGAACCTGCCCCTCTCATTTGCTGGTAAGCTCATTTAATAATCTCTTTACATCCACCTCATAACCCATTCACACACAAAATAAATTAGGGATATGACTAACGCAATTACGCTTTTTTAAACATTATTACGGAAACACATTCAGAATTACCTTGAGAAAGTTGGATTGGAAGAAAAGACATCACATTTAGTATTTAGTCTACAGATTAGGTGTGCATTTAAACAGATTTAAGACGCACGCAAAAAGACAGTCATATTGACCATCTAGATAGCCGAAAGACAGGCTTGCAAATGCATAAATCGTATTGTTTGATTTTGGTTACAATTGAATTACGAAGGCAGCCTCATTAATACACTTTCAAATATAACATTTACATCTTTATTTGGAACTGTGCTAATATCTCGATTTCTTTCATTTTCAAATATACAGAGTCTGAGGCCAGGGAGGAGGAAACACAGCACCAAGAGGCTCCTCCTTCACTCAGGCATGAGAGTGGTGCAGAAGGTGACACGACACCTCAGGGAGAAATAGAAGATGTTGCTGCACCTTCCCCCTGAAGAAGCCCCCCATGCAGAAGACATCCCTGCAACAGCCCCCCGTGCATTAGTCCGCTGTACACCAGCAGCCACCGGTGCACAAGATCCTCCTGAGGAGAACATCCCCCCAGAGGTACCAGAGGTGGAGCTGATGAGGGCCTTCCTGATAGAAATGTAGAGCTCCTGGAGGGAACAACAGGAATACCAACAGTTCATGACAAATGCAATGAACCTGCTGCTCGAAGGACAAAATAATATCTTGCCGGTCCTCCCGGAGGTGGCAGACAGACCAGGAATTGGAAGACCCTTAGCTCCTGGACCCTCAGCTCCTGGACTATCTGCTCTCAGGCCTCCTCTATCTCCTTCTCTGCTTTGTAAATCCCCAACCACTTATATTACTTCTCCTCCCCTTCTTCCCCAACCATCTAAAAGGAGGACTCGCCGGAGTGGCCATTTGTCCTCCCCAGAGCCTCCGTCTCGTGGGAAGAAGGGAAGGAGGAGTAGAAGGAGGAAGAAGTAATTATGCATATATATATTTTTTTAGTTATTTAATGTGTAAAGGATAGGTATGTGATGATGTTGTCTTCTTACACTTGTGAAGCACACTCTGTATTGAATAGGCTTCTATGGGACCGGGTCCATGGAGGCAGATTGTTTTTCAGAGTGTGATTTACAAGTGTTTTGAGACAACATCATCACATGCTGTCCTTGTTGATTAGATTGATTGGTTTTTGTGATGTCCAAACTGTTCTCCTAATACAAAACAATTACCATTACAATTATACATGATGGCATATCACTATGTTGATGCCAACAACACAGCTTAAATGGACAGTCAACACTATTGTGGGTTCAAAAGAAATATAATTTGTTCATTACACATTACCAACATTGTAATACAAATACACGTTTTTACCTCTGTGATTACCTTTTATCTATGCCTCTGCAAACTGACCCCTTATTACAGGGAGTGCAGAATTATTAGGCAAATGAGTATTTTGACCACATCATCCTCTTTATGCATGTTGTCTTACTCCAAGCTGTATAGGCTCGAAAGCCTACTACCAATTAAGCATATTAGGTGATGTGCATCTCTGTAATGAGAATGGGTGTGGTCTAATGACATCAACACCCTATATCAGGTGTGCATAATTATTAGGCAACTTCCTTTCCTTTGGCAAAATGGGTCAAAAGAAGGACTTGACAGGCTCAGAAAAGTCAAAAATAGTGAGATATCTTGCAGAGGGATGCAGCACTCTTAAAATTGCAAAGCTTCTGAAGCGTGATCATCGAACAATCAAGCGTTTCATTCAAAATAGTCAACAGCGTGTGGAAAAACCAAGGCGCAAAATAACTGCCCATGAACTGAGAAAAGTCAAGCGTGCAGCTGCCAAGATGCCACTTGCCACCAGTTTGGCCATATTTCAGAGCTGCAACATCACTGGAGTGCTCAAAAGCACAAGGTGTGCAGTACTCAGAGACATGGCCAAGGTAAGAAAGGCTGAAAGACGACCACCACTGAACAAGACACACAAGCTGAAACGTCAAGACTGGGCCAAGAAATATCTCAAGACTGATTTTTCTAAGGTTTTATGGACTGATGAAATGAGAGGGAGTCTTGATGGGCCAGATGGATGGGCCCGTGGCTGGATTGGTAAAGGGCAGAGAGCTCCAGTCTGACTCAGATGCCAGCAAGGTGGAGGTGGAGTATTGGTTTGGGCTGGTATCATCAAAGATGAGCTTGTGGGGCCTTTTCGGGTTGAGGATGGAGTCAAGCTCAACTCCCAGTCCTACTGCCAGTTTCTGGAAGACACCTTCTTCAAGCAGTGGTACAGGAAGAAGTCTGCATCCTTCAAGAAAAACATGATTTTCATGCAGGACAATGCTCCATCACACGCGTCCAAGTACTCCACAGCGTGGCTGGCAAGAAAGGGTATAAAAGAAGAAAATCTAATGACATGGCCTCCTTGTTCAACTGATCTGAACCCCATTGAGAACCTGTGGTCCATCATCAAATGTGAGATTTACAAGGAGGGAAAACAGTACACCTCTCTGAACAGTGTCTGGGAGGCTGTGGTTGCTGCTGCACGCAATGTTGATGGTGAACAGATCAAAACACTGACAGAATCCATGGATGGCAGGCTTTTGAGTGTCCTTGCAAAGAAAGGTGGCTATATTGGTCACTGATTTGTTTTTGTTTTGTTTTTGAATGTCAGAAATGTTTATTTGTGAATGTTGAGATGTTATATTGGTTTCACTGGTAAAAATAAATAATTGAAATGGGTATATATTTGTTTTTTGTTAAGTTGCCTAATAATTATGCACAGTAATAGTCACCTGCACACACAGATATCCCCCTAAAATAGCTAAAACTAAAAACAAACTAAAAACTACTTCCAAAAATATTCAGCTTTGATATTAATGAGTTTTTTGGGTTCATTGAGAACATGGTTGTTGTTCAATAATAAAATTAATCCTCAAAAATACAACTTGCCTAATAATTCTGCACTCCCTGTACAGTTCTTTTGACAGACCTGCATTTTAGCCAATCAGTGCTCACTCAAGGGTAACGATACGTGCATGAGCTCAATGTTTTCTATATGAAACACCTTAACTAATGCCCCTCTAGTGGGTCAAAATGCATTCATATTAGAGGCACTCTTCAAGGTCTAACAAAGTAGCATATGAACATCCTAGGTTTAGCTTTAAACAAACAACACCAAGAGAACAAAGCAAAATTGGTGCTAAAAGTACATTGGAAAGTTGGTTAAAATTACATTTATGATTTAAATCATGAATCTTTTCTATGACATGACTGTCCCTTTAAACAAGAACATATGTTAACATATACTAATCCTTGGGACTTGTTGGTATATATGTACTTGCTTGTTAAAACAAGAAAATATTTGATTGTTATAATAAGCGAGTATGCCAAATTTCTCTAGATGTGTTAAATAAAGTATTTATTTTTAAAGCGAGATTTAAGTCTTTTATTTTGGAAATCTATTTCATTTAAAGGAGGCATCAAAACAGAAAATTTGCTTACATGATTTTGACAGAGCAAAACATTTTAAACAACATTCACGTTTACTCATTCTTTGAATTGTTATACTTTGCTGAAAGGTGTATCTAGGAAAGCTCAGGAGTAGTAAAGAACATAGCTTCGATCTGCTAATTCGTGGCTGCATATATCTACCGATTGTCATTGCCTCACCCATGTGTTCACTTAAAAAACTAGTAGTGTATTGATGCTCCTTCAACACATTATACCAAGAGATTGAAGCACATTTGACAATAGAAGAGAATTGCAAACAGGGTTAAAATTGTATGTTCACATAACTAAGGACAGATACATTTAGGGTTTCATGTCCCTTTAACACTGACATTTGAAATACATGCTCACAGTACTATATTTAGACAATAGCAATGTGGAATCGATACATGACACGATATTGAGCATTTACAATAAGAAGAAATATCAGGACATAACATGATAAAGATCAATGCATATTGAGAAATTAATTCAAATACAAATGCGCATGTTTAGGAATTTTCAGTGTAGAAAAATAAACATAACACATTTTATTTATTTTAATGGGAAAATATTGTGGACAAACATATGAAATAAGATGGAGTATATTCATCGCTAAACATTCATGGATTAACACTTGCCTCAAAATAGAATCGGGATAAACAACACTGCCTTCATTTATTTCGTCCACGAGACAGACATCAATAGATATTTATTTGCTCTTTATCATCTATGTTTCAACAATGTACATGATCGACACAATCCATAATCCAAGAAAATCATGGTTTTAAACTTGTGTTCTCATTCGCAAACGTGGCAAATCCAATATTGCGGGACACGTAATCCAATCAAAGGACGGATTCAACACCTTAGCATGTGGACGTTTTACTCCACATGCACATCCGAGATCACGTAAAAACGTAATCCCGAACCAATGACGAATTAATCCTTTGCATGTGACGTCTTACGCAAATGGCTCATCCAAGATTGCGTAAAAACGTAATCCGAACCAATGACGGATTTTAATCCTTTGCATGTGACGTCTTACACAAATGGTGCATCCGAGATCACGTAAAAACGTTATCCGAACCAATGACAGATTTTAATCCTTTGCATGTGACATCTTACGCGAATGGCTCATCCAAGATTGCGTAAAAACGTAATCCGAACCAATGACGGATTTTAATCCTTTGCATGTGACGTTTTACGCAAATGGCGCATCCGAGATCGTGTAAAAACGTAATCCAAACCAATGATGGATTTTAATTCTTTGCATGTAAAGTTTTACGCAAATGGCGCATCCGAGATTGTGTAAAAACGTAATCCGAACCAATGACGGATTTTAATCCTTTGCATGTCAATAACAAACGTATTTCTATTTTAAAAACTAGTATGTGCTATATTGTTATCTATCAAGCGTGTTTGTTTCATGTAATGCACATCTTCAAATAATGTAATGCTAGATAACATAATATGGTAAGGTTAGGGAACCAAAAGGGGGTTTGTGACATTGAAGTCAAGTGTAGAATTATACACTGAATAAATCAAATAGCAAATGAAAATGAATTACACTTTATTAAACAAGTATGCTAGAAACAGACGTTACTAGTAGGAGATGTTGATAAGGATAGTAAATTCAGGGTTTAATAACCTCTGAAAAATATTCCAAGTGATCCTTACAAAACCAGCATTCCCCCACTGGTAATTATACAAGTAAAATTGAGTGGTATAGTGGGCTAATGAAAAATGGGATAAGTCACTTCCATAATTCAAAAAGTTAGCAGCCTTTATTCTATAACACCCAAAGGTTAAAATTAGGGCTAGTGGTCAAGGTGTAGCGTGTCTGGTCAGAAATCAATTACAAAGGGTAAGGAAGTTAGCAAAATGGTAGTTTCACTCACATAGGCATACACATCTATGCGCTAGCTATGCGCTCAAAGGCGTCCTCCTACCTGCGTACTGCTCTGATTCAACAGAGTCAGCCGATTGCTAGCTAGAATCCCTATCATATATAGCTTGTCACACATACAATGATTAGCATTCAGAGGTATTCGTAACTATATAGTGGTGGAGATATGCTGAATTAAACTGTCAGCTTGCTATATGCATTAGGTTAGATACAAGTAGTCATACTGATTCAAAGTCACAAGTTACTTAGTAACCTAGCATTTAGCGTAATAGCGTATATGCTTTATCAAAATAACAAACTTAGTAACCTGGCATTAAGCGTTATGGCATATATGCTAGCAAAATAACAAATATATCAACATTCCCCCCATATGGTCACATATATAGTGCAGAGTCTTGGGCGGTATTAGGCTTTCAAACCGCTAATATTCACTATAAGTATGTGAGAGTTGAGACCAGTTTAGTTAGACCACGCTGTTTCACCAAAGGCCACGCCCACCTGTGGTGAAACAGCGTGGTCTAACTAAACTGGTCTCAACTCTCACATACTTATAGTGAATATTAGTGGTTTGAAAGCCTAATACCGCCCAAGACTCTGCACTATATATGTGACCATATGGGGGAATGTTGATATATTGTTATTTTGCTAGCATATATGCCATAACGCTTAATGCCAGGTTACTAAGTTTGTTATTTTGATAAAGCATATACGCTATTACGCTAAATGCTAGGTTACTAAGTAACTTGTGACTTTGAATCAGTATGACTACTTGTATCTAACCTAATGCATATAGCAAGCTGACAGTTTAATTCAGCACATCTCCACCACTATATAGTTGCGAATACCTCTGAATGCTAATCATTGTATGTGTGACAAGCTCTATACGATAGGGATTCTAGCTAGCAATTGGCTGACTCTGTTGAATCAGAGCAGTACGCAGGTAGGAGGACGCCTTTGAGCGCATAGCTAGCGCACAGATGTGTATGCCTATGTGAGTGAAACTACCATTTTGCTAACTTCCTTACCCTTTGTAATTGATTTCTGACCAGACACGCTACACCTTGTCCACTAGCCCTAATTTTAACCTTTGGGTGTTATAGAATAAAGGCTGCTAACTTTTTGAATTATGGAAGTGACTTATCCCATTTTTCATTAGCCCACTATACCACTCAATTTTACTTGTATAATTACCAGTGGGGGAATGCTGGTTTTGTAAGGATCACTTGGAATATTTTTCAGAGGTTATTAAAGGGACATTATACACTCATTTTTTCTTTGCATAAATGTTTTGTAGATGATCTATTTATATAGCCCATAAAGTTCTTTTTTTAAAAAATGTATAGTTTTGCTTATTTTTGAATAACATTGCTCTGATTTTCAGACTTCTAACCAAGCCCCAAAGTTTTATGTGAATACCGTCAGCTACCTTCTCCAGCTTGCTCCTGTTTGTGTAAAGGGTCTTTTCATATGCAAAAGAAGGGGGAGGGGGGAGAGTCTTATTTCCCACTTGCAGTGGGCTTTCCAAGAACCCTTTCAACGGAGCTGAACTGAGAGCTTCTAAGTAAGTTTTTAAACAGTTTTAAACTGGATTTTTATATCAGTATCTGTGCATATTATTCTTTATAGTAGTGTCTATTACATGCAGTTATATGAAAATGAGTGTATACTGTCCCTTTAAACCCTGAATTTACTATCCTTATCAACATCTCCTACTAGTAATGTCTGTTTCTAGCATACTTGTTTAATAAAGTGTAATTCATTTTCATTTGCTATTAGATAACATAATACTCTGATATATGAAATATAATCCATTGTTGGTAATATATATATACAGTATATATATATATATATATATATATATATATATATATATATATATATATATATATATATATATATATATATAATTAGAATAGGAAGATTAGGAAATATTTAGGAAGCAGCAGGTTTTAACATGGAAATAATGCTACTATATACTTTACGAAAATGTGTATGGTTTATACATTATATGTTACCTATAGCAATATATCGTTGGATAATTAAATATATTCAGAAATTATAGAAAGAGATTAATCATCTAAAATGTGTGCATTACACACAGTGATTTCTTTGGTTATTCTACTACAATAAGATGTAAGAAAAATTAAAATATATGTGTTGCCAACATTCAGATAATAGTCTGTTTTAGATATATTATATGTGTATGTTGATGTCAAAATAAATTATAATAAAATGAACATTAGGAATGCATATCCATAAATTAAGATTTGTGGTCAGCATCACTTAAGGATTATGAACAAAAAATATCTTATAGTAGAAATTACATTAATAAATAAAGAAGAAAAATAAACATTTTAATGACATTCTTTTTATTATGATAAATATGATTTATGAATGTCATAAAACTTAAATAAAAAATATAACTTTAAAAATAAGTCAGAGTGAGAAAACAGCCCCTTTGGAGCCATCTGACAAGGTTACATAGTGCAGCACAGTCCTTGGAGGGAGCTGACAAGGGCAAACAAAGGCCAACACAGCCCCTTTGGAGCCATCTGACAAGGTGACATAGTGCATCACAGTCCTTGCAGGGAGTTGACAAGGACAAACAAAGGCCAACACAGCCCCTTTGGAGCCATCTGACAAGGTGACATAGTGCATCACAGTCCTTGGAGGGAGATGACAAGGGCAAACAAAGGCCAACACAGCCCCTTTGGAGCCATCTAACAAGGGGACATAGTGCATCACAGTCCTTGGAGGGAGTTGATAAGGGCAAACAAAGGTCACACAGCCCCTTTGGAGCCATCTGACAAGGTGACATAGTGCATCACAGTCCTTGGAGGGAGTTGGCAAGGGCAAACAAAGGATAACACAGCCCCTTTGGAGCCAACTGACTAGGTGACATAGTGCATCACAGTCCTTGGAGGGAGTTGACAAGGGCAAACTAAGGACAACACAGCCCCTTTGGAGCCATCTGACTAGGTGACATAGTGCATGACAGTCCTTGGAGGGAGTTGACAAGGGCAAACAAAGGCCAACACAGCCCCTTTGGAGCCATCTGACAAGGTGAAATAGTGCATCACAGTCCTTAGAGGGAGTTGACAAGGGAAAACAAAGGCCAACATGGACCCTAAGTAAAAATCTGACAAGGTGAAATACTGCAACAGACACAACAATAAAAACAAAATAGGCCAAATGGCAACAAATACGAAAAACAAAGAACAAAATGTGGATGGAGGAGTTATTAGTTCTCATTCGGGCCATCTCCGGATCCTCCACTTATGGGGCATCAGCATCCTCTTCATGGTCCTGCGCCTCTCCAGCTGTGGCTTCATCCATTGCCTCTAACCGCATTATGCGTTCTAGAGTCAAGCGATAAAGCCACAGCTGGATACGCATGGTCTCATGCATCCTTCCCAGCAACTGATTGGAACTCAGCACGGTTTGCTCAATCTGAGCTAGAGCCTCTAGCGTTAACCATGCTGAGTTACAACCTAAACAAAAATAAATAATATAAATTAATAATAATTACAGAACATAATAAAAATAGAGCAAAGAGACATTGTACTAATTAAAATACAAATCATTATTATAATAAAATATGCTATAGAGAAGAAGATTTACACATTAAATATGTTCTTCAGAGATAAACCATTAAGATATTATGAAAAATCAAAACCCTATCAATCTGGAAAAAAATCTTTCTTTGGTTTATGACACACTGTGAAAAGGGCGGTGATAACAAATCCAAAATATTGGCATATATACATAATAGATATCCAACATTTAGGCAATATCATTTAGATATTAGAAAATGTGGATGTTGATTTAAAAAACCGAAGATTGGAAACATTTACATTAATCAAATAAAGAAAATGTTTATAAAATAAATTTTCTATTCCAAATCAATTTATGTATAATTAGTTCAGTATAATGTCCCTTTAAGAATGTATGTTCAAATGTTGATTTGTAATGATACTTACATAAGTGGCTGGGAAGGACAGTCCGACACCCAGGACAATGAAAGTGGGGATTAGGGTAAAGGTGTTGTGGAGGGATGGGGCGAGGGGGAGGAATGTGGCGAGGTGGGTGATTGGGGTCCTGCTCTGGTGGAGCCTGCACAGCTGGGGAGTCATGGGCTGGGGGATTTGGTGGCTGTGCAGGTGAGGTGGAAGCAGGATGGGCAAAACGGGGAGGGCGGGCTAGGAAGGGCAAGGATTTTGGGAGGGGAAGGGCCGGGAGAGGGGTCAGGACCGGAAGGGGCTGGGAGAGGGGTCAGGATAGTAAGGGCCAAGAGAGTGGTCAGGATGGGAAGGGCCGGGATGCTGATGCCCAGAAGAGGAAGTTCCATCTGAAATATATAATTCAATTTTATAAATACATATTTTATATTAAAATATATTATTATCTTGAGAGAATTCAATATTCACCATCATTTAAAATCTGTATTGTTGTTCTCATAAAATATTTATACAAAGTCACAATAATGACTATGTTTAAAGGTATTGATTGATTGGAATCAAGTCTAATTAACAATAATATTTAATTGATCCTTGTTCAATGGTATTTTTCATGGAACATTTGATCAATTCATCAAAAACTATCGGCTAGATTACGAGTTTTGCAATAAGGTAAAAAAGCACCGTTAACAGGTCCTAACGCTGCTTTTTCACTACCGCTGCTATTACAAGAATTGCAGGTTTAGGGGCCCGCACACTTTTTTGGCCTTACCACAAACCGACTTACGTAAACTTCGTAAATCCTTTTTTCAATGGGACTTGCATAACGCCGGTATTACGAGTCTGTCCTGGGAGGCCAAAAAGTGAGCGGTACATCCTCTACCTCTAAGATCCGTAACGCATTCTAAAGTCAGTAGTTATGAGTTTTACACTACAACGCCGTAGCATAAAACTCATAACTTAAGTGCTAAAAAGTACACTAACACCCATAAACTACCTATTAACCCCTAAACCGAGGCCCTCCCGCATCGCAAACAGTATTATAAAATTTTTAACCCCTAATCTGCCTCTCCGGACATTGCCGCCACTATAATAAACATATTAACTCCTAAACCGCCGCACTCCCGGCTCGCAAACACTAGTTAAATAATATCGCCGCCACCTACGTTATATTTATTAGCCCCTAATCTGCCGCCCCCCAACGTCACCGCCACTATATTAAGTTTATGAACCCCTAAACCTAAGTCTAACCCTAACCCTAACACCCCCTAATTGAAATATAATTTAAATAAATCTAAATAAAATTACTATCATTAACTACATAATTCCTATTAAAAATGAAATACTTACCTATAAAATAAACCCTAAGCTAGCTACAATATAACTAATAGTTACATTGTAGCTAGCTTAGGTTTTATTTTTATTTCACAGGCAAGTTTGTATTTATTTTAACTAGGTAGAATAGTTATTAAATAGTTATTAACTATTTAATAACTATCTAGCTAAAATAAATACAAATTGACCTGTAAAATAAAACCTAACCTAAGTTACACTAACACCTAACACTACACTACAATTAAATAAATTACATAAATTAAATACAATTAAATAAATTAAATTAAATTAACTAAATCACAAAAAAACACACTAAATTACAGAAAATAAAAAAACAAATTACAGATCTTTAAACTAATTACACCTAATCTAATAGCCCTATCAAAATAAAAAAGCCCCCCAAAAATAAAAAAAAAACCCTAGCCTAAACTAAACTATCAAAAGCCCTTAAAAGGGCCTTTTGCGGGGCATTGCCCGAAAGAAATCAGCCTTTTTCCTGTAAAAAAAAATACAAATACCCCCCCAACAGTAAAACCACCACCCACACAACCAACCCAAATAAAATACTAACTAAAAAAACCTAAGCTCCTCATTGCCCTGAAAAGGGCATTTGGATGGGCATTACCTTTAAAAGGGAATTTATCTCTATTGCAGGCCCAAAGCCCTAACCTAAAAAATAAAACCACCCAATACACCCTTAAATAAATCCTAACACTAACCCCTAAAGATTCACTTACCGGGAGAAGTCTTCATCCAAGCGGCAAGATGTCCTCAATGAAGCTGGCAGAAGTGGTCCTCCAAACGGGCAGAAGTGGTCCTCCAGATGGGCAGAAGTCTTCATCCAGACGGCATCTTCTATCTTTATCCTTCCAGCCCGGAGCGGGTCCATCTTCAAGACATCCGACGCAGAGCATCCTCTTCAAACGATGGCTTCTTCATAATGAAAATCTCTTTAAGTGACATCATCCAAGATGGCGTCCCTTAGATTCAGATTGGCTGATAGAATTCTATCAGCCAATCGGAATTAAGGTAGAAAAATCCTATTGGTTGATGCAATCAGCCAATAGGATTGAACTTATGTATTATAACATGTGTTACTGGTGCTCAAGGACACACATCAATGTTGCATTAAAGAGATACTGAACCAAAGTGAAGAATTTCATCATTTTGATGGAGCATGCAAATGAAATAAAATATATAATTATCGATGATTAATAATTAAATGTGATTGCCTGTATTTTGAAAATCAGGAAAAAAGCATAGTCCATGGAACATTTAATAGTTCTCATGTGTGTATCGCTTGATGATTGTAGTCTACATTTATACAAAATATCAACATGTGCTAGCCATGTTCTGAAGCACAAAGGTGTAGACTAAGAAGCTTTGAGATCTTACTATTAAAATAAATAAATAAATATATAATTAGAGCAGTCCATTATAAGTTTTATTTAAATGGAATGCTTCATCATAATCATGATCAGAATATTTTGTAAAAAGAGACCTTTAATGACATATGAATGAGTCAATGGCCTTACCAGAACCCTGCAAAGGCAGGTCTGTGTCAGTGCTGAATCCCTCCGAGTCTGTCACAATAACTTGATCTATTAATGATATAAATAAATATTATGTAACACAATTTGTACATCACTTTAAATATACATATTTGGTATTCCAAAATAACATTATTCTAAACTATTAGAAATATATTTTGACATGTGAAGACTAGACCACTAATATTAAAAATAAATTTTTAGTTCATCAAGGTGAGTGGAAAGAAAATGATGTCTTTCACATATGTCTGATTTCTTAAAATATTAGACAGCCAATCTTATCATATTAATCTATGGCATTTCTACAATTAACTATTGGTCCCTCTTTGTAATAGAATCCAGACAGACAACACTTTGAATAACAACTGTTAACAACTAGAGCATAATACGTGTGGCACATATATACATTTGTGCAATGTACAGTAATCTGGTTTCTGACACAACACATATTGATCACAATGCAAGACATAAGATATATTTTAAACTATGTATCATGGTGCTGTTAGAATTTGCTTATATATAAAGGTAGTCCAATAGTGAAAGATGTGATTTAAATCACAGTATTGTTTCATAAAAACAGTGTAATCATTACTAAAGATATTGTTTATCTATAGATAAATTCATACAAATATTTGAGAATGTCACTTTAAAGGAATTGTCTATTCTATATGTTGATGTAATGAATCAAAGAGAGCATGCAATTTAAAATATATATAATTTCTCCTATCATCATGAATATTTAATAAGCCTTCTCTCTTAATGATAAGAAGAAAATATCAAAGCATATGAGATGTATATTTTATATTCTGCACATGTGTAAAAATGTGTTAGTGTTGTCTAAATATAGCCACCAACTGTCAAGCACTACCCAGGTGCAGAATACAAAATGGGCAAAACTCAATATTACATTCAAATAAAGATAGCAAGAATCAGAGGAATATCTTCAAATACTAATAAATTGAGATTTGGATTACAATGGAATTCGATCTCTAAATCGTGATTCTTCTTTTTAAATACACTTGAAATCGAATTAGAGGATCCATGTTAATATAGATCAATGTGAATGGATTAGGCAATGTTATGTCCAAATTTGTAAACAAAAGTAAAGTATAATGAGACATACCAGACTGGGACAAACCCGAGCTTGAGGGTTCAGCACCAACATCCATCTCTGTAAAATATTAAATCAGGATTGTATATCATTAATACAACTCAGAACTTTGACACGAACAATCATACATAGTTTTTCAAATTGACAAAGTTAAACATTATAATTTTCACGTGAGTTCATGGTTTTCAAAAATATATTTTAATAAAGAGATCATGTATTTTTTTTTAAAGATTTTATGTTGTTGACTGTCCATTTAAGTCATTTTATGTATTCTTGCATTGTCATCAATTGTTAGACATTGAGCCGTCATTTTTTCTTTTTATATTGCTAGTATAGCTTTTGTAATTGTAGAAGATTAAAAATCAGGATACTGTATTCTTCACATTTAAACTAATTAATGTATACATTTGACAAACATGTCGAAAGTAATGCCACTGTTACAGCAAACCCATGTTCATGTCTCTGCGCAATTATATCTTCCATGAGCATTGCGCAATAATTAAAAGCGTAATTGCGCATCCGTGATTAGGAATTATTTGCATCTAGTAGTGTGATGAGTATAATTTGTAAATCTTTAGAATATATTTACAATTGTGTGTATAACAATATTACAATAGGATCATTGTAAAGATTGAATGATACAAAATAATATTTCAAACTTTTGTATGAATCGATATTCAATGTATAAATGGCGGAGGATAGGGATTTCAGATGCGCAATTCCATTTTAGCTCTGTGACGCATATTCGGAAGATCGCTAGAAAAAGCATTATTCCTATTTAAAGTGTGATGAATCTAAAATCAGATGTCTACCATCATATGTAACGTCTGTTGTGAGATCTATGTAGGTTGAATATATGACTATATACACATTGCTTAAATATATACTCAAATATTAATATATTATATGAAGTCTGATATTTACCTGGTTCAGCCTCTGTATTTCCTTCTCCCAGGTCACCGTTTGGAGCTGCACTGGCCTCCGGGTCGGGAGTTTCAGAGCCAGCAGCTGGGGATTGTGAAGGGGCAGAGGAGTGTGCGGAAGCAAATCTGCGGGGGAAACGGAGATTGAGGAGGGCGCATAAAGTCTCCTCATAAGGTTGTAGGAAAAGTTTCCATGGGGGTAGATCCTGATTTCTACCTCTCCGACAGGCTTTTGCCCACTCCTTCATGAGGCGGACTTTATTGCGAAGCCGCAACCTCATATCCCCGAATCTCTGCATGATTTGATCCGAGGTCCTCTGGACGTCTTTCACAGAATTCACAGAAATGGTGATAGACACCCAGAGGGCCTTCCTAATCGACAGCTTCGTCGACCTCTTCTTAGTCCCAAACAGCTGCGGATAAAACTCCTCTACCGCTTGGACAGTGCAGTACTTTCCGCCCATCTGAACCTGGGAGATTTTTTTTAAAATATAATATATATATATATATATATATATATATATATATATACACAAGCAAGCATTAGAGAACTGACAAAAATGGCAGTAATGGACTTTTATATGGGGAAGTAAACGAGCTATACCATGAGCTATACCATGGGACATGGTATCTGTACATCTGATTGGATAAAATAATGTAATTTTGTAAACATGTCTGTGAGGCCATACTGAGTCAAGTTATGTTTGTGTGATGAACTCTGATTGGTCGTTACTTAATGTTTCATGGATTCATAGCTTTGTAACTTCCATACACATACCTCCTGGGGGTGCTGGTTACTAACATTTGGCATGTAGAATAAATTAGAATTTAGAGAAAGGTATGCGTATATATGTGACGCATATATAATATACGTAATCCATTAAAGATTTATATATTTGTTGACATTTGAACTAGACTGTATTTTTACTCACGATAGTAAATATAATCCAGTCACATTAGTAAATGTTTATGACACATTTCGATGTTTTATATTAATCAAGTTCTTTAATAAAAGTTTACAAATATTTTAGATTCCAAAAAGTAAACAGTGTATGTATTCATTGTTTATTCAATAAATATCATGGCTCATTGTGAAGTATTGACAGTGCTCTATTAAATGTATTTACAATTCACAACAAAGGCACATTGATTAGGAATCCACTTTACATATATGCGAATCTCATGTTGAAAAGATACGTTTACCACGATATATTTAAAAAATGGTGAAATGCGTAATTTGTATTTATATTTTTAAATATATATTTTCTTTAAAGGGACATGAAACCCAATATTTCTCTTTTGTGATTCTGATAGAAAATACAATTTTAAACAACTTTCCAATTTACTTCTATTATTTAATTTGCTTCCTGCTCTTGTTATCCTTTGATGAAAGGTTTATCTAAGCAAACTCAGGTGCAACAGAGAAACAAGGTTCTAGCTGTGATTGAGTGGATACATATATATCGATTGTGATTGGTTCACACATGTGTTCCTTTAGAAAACCATTAGGTATTGCTGCTCCCTTCAACAAATGATACAAGATAATGAAACAGATTAGATAGTAGAAGTAAATTAGAAAGGTTGTTTAAAATTGTATCCTCTATCCTTAATACATGAATGAAAATATTTCGGGTTTTATGTCCCTTTAATACACATTAAACATTTTGTCATACTCGATCCTGTTATATGAATATACATTTGACCTGTGTCAGGACATTGTATGTAAAGTGTCTACTTATCTCCCTCCTTTGATGGAGCTTTTTAATGATTCAGTGCAGACTCTTAAAGGGACAGTATACTATAATATTTGTATCACTTAATGTGTTTACAATTCCTTATTATTTTACTAGCAGCAGGAGTATAATGTAAGCTATTGTGGACATTTCAAGCATGCATACTCTATTTAACACCAAAAGAACAATCCTATTTTATTTTCACTAAATTGATACGTGAAGACCATTGACTAGGATTAACTTCACATTTAAACAATAAAGTGCTTATAGTGTTTATCACTGCTTAACCAAAGAGGTAATATTAAATATAGCCTCCGTTAAACAATAGAGTACAAAAAACACTGAAGCATCAAACATTCTTGTCCCTTCTGTCACATTACTATCTACACTAGGTTATCTATAAAGGAAAACAATCTTTTTATAATACTAATGTGTCAGAATATTAACCAATTCTAATCCATTTGTGATCGACCCGTGTTAGTCAATTGGGTTTAAACCTCCTTAGTATACCCCCAGTAACCCTATGTAACTACATGTTACTATTTGACCCTAAACTGTGATGAGGTGTCCCTAATTGAATAGGAAACTATACTGTATAAAATGGTGTCAAACCTAGTCCCATCGGCCCAACCATCTTATAAAGATGTGATTATCATTGTAAATAGTGAAATTTGTTACTCTCTCATTTTAGAATTGCCAATGATTGAATGATTGATTATATGTAAAAGATGTATTTAAATAAATAAAATAATATATTATGTAAAATATTTATTTTTAAAAAAAATAAAAAAAATGTAACAATATATCTATATTCGTTTTGGAATTCATCAAAAATAGAAAATCAGTAAGAGAAAAAAAAAGTATATTAGAAGCTGAAATCCATTATATTATTTAATGAATATTCATTAAATCTAATAATTGTAAATTCATCTTCTGTCTATGCTCTAACATGTATTGTTGTTTTGAGATTAAAGCCAGTTCAGACTGGAGATCTAGATCTATATCTATCTATACATCATTTTAAATTTAATCACATTAAATTGTCTAATCAAGAGTTGACTTACATATTAACATTTAAATTAGACAATATAATGCCTAATATCCAATTTTGTTAAAAAATTCCTAATTATTCAATTGTATGAGGGACATAATTAAATGTAATATTTCCTGTCCCTTCAACACTAATATACCTAAATGTCAACTATGAAATGTATCCCTTTATCTGTCTGATTGATCACAATCTGAGTCCTCTCTAGCACAAAGTAGAAGGAATGTATATTAAATAAGGTATCTTACAAAAATTTTACATGGTGAAAATTGTCAGACATTCAATATATTATGAAACTATTTTCACATTATTCCTCCTATGATTCTTAATAGCATGCATTGTGCAAACTAGCCTGGATGTATGGTCTTTAAAAGTCGATTCTATAGTAAATATCAGTTTAATCTTCATTATGTGTCATAGTCCATCACTTTCCAAATAGAGGATTGTGAAATAACATTTAAAAGAAAAGAGGAAACATACGTCTTTCCATAGGATGTATCCTGCACCCCCAGTCTTGTTCCATAGAATTGTGTCCACTTACCATGTGAACGTTGTCTTTGTATGTTTTTCAAAGTGTCAGGGTTTTTTTCCCTGATCTGGTTTGCCATGTGCTGCTGGCAGCCATTTTATTAACCTCTCTTGCTGACCCTGGTGCATACTGTGTGATGCTGCTCATTTCCTGCACTTCCTTTTATGGCCAGACTGGTGTCATCATCCGTGTGAGACAGGATGCAGTCTCAGAATTGTGATGTCATCACTTATATTTAAAGAGCCTCTGTTCAGTATGCTTTGCCCTTGCGTTGTCTCAGACCTGTTTGTGAGAGCTCCTGTGTATTACCTGGCTGTCTGATGTTCCTCCTGGTTCCCTGATCTCTGGCTTGTTCCTGACTCTGCTGTTCTCCTTGTTCCTGATTCAGGCTCGTCTGGACTATTCGCTGTGGCTCCTGACTCGGCTCTTCTGACTACCAGTTCTGTTTTGATTCCTGGCTTGTTATTTGACTTGTGGACTTTTTATTATGTTTTGCTATTAATAAAGGAGTGATTATTTTTGCACTTCTTGTCTCAGTCTGATTCCTGGCACCCTGACATTACGCAAGGGCCATGAATCCTGATGGTGCTAATAATCCACCTTTACCTGCCATAATTTCCAGGATGGATGAACAGGATCACCACTTGGATCAATTTGCACTAGCCCTGCAAACCCTGCTGACTCGCACTGCACATTTGGACCAAAGTGTCCCCACAAGTTATGGCTGCTCCTGTTTCCGCTGCTGCACCTAGTCCTATCAGGAGCATGTCCGGTTCTGCACCTCAACCTCAGTGATATGGAAGTGATCCTAATCAGCGCAGAGGGGTTTTTGAACCAGGTGGGCATTTACTTTGAGATGTTACCTCAGGCGTTTCCCTCTGACAGAGCTAAGGTGGGATTTCTCATCTCGTTACTCTCTGACACAGCTCTTGCCTGGGCTATCCCTTGTGGGAGACTAATAAACTGTGATTTCAAACTACCCTGAATTTGTGGCCTCCTTTCGAAGGGTATTTGATGTTCCGGCCTCGCTCTTCCTCTGCTGCTAAACGACTCATGTCTATTCAGCAAGGTACAAGATCTGTTGCTCAGTATGCCATTGAGTTTCCGTACGCTTGCCGCAGAGGTAGGTTGGAACAATGAAGCCCTTGTTGCCGCCTTCTTTCATGGGCTCTCTGATGCGATTAAAGACGAAGTTGCTGCAGAGATTTACCAGAAGATCTCGAGGCATTGGTGTCTTTTTTGATCCTACTTGACATCAGACTAAGTGAGAGGTCCTCTTTCAAGGAGCGCTTGCGGAAGCCTCCTGTTCCATTTGTCTCCTACGTGTTTGTTCCCACCCATGCCTCCCTCACCTCCAATGCCCTCCTGGTCCCGAGTCACCAGGTACTGCTGAGCCAATGCAGTTGGGATTCATGCATCTACTCCGTGGTGGAGAGGGCCTTTTGGAGGAGGGAGGGGCTCTGCCTCCTACTGTGGGTTACAGGGTCACCTTTTGAAGTCTTGTCCTACAAGGCCGGGAAACGCTCACACCTAAGGTCCTGTCGGGAGTAGACCTTGGTGGTTTATTTCTTATCCCCAGAACTGCTAAAGGAGAATCCTTTGGTCACGGTGTCCTTTCCTGGGTGGACTCCTCCATAGTCATCCAGGCTCTTGTTGACTCTGGTGCTGCTGGCTATTCATTGACAGTGCTTTTGTATCAAAGCATTCCATTCCTGTTTTGCCTTGGTCTGTTCTGCTTGCTATTGAGGCAATTGATGGCAGGCTCCATCAGCCCACACTCGTTACTCATAAAACTGCTCCGTTATCCATGGCTGTTGGGGCTCTCCATTTTGAAACCCTCCAGTTCCAGGTGATAAACTATCCGCATTTTCTGGTTATTCTAGGTTATCCCTGTTCCAAAAATACAATCCCAGTCTCGACTGGCGCAGGTCCCGAAATTTTGTCGTGGTCTCCGCAATGTATTTCCACTAAAGTGTTGACTAAAGTCTTGTGCGCAGTCTTCGGTATCTCAATTGCCAGAGAAGTTCCTAGACATTTTTGACAAGGTGCGTGCCGGTAACGCTGCCTCCTCACCGGTCTTATGATTGTGCCATAGACCTGCAACCCGGAGCCTATCCTCCTCGGGGCCGGGTTTACCCTATGGAGGAGTATTGTTGCCGATGCTCTGTCGTGGGGAATCATAACACAAATCCACAAATCCTGCTCTCTGCCAGGTGCTGGCTTCTTCTTTGTGAATCAAAAGGGTGGCGAGTTAAGACCATGCATCGATTATAGGGGTCTTATTCATCATACCATTAAAAATGCTTACCCTATTCCGCTCATTACGGAACTCTTTGACCCCCTCAAGGGGGCTATGGTCTTTACTAAACTTGTTTTGAGAGGAGCATACAATCTCGTTAGGATCAAGGAGGGCCACGAATGGAAAACAGCATTTAACACCAGGGCGCGGCCATTATGGAGTATCTTGTAATGCCCTTTGGCCTATGTAATGCTCCTGCTGTTTTCCAGGAATTTATTAATGATGTCCTACGAGATATGTTGCAGTGTGTTGCACACTCACCCACACTTGAGGCTCATCAATCTGATGTTACACAGATTGAGAACGGCCTGTTTTGTAAACTCGAGAAATGTGAGTTCCATCAGACTCTAAAGTAACCTTCCTAGGTTATGTTATCTCCATTGCAGGGTTCTCCATGGATCACTGACAAGTTATCTGCAGTTCTGCAGTGACCTCGCCCCAGTTGGGTCTTCGTTCTATTCAATGTTTTTTGGGGTTCGCCAATTACTATAGAAAGTTATTAAAAACTTTTCTTCACTTGGTCAAACCTATCACAGACATGACCCATAAAGAAAATGATCACTCCATTGGTCACCTACTGCCATTAAGGCCTTTGATAGTCTAAGACCTGCCTTTGCAGCCGATCCAGTTCTGACACATCCTAACCCTGTCCTGCCTTTTGTTCTTGAAGTCGATGCGTCTGACGACTGGAGTAGGTGCCTTTGTCTCAACGTCTACGGAGTGCAATTATGAAATTGGCGACAGGGAATTACTGGCCATAATTTTGGCACTCAAGGAATTGAGGCATCTTCTCGAGGGTACTAGCATGCCAGATGCTCATTCTTACTGACCACAAGAATTTAACATATCTATCTGAAGCAAAATGTTTGTCGCCCCGACAGGCCAGATGGGCGCTATTTTTGTCTCGGTTTTATTATGTGGTCTCCTACCTGCCTGGTAGTAAGAATGTTAGGGCTGATGCCCTCTCTGGACAATTTTCGCCTCTGTCCAAGGAGGAGTCTGTACCTACTCCAGTTATACCTCCTGACCATATTTTGGCTACCATATGTACTAAGTTTGACTTCTCCCTGGGGGAGGAGATCCTGGCTGCAGAAACCTCCTGAGAAACCTAGTGGTAAGTGTTTTGTTCCTGAGAGTCTTCAAACTAAACTTTTGCACACTTACCACTATCCGAAAGCCGCAGGTCACCCAGGCAAGAACCAATGATTTGGTCTGTCACTCGACAATTCTGGTGGCCAGCTCTTCCGTTCTGATGTTGCTGCGTATGTTGCCTCCTGCTCAAGTTTGTGCACAGAATAAGACTCCTCCACGTCTTCCTGTGGGTCTTCTTCAACCTATTGCTAATGGTGAGCGTCCTTGAACACATCTTTCCATGAGGACTTCATTGTGAGCTCCCTTTTCCAATGGCAATACTGTTATCCTTATGGTGGTTGACGTTTTTCTAAAATGTCACAGTTGCCTACCGCTCAGGAGCTTGCCTTCAATTTTTGCCAAGGAGGTCTTCCATTTACATGGGTTAACCAGAGGAGATAGTGTCGGACTGGGTAGCCAGTATTGTCTCCAGGTTTTGGCGTTCCTTTTGTGCTCAATGGGCATCCAGCTTTCCTTCTACTCGCATATCACCCTCAATCAATGGGGCTGCGGAACGGTCTATCAAGCTCTGGAACAGTTCCTCCGTTGCTATGTCTCAGATCAACCACAATAATTCATCTGAAACTGTTACCTTGGGCAGAGTTTGCTCGTAATAGTGCTATTAATGCTTCCTCCAGTTATCCCCGTTCATGACGAATTATGGGTTTTAACCATCCTTGTTGCCTGATTCATTCATGTCTCAGGGTATTCCGGCTTGGAGGAGCATCTCCGGCAACTCCGTTCCACGTGGGTGCAGATTCAGGATTGCCTTCATCGTTCTATGCAGCGCCAAAAGTTCCAGGCTGATCGTAGGCGTCTGCCCGCGCCTTCCTACCAGGTTGGTGAGAGAGTTTGGCTATCCTCCCGCATCTTGAACCTTCGTGTGCCTTCCAATAAACTGCAATGATGGGTATATTAGGAGCGCCAATGGCTAAGATATACCACAGGAGGTTAAATACTTCTACTAAGTCCTGGATGTATGTCAGGTGATTTGATATAACCCATAAGTCACGAATCGTTAAGTTAATAACAATTCATTACACATTTATTAAAATACATATTACATAACATTTGACCATGAAGATCAAAAAATTAAAAATCAAAAATAAGTTTTTTATTTTTGATCTTCATGGTCAAATTAAGCCTATTCCTTATCCCCCAAGTTTACTGTAGAAGGTTAATTGCATCGAAGTCCATTCCAAGCTGGTAAGTGTATCTGTTCCTACTGGTTCAGCTTACACAGTTTTCTAATTAATGGTTTTACTCATCTTTTTTATCTGTTAACTTTGTATTATTTGTATTTTTTGTAATTTTTGGTTTTATTATATGTATTTTAATAAATGTGTAATGAATTGTTATTAACTTAACAATTCGTGACTTATGGTCACCTGACATACATCCAGGACTTAGTAGTAGTATTTTAACCTCCTGTGGTATTCTTAGCCATTGGCGCTCCTATATACCCATCATTGTATTCTTCATCTAGACCTATTAGGGGGTCTTCCTTATAGTGAGCAGGTAAACGATCCTAGGCGCTAGTTGCTTAACCCTATTAGTATATCGTATCCCTTCCAATAAACTGGCCCCCCCGTTATGTTGGTCCTTTTCGAATACTCAGACGGGTCAATCCTGTGGCCTACGCTCTTGACTTTCCTCCTGTAATGCGCATCTCCAATGTTTTTCATGTCTCCCTCTTGAAACCATTGGTTTGTAATCGGTTTACCACTGTGTTTGCCTCGTCCCCCACCCTATCTTTGTTGACAACCATGAGGAGTATGAGGTCAGCAGCATTATTGATTCTTGTATATCCAGGGGCCGCATACAGTATTTGGTTCACTGGAGGGGCTACGGTCCAGAGGAGCGTTCATGGGTTCCCTCCTCTGATGTTCATTGCTCCCACCCTCCTCCGTGCCTTCCAGGCCCATTTCCCCAATAAGCCTTTTGTCCTCCCGCGGGGGAAGGGTCGTTGAGGGGAGGGTACTGTCAGGGTTTTTTTCCCTGATCTGTTTTTTGCCATGTGCTGCTGGCAGCCATTTTACTCACCTCTCTTGCTGACCCTGGTGCATGCTGTGTAATGCTGCTCATTTTCTGCACTTCCTTTTATGGCCAGACTGGTGTCATCATCCGTGTGAGACAGGATGCAGTGTCAGAATTGTGATGTCATCACTTATTATTTAAAGGGCCTCTGTTCAGTATGCTTTGCCCTTGCGTTGTCTCAGATCTGTTTGTGAGAGCTCCTGTGTATTACCTGGCTGTCTGAAGTCCCTCCTGGTTCCTGATCTCTGGCTTGTTCCTGACTCTGCTGTTCTCCTTGTTCCTGATTCCGGCTCGTCTGACTATTCGCTTTGGCTCCTAACTCGGCTTGTCTGACTTCCAATTCTGGTTTTGATTCCTGGCTTGTTATTTGACTTGTGGACTTTTTATTATTTTTTGCTATTAATAAAGGTGTGATTATTTTTGCACTTCTTGTCTCAGTCTGATTCCTGGCACCCTGACACAAAGTCAGCACAGTTGAAAGACAATGCTACAGACAGAATCACATAGGTATTCTTCACCTTCAGTCTGGTATTCTTCACTTTCAGTTTGTAGATGAAGTCAGTCTCCCTAATGGAAAATAAAGTGTAAATCAAATCTCTAATAAAATGGTACATAGTTCTGCATCCCTACCTATTTCCTAAAATGTTTATAGCAATAGCTTACTAAGCGTATGTAGCCTCTTGTGTTCTGTTCTAACAATACATTGTGAAGCTGACTCACATACAATGTCCATACTTAACCTCTGATGTATGACTTTTTCAATTCTAATGTGCTTCAGAGTATAGAGTATCCCTTTATCTGCTATATGTGGCATTTATCCCTTTCAGAATATCTAAAATCTAATAATGTCTAAACTAAATACTAAATGTAAACTAATTGTATGCCATATGAAGGATCATTTGGAACCCCCCCCCCCAGTCTCAGTCCATACATTGTGTCAACTTACCATCTGATATTGTCTTTAAAAATCAGGTGTCAAAGTCATTACAGGAGCCAAAGCCAGAATCATATGATGTACAAATTACCTATGATGATAAAATATATTTTAGATTTTTCTATAATCATTTCTTGAACAATCCTAACATGTTCGCACAATTCTTTTATTTTACTCAAAGTCTCACATATTCGCAATGCTCCTATATAACGTATATTATTTACTGTCTGAAATGGCGGGTTAATGATGTTAGCTCTGACATTGACCCCCTTGTACCGGAATGGCCCCTCTAGAACTGGCTCGTCCTCCTCATCTTGGAGGAGGTCTTGGGGTGCCAGGATGGCCTGCAGCATCCTAGCCCGCTGAGCAATGTTATGAAGGACGCTGCAGGCTATAACGATCTTCTCCACCTTACAAGGGCTGTATTGGAGGGCTCCTCCAGACCTGTCCAGGCATCGTAACAGCATTTTGAGGAGCCCAAGCATCCGCTCCACTAGAGCCCTGGTCCGCTTATGCGCCTGATTATAGCGGACCTGGGCGTCATCAGCTGGGTTACGCAACGGAGTAATGAGCCAAGGCCGGCTCATGTAACCCGAATCACCTATAAATAATGAACATGACAAAATGTCAATATTACCAATATCTTACAAATTATGATATTAAAATACATTTAAATAAAATGATACAATGCATTTCTGTATACGAAAATTGCCTAAACTAGACATTTACTGAAAGAGAAATAATTGGTTAAATCGCATCCTATATCTGCCCATTTAAGATATGACCTGCTACATATCTGTTTTTCGCTAAAACTAGACATTTGCTGAAAGAGAAATAAATGGTTAAATTGCATCCTATATCTGCACATTTAAGCTATCACCTGCTACATATCTGTTTTCGCTAAAACTAGACATATGCTGAAAGATAAATAAATGGTTAAAGCGCATCCTATAGCTGCACATTTTGCACATTACACAAACACAACTGCTTTTAAACATTACAGTGGCAATTGTCTAACTACTTAACAATGCTGTGCACAAGTACTCACCAACGAGCCACCCATGGCAAAACTGTCTTTCCTCAAACTGCCTCCACAGTGACGACTGCCTAAGGATGCGGGCATCATGACTCGCCCCACCGAAATTCACACACACCTGTATAATCCACATCCGTGCGTCGCAAACAAACTGCATGTTCAGACTATGAAAGTGCTTGCGATTTCGGTAGGGGATCTCTTCTGCTGGAGCACGTAGCGCAATGTGGGTGCAATCTATTGCTCCCAAGACAATGGGCATTTGAGCTATTGCATAGAATTTACACTTGAGTCTCCTCCAATCGTCCTCATTTTGAGGAAATCCTATGTAAAGCTTACCAACTCGTATTATAGCATCCAGAAACTTGTCAAAAACCACAGAGAAGGTGCCCTGAGACAACCTATGCATGTACGCCTCTGAGGATTGAAAATTTCCGGAGGCCAGGACATGTATGCAGCATAGCATCTTGGTCATGGCAGGGATTGCAGTCCCTGCAATCCCTACGTTTACGTTTACGTGCCACCAGATGAGGTTTAAGTACTTTGTAAAGGCTCATGAGTTGCTCTCGATTGAGCCTATACTTGTTATAAACCTCAAAGTCGCTCATGTTCTCCAACGTGCGCCTCACCCTTTCAACACGAGGACCTCTGATCAGACATTCCCTACGCCTCTCTTGGAGACGCCGAGCCCGCCTTATTCTGTTGTACAAAACTTGTCCAACAGCACCTGCACAAGCAAACTGCGGATCATCCATATTTGCCAAGCCAAGCAGCACAAAGCCAAACAGCAGAGCAAACGCACAAGGAGTAACAAGCTATGCAAAAACGGAAAACCGATTTGATACAATGTTGATCACCAGGGACGCTTTGGCCATGATTTTTGGGGTATTTATAGTGCAAAATGTCCAATGGTAGCGTGTTCGTAATGATTGCTGATTGTATCCACTTGATTGTACCTGAGCGACGCAAATGCTTTCAAAGTGGGCGTTTTTTTTGTTGTTTGCTTAAATTTTGTTTTCCCCCAATAAATCGTAATGTGAAAGTGTTAAAGTGTAAAATATAACATATACACTGCATCTCTGTAATGTTTGCTCATATGCGTCACAAATCCTTAGTAAACGCAATTTTATAGTAAAAACCACACATCCACGCTAACATGATTGAAAGTGCATACTTGTGTATAATGTGTGCATAGACATGGCATAAAATCTGATTGGTCAATGTTTCTGCAATATTGTTTCAAAACGATAAAGTAACGGCTGACATCTATAATATTCTATATATAAGTTATTGGCGAGATGTCAATATTTTAGGCGTCCCATTAAAATCGCTATAATAAGGAAGATCTTCCAGCTGACATCTATAATATTCTATATATAAGTGATTGGCGAGACGTCCCATTGAAATTGCAATAATAATGAAGATCTTCCAACCTCTCGTCTACGTATATGTAATATTGTAGTATTGAGTGAGAAACTGATGAAAGGGGCGGTACAGTCCTAATGTTGTAATCTGTATGGTTGAAGCTTAGAATGATGTCATCATATTAACTACATGCCTGTCTAGTTTGCAGCTTAGAATGATGTCATCATATTAACTACATGCCTGTCTAGTTTGCAAAGCTTCTTTGTGTTGTATTTTGCAACATTCTTATTGTGTGATGATTAAAAAGCTAAATGTGTGCTTTGTTGTTGTGTGATGTGTGTTATGTACATATACTGTATGTATGTATTGTTATTCTCTTCCAGATATGTTCATTTATATGAAGCAGTATAGCATTGTTGTTCCTTCCAAGAAAGCGACAACTCTATTTTCTAATGATATCTTATTATTCTAAAGAATTCCTAATGTTATATTATGTTTAAATCGTGATGTTAAAGGGACAGTAAAATCATAATTTCTCTTTCCTGATTGAGAGAGAGAATCCAATGTTAACCAACCTTCCAATGTACTTGTATGATGCAAATGTGTTCATTGTTTCTATATCGTTTGTTGAGTAAAGAGCAATGCACATGTATGAGGCAATAATAAAGGCATATATGTGCAGCCATCAATCATCATCTGGTGAGCATATCTAGATATGCTGTTCGTCCAAGCATATGACTTGAATAACTGAAATGCTATAATAGACGTAAATGAGAGAAGTGTTTAAAATGGCCTACTGTTTGTGAATAATGAAATGTAAAAAGTATTTTTTCTGTCCGTTTAAATATGATTTAATTCTTGAAACCGATTTCGTATTGTTAATGATCGAATTGATGGTGATTTATAGTTGATGTAATGTAATTTCTTAAAGATTTTGATGTTGTAGTGATGTTTACCCAAGTAAAAGCCATAACTCCAGTGTGAAATAGTCTATTTCTTGATCTGTCATAGCGGGACAAACGCAAGAATGAATAAATTATCGCCACAATTCTAACGCTGCTATTACGAGTTTTTAAAGGAGAAAAATCTCTCTTGCGTTACGGAAATCTGCCGGTCATGTGTACGAGCATGTATTCCCCATAGAAGTCAAAGGAGGCTAGAAATTTCCTTAAAAAAATATTCCAACACTTGTGTTGAGCGTAAAGTGAGTGACGTCATGTCCTTCTGTGAAAAAGTAGCTAAATCGTGTTAATTTCCTCTTTAAAAAATGTTTTTTGTATGTAATGGGCTGTATATTGTTTGTATGTATCTAATTCTGTATGTATGTGGTGATATTTGTACGTAGATGTAGCTAAATGAGCGTATGTTCACGTATGTCTATGTAAGTCAATGTGAAAAAAAAAATTGTGCCTTTTTTTTCTAACACCCGAGATCTCGTATCTTTTATCCGTTATATATTTTTTTCTAAATACATTTTGAAAAAAATAAAAATTGTAGAGTGTTTGTATGAGTGTAAGTGTACTTTGTATAATATTTTAAATTCGATTTGTGAATGTTTTTGTTAACAATCTATCAATAACTACTGGTCTGGGAGAGTGTTCTGGATTTGAGCGTAGATGGTGATTTTTGTGGTGCGACAGAAACTTGTAATAGCAACGTTAGGGAAAATGACGCCTATGGCCCGTAATGATGCTATTTCAGTCATAATGCAAAACTCGTAACCTAGCTGAAACAAAGCAGATTACATAGAATTCTATTACAAATCTTGATTGATTGCAGATGAAAAGTAAAATACAGCACATACATTATCAGACATCCCAACTCTCCTTGAAGTTCAGGGAGTCTCCCTCATTGTAATAACGACTCCCTGACACCTGCAAATGAAATGCAATCTCCCTGAAACTACAAGTACTATGATCCAACGTAGCCCAAATCTGGAAACAGTGTTTCTTTAAGGAATGCCTCTACTTGCTGTGACGTCATCGGGCAGGAAGGCATTGTCACAGCAAGTCTGTCTTTACTTTCAGCGTATTGCGTGTCTGCCACCCTCCCTCCTGCTGTTTGGAGGTGGCGATAAGGCTCTTGGGGGAGGAGGAGAATCAGTAGCAGGCAACATCGGCTGCAGCATAGGCTGAGTGAGAAACTGAGAAAGAGGGCAAAGAGAGTGCACCCCTGTGAGGGAGGAGATAGACTCCCCTTCTATCAGGTCCTTATCAAACTGACTTTACTGTGAGTACAAAACATAATTACAAATAGCCTCTCAACTCAAAATCACACACGCTCCCAGACACAAAATCCACAAGTCATACAGGGACAACTATACTGAGTACTTCACAAGCTGGGACACTATGGAACCCTCAAAGCATGCATCAGTAACCAAAAAGCCACCACTGATTTTAATAAAATAAAACACAAATACTACCTAATTTACTGCATGTAATTAAAATATTTTAGCATTCAACAAGCATATGATCACTGGAAAATAGGTTAGTTGTATGCGGTTGTGTAATAAAGCTACTTTTGTTTAAGTGAGTTTAGTGGGAAGCTACTTTAATAATAAGTCTCTATCTTATTTAGGGTTTCCAGGTGTCGATTATATAACCGAGGGGGGGGGGGGGCATGAAATGAACAATGAACAAGCTCTTAAAGGGCCGTGATACCCAAATGTTGAAACACTTGAAAGTGATGCAGCATAGCTGTAAAAAGCTGACTAGAAAATATCACCTTAACATCTCTATGTAAAAAAAGAAATATATTTTACCTCAAAATGTTCTAAGTATTCACACCCCATTGCAAAGGATTTTAAGCAGCAAATCAGTATACCTGTCCCGGGACCTGCAAGGGAGTGAGCTTCATGCACACTCATCTTATTTCCCTTATTTAGTTTAAGGAAGTTTACTGTGAAATCTCATGAGAGTTAAGTGAAATCTCATGAGATCACAGTAAAAGAGTTCATGACCTCAGCACTGCTGATCCTGATTGGCTGCTGTTCATTTCTTCCGTTTTTTTTTGTTTTTGTTTTTTTTAAACCTGCAGCTGGGCAGTAATTGAAGTATAACATTTTATAGAATACTTACTCTGGTGAGCTGAGGAAAATTTTGAGGTAAAATATCTTCCTTATTTACATAGAGATTCTCAGGTGATATTTTCCTGTCAGCTTTTTACAGTTATACTGCATCACGTTCAAGTGATTTAGCATATAAATATTATGCCCCTTTAAGGAGTCTTGCCAGAAAGATACAAATGACATAGGACCATTAGAAATTATTTTCATATAGTCAAGTGAACAAAACAAAAAAGAAATACATAGAGGTCTAGAAGAGTACTGCATGAGAGCTTATTATTTGGAATAGGATGCTATTAGTGATAATATTATTGCTGATAAACAATTCTTATGGGCACTAAACACTTGTTTTAATCAAATCAAAGGATACAAACCAGTTGTAGCTAAGTTATAGGGTTTTCCTGTGTCAAGGAATAAGCATAGCATAAATAAGGTACTTTTTTCTCTAATAATGGCCAGTCTCATATGGCCTAAATGCACAGGCCCAGCTAAATAAATGCATGTGGTTTAGAAAGTGGATTCGCACTACCTATCAAAAGTGTATCCCCTACATGAGTACCCATTACTTTGTAACAAAACTAGGTTATAGGTAACTGAAAGAGCAGACTCTTACCACATAGTATCTTGCTAGGAAAAGATACGCCCATATTGAGACATATCTAGAATATTCCATGAAAAATTGTTTGTGACAAGAGGTCACAATTTAAGGCTGGAGGAAAGGAGATTTAATCTCCTGTAACAGAAACATTTTTTCACTGTAAGAGCAATAAAATTGTGGAACTCATTACCAAAGGAGGTAGTGAAAGGCAATACCTTAGATACATTTAAAAATGGTTTGGATAAATTTCTGTCTAGAAACAGAATTCAGAGATATGATTGCTTGTGTTAAATTGGTCACCTTTTAATGTGACTAATTTAAACTCAACTGGAGCTTTTTTTGTAAGTATATTAGATTTGTATAGATTGAACTTAATGGGCTTTTTTTCAACCTTATCTAATATATATATAATATAATATATATTGGTTCAATCTACTAAATTTTAAATTTAATTATTTAATGTTGTTCCATAAAGAAACTGATAGGAATTCAATCTTGAGAGGGGACAGTTGTCATTCTCCTGCTTTGAAAAGGGCATTACCTAAGTCACAGCTGAAGAGGGTGATTAGAAATAATTCATCTGATACTAACAGGGAAAGTAAGTTAAAGGGGTATAAAACAAGTTGGGATAGAGACAAATATAATAATATGAACTTTAATTACTTTAACTGCAAATTTATACTGCAGTGCCTCCCCATTGACCCCTTTCTTTTTTAGTTTCCGTATTGTACAGCTCTAACTCCTTCCACAAATTTCCTTCTATGCTGTATCTATATCTACCATTGATTTGGTAGAATGCAGAAGTGAACACTATTTATCTGCTGGAGCATGCCTAGAAGCAAATAAGCCGCTATAAACTTAGTTGAAATACAATGCCTGTGTTTCTGATGTCAAACACTGAAGGGGGGGTGGATCAGACTACTAAAGACAGCATGGCTATGTAAGTAATTTTGCTTATTTTTTAAATTATTTTAAAATACTTGCCAGCAATTTTTAACTGATTTTGCAATGCAAACTATTTTAACTTAATTAGCCCTTTTAGGATATGCACAGATCTCAACATGTTTTATGGCACTTTATCACAGATCTGTATTAACTTTTCAAAAAGAGGTTACAAAAAGAAGCAACTAAGTTAATGACAGAATTTAGGTCTGTGACAAAGGAGGAAGCTTTGAGTAAGCAAAAGAAAAGTGAGATAGCACCAAGATTAACATTCACTACCACTTTTACTCCCGATAAGAGAGATTGGACTGCAATTCTAAAAACAATTGGCATAGATTGTCAGGTGACCATACTTTGTCATTTGTCAGGATGGATAGTCCTAGGATTGATAAGAAAAGACCCCGTTCATTGCGTGACATTCTTATACTTCTTGACAATAGGCAACGCTACACACTGAGTACATGGTTACAGGGTCCTAAAATTGGATTGCACCACATGTATTGGTTTAACCCAATTTAAATATTTTGTACAGCCCCATATAAATAAGACATTTTGGATTAAATACAGAGTAATATGCACAACTAAGTACATTGTTTATTTGCTTCATTGTATTTGTGGCAAATATTATGGGTAAGACAAATGCGAGTGAGAATGGTTTATCATCGTGCTGCCATCATGGAGATTCAGACCATCCGGTAGCCCTGCACTTTATATATGGTGTTTCCAACCTTAGATATACTATTATAGACCATGTGCTACCTATACAAAGAGGTGGTGATAGGGCAAGACTACTCTTGCAAAATAATCCAGATGGATCTATGTTTTAAATACTGGGTACCAAAGGGTCTTATACATATTTGGATTATAGCTTCATCTTTTTTTATAGATGACAAGTAGTGTATAATCAGCAGTTATATGCTGTAATTTACATCTCTGCATAATGTACATAGGATGGTTAAGAATATGAGTATGCCATATGAATAATATGTAATGCAGTTGCTGATTGTGAATTTAATATATGATGTTTATATGCCTGTTATGCCGGATTGTCCATCCGGTGCTTCTGTACTATTGCTGCGCATGCACAGTTGAGATGCTAATAGATGGCTGGCAGATATCACAAAGTTGTAGGGTATTTATGGGGCTAAGAAGTATTGTAATATTTTATATCTGAAGAAGAGGTTCACCTTGAAATGTCACAGCAATAAATTTATGGATGCTTAAATATCAGAGAGCGCTTGCCTGGCTATTGATTATATATATATATATATATATATATATATATCAAAGTCCTAGTCACCAAGCACTCACGTTTTCCAATAATGCCTAGGTGCAGTACATATGAGTACAATATAGGCAAAAGAGAGAGACCGCACTCATAGGACTTGATTTAACCACATCTGTGGTATTTTAATACATCTGTTAATATGTATTAAAATACCACAGATGTGGTGAAATCAAGTCCTATGAGTGCGGTCTCTCTCTTTTGCCTATATATATATATATATATATATATATATATATATATATATATATATATATATATATATATATATATATACAGTATATATACATAAACAGTTGTATGCAAAAGTTAGACACCCCTGACAATTTCCATGATTTTCATTTATAAAAAAAATGGGTGTTTGGATCAGCAATTTCATTTTGATATATCAATTAACTGAAGGACACAGTAATATTTCAGTAGTGAATTAGGTTTATTGGATTAACAGAAAATGTGCAATATGCATCAAAATGAAATTAGACAGGTGCATAAATGTGGGCACCCCCAAAAGAAATATTGCATCAATATTTAATAGAGCCTCCTTTAGCAGAAATAACAGCCTCTAGACGCTTCCTATAGCCTGTAATGAGTGTCTGGATTCTGGATGAAGGTATTTTGGACCTTGCAAAACATCTCCAGTTCAGTTAGGTTTGATGATTGCCAAGAATGGACAGCCCACTTTAAATCCCCCACAGATTTTCAATGATATTCAGGTCTGGGGACTGGGATGGCCATTCCAGAATATTGTACTTGTTCCCCTGCATAAATGCCAGAGAAGATTTTGAGCAGTGTTTTGGGTCGTTGTCTTGTTGAAATATCCAGCCTTGGCGTAACTTCAACTTTGTGACTGATTCCTCAACATTATTCTCAAGTATCTGCTGATATTGAGTGAAATCGATGCGACCCTCAACTTTAACAAGATTCCCAGTACCGGCACTGGCCACACAGCCCCACACAATGATGGAACATCCACTAAATTTTACTGAGGGTAGCAAGTGTTTGTCTTGGAACGCTGTGTTCTTTTGCCGTCATGCATAACGCCCCTTGTTATGACAAAATAACTCAATCTTTGTTTTCATCAGTCCACAGCACCTTCTTCCAAATGAAGCTGGCTTGTCCAGATGTGCATTTGAATACCTCAAGCGACTCTGTTTGTGGCATGTGTGCAGAATAGGTTTCTTCCGCATCACTCTCCCATACGATGAATTGTTGAACGATGCACAGTGACACCATCTGCAGCAAGATGATGTTGTAGGTCTGTGGCTGTGGGCTGTTTTTGACCATTCTCGCCATCATTTGCCTTTGCCTCTCCGATATTTTACTTGGCCTGCCACTTCTGGCCTTATCAAGAACTGTGCCTGTGGTCTTCCATTTCCTCACTATGTTCCTCACAGTGGACACAGACAGCTTAAATCTCTGTGATAGCTTTTTGTAGCCTTACCCTAAACCCATAATGTTGAACAATCTTTGTTTTCAGGTCATTTGAGAGTTGTTTTGAGGCCCCCATGTTGCCACTCTTCAGAGGAGAGTCAAAGAGAACAACAACTTGCAATTGGCCACCTTAAATACCTTTTCTCATGATTCGATGCACCTGTCTATGAAGTTCAAGGCTTAATGGGCTCACCAAACAATTGTGTGTTCCAATTAATCATTGCTAGGTAGTTACAGGTATTCAAATCAACAAAATTACAAGGGTGCCCAAATGTATGCACCTGTCTAATTTCGTTTTGATGAATATTGCACATTTTCTGTTAATCCAATAAACCTCATTTCACTACTGAAATATTACTGTGTCCTTCAGTTATTTGATAGATCAAAATGAAATTGCTGATCCAAACACCGAATTATTTATAAATGAAATTGTCAGGGGTGCCTAAACGTTTGCATATAACTGTATATATACCTACACATATATATAGTATATTTATATGAATATTTTTATCAGATAGTGTATATATGAGTGTTTAACACTTTATTTTAATGTATTTATGTTGTGTTTGGTGAACATTTGTAATATCCCTTACACTTTAGGTCTTCACTCACACAAACACTGATGCTCGCTAATTTAGTTTGTGCTCAAACGAATGTGTTTACTTTCAACTTGTAATACGTGTGCAAGTTAGCGTGATTGCGATATTGCACGCCACTTGTAATCTAGCCTGTTATTTTGAAGTTAAAAATTTGAGAATTAAAATAGGGGCTCTATAGCACTAGCGAGATTTATTAGAGAATTTTACAAACCCAGAGAGCTTGTGATCTAAAATTAATATAATATTTCTTATATTTGTTTTGTTTTTTTATACTTTTTTTCTTGTAATGGGTTTGTAAAGTATTTAGAATTATACTTATTGTGTGATACTAAATTTGGCATTATACATATTTTTAATACTCAATTACATTAAATGTTAAGACACACAAAAGTCATATTTTGTAAATAATATTTTTAAATATATGTAATTTACATAATTCTTCCTTAAGGACTCACTATACAAATTATAACAGATACAATATTGATAATACATTTAAATAGGATGAAGAAGTTTAAAAGGACATTAAACACTACAAGTGGCTGTTAATGCGAGCTTGTAATAACACTTTACGCTCAAATTAATTAACTAGAGATTAGATCTCTGGTTAATGAAAAACTATCACCCAATTTCCGCCAATTGTACAGTTCATTTATAAAAAAAATAAAAAAATATAAGCATCTTTTTTTTATTAAAATAACTGCACGAAGCAGTTATAAGGGGTTAATGTGAGGGGTTGTGGGGTGTTGCGCAACTTTACCCCTTCACTGTGCTAGGTTCTGTGCTATGTCTATCGGCCTCAAAACGAGGCTCCGATTGGAGCATATGGAAGCAAGCTCTCGTAAGCACAAAGCTTCCGTACAATGCAAACACAAGGTCGCTTTACTTATGCTGCCAGCGCACATTTGCGTGCACTGGTATTACTGAATGGAGCGCAAATATTGCGCTCATAAAAGGGCAGTTTTGCGCGTCACTTGTAATCTAGCCCTAAATAAATGCTAAATAAAATGATGCATTTAAAGAGAAGATTAGTCTGAGAATAACATGTAGATGTATTTTTTAAAGTTTCATTAGCTGTTTAAATATTGACAAAATAAGTGTAAAGTTTTAGTGTCTATAAAACAATGGGAGCTGTCATGTTGTAACTTAGGTTACCTTCTCTGCTGTGACCAATTAGGGACAGTTATAAATAGGTCACTAGAGGGTGCAGCCAATGGCTGTGTGGAATATAACAGTGTTCTGCACTTCCATTTCTAACAGGAACTGAAAACCTCACAATTTTATAAAGGAAATACAGGAAAAGGGGACAAAATAAATAATAAAAGTATATTGCATTTTTATATATATATATATATATATATATATATATATATATAATATATATATATATATATATATATGATTTATCATTTTATATTATCATCTTAAAGTGTTTAATGTCCCTTTAAGAATATCTTAGAACTATTGATTTTCTTATTTGTTGAAATCTTTAACGTTAAACTTTTGCCATTTTTTTTCATTTTTTTCATAAAACTTGCAAACCAACCAGTAAACAGCAGAAACCCTAATAGGTTTGTCATTTATAATTTACTATTATTCTATTTAAAATTTAACATGGTTACTATACCATAGTAGGAAAATACATATTTAAAATATTATCATATTATTTTGCTTAGAATTTTAAATTATTACATTTTAATTTTTATGTTATCATTGTACCTTTAATACACCATTCATGTATTTTAAATGAATGTATGTGTTCAATAAAAAATAAATATTTACAACAATTACAGCAGAGTGTATTTGCTTTGTATTAATTTAATTTAATTAACTCTTCCTGTCCAAATTACCTGTAAATATCTTCACACCTGATGTTTGCTATAGTGAGGTTTATTATAGCGAGTTGGTAGAATTCCAGACTTTTAGTCATAACATCCACTGCATTTGAGTCAGCCTTATGTCTACTGCTACTTTGTGGATAATCGGCTTGTTACACTATTAATAAAGGGGCGGTATGCTGTGGAAATTTTGAGCTTGTTGATTCAGGGATACCATTTACAAAGGGATGGGGTCCTTACTGGGAGGCTTTTTCATTCTGATGTCTTTTATATATATATATATATATATATATATATATATATATATATATATATATATATCTGTAGTCAGTATTCCTGTACTGAAAGTTTTAGTATAGGCGTGGTTACAACAGGAAAAGCAGTTATTTCACAAAATAAAGATAAAAATATGTAAACAATTCTGTACACTCCAAATTTCCACTATTCAGTAAAATGTAGCAATGTCCTTATCGGTTGGTTACTATGTTAAACAATAAGAATCAGATTATGAATGGAGCATTATCATTAGTGCGAGGAGCGTAAATAAAATCGCAAGATCTCTGTGTTTTTATGTTTAAATCCATATTACGAGTAGTGCACAGTTTAAATTACTGCAAATTTGTTTTTAAGCAAACTTTTGGGAATTTACGATCCCCATATTCTCTATGGACATTGTTGAGGGAAATACATATATTACAAGTTAAAGGAAATGTGATTGCTGGAACACAAATGCGCTTTAATGGACAGTCTAGTCAAAATTAAACTTTCATTATTCAGATAGGACTTGTAATTTTAATCAACTTTCAAATTTACTTTTATAATCAAATTTGCTTTGTTATCTTGGTATTCTTAGTTGAAACTAAACTTAGGTGGACTCATATGCTAATTTCTAAGCCCTTGAAGGCCGCCTCTTGTTACATGCTTTTTTAATTGCTTTTCACAACAAGAGACTGATAGTTCATGTGGGCCATTTAGATAACACTGTGTCAACAAGCGGGGAGTTATTTAAGATTTAGCACAGAGTACTAAACAGAGTACTAAATGCAAGTCAATAGGGATTATGTATCTTTTAAAACAATAAAAATTTAATCGTAGACTGTCCTTTTAACGTTCAAACTTTTTACACAAGGTAAAAGGTTGCATAAATAGTTTGGTCAGAGGAAAAAGTTGCACTTACTATGCTATTAACCCCTAAACTGACATCCCCCCCCCATATCTCAAACTACCCTCTACAAATTTAGCATCCAAATTGCAACAACCCCCATTGCAAAACAAAACGCCCCACTACACTGTTTTTTGGGGGGGCAACAAAAGAGCTAAATGGCTTCTAAGTGCAATGCCCAACCAAATGCCTTTCAGGGCAATTTTTAGAGTAAGTTTTTTTTAGATAGCTATTTTTGGAGGGTGGGGGTTACTTGTAGAATGAGTTGGGGGCGATTTATCAAGCTAAGGCGGACAGAGGTGCATATACATGCCCCAGTCCGCCACAGCTCACCTCTGATGGACTGAATTCCCCTAGCGGAATTCAGCATTGCACAAGAGCACTATTTTGTGCTTGCGTGCAATCCCTCCTCCTGCCCGCGCACAGCCAATCAAGCGCGGGCAGGAGCTTTCAATCTCCCGGTCTCGTCCGACCGGGGAGATTGAAAGCTCCTGCCCGCGCTTGATTGGCTGTGCGCGAGCAGGAGCTTTCAATCTCCCTGGTCGGACGAGACCGGGGAGATTGAAATTTGCCACCTAAGAGGTGGTGAAAGGGTAGGGAAGCAGTGGTCTTATTGTTAAATACGTTGTGCAGGTTCTCTTGTGTGAACCTGCAGTCGTAAGCGGTGCAAAGCCTGCCAAAGGCTTTGATAAATCGCCCCCTTAGTATTTGTTTTATTGAAAAAGAGCTAAATCACTTCAGGGCAATGCCCTACAAAAAGCCCTTGTAACAGCTATTGTTATAGTTTAGTTTAGTGTTAGTATAGGGGTTTGGGCGGGTTTTAAGTGGGGCTTTAGTTTTAGAAAAGGCTTAACTGGGTTTTTTTTTAGGGTTTTTTAGTTGTTTTTTTCAGTAATGGTATTTTTTTTTTTTCAATGTAATATTAGTTTTTTTTTTTTTTCAGGTAAGGTTAGGTTTCTTTGGGTAAGGCGCTCAAAAAGCAGAAGTCGCGAGGACTGGTAATTACCGCTCCACTCATAATCTAGCCCTAAGTATGTAAACTTAACATTTGTTCTTGGCTAATCCTCACAATTATTTTGTGCTGCTGCTGGCTTGTAGCAGTAGCTCTAACTACTGCTTCACTGGTGCCCTGAAGATGTTCAACATAGAAATATTTTTAACTATTTAAAGGTAAATAATGGATACTGGGGAATTTGGCATTATTTCATCATTTTCTATTAATTTCATGCTGCATTTTTTCGGATTTTCAAGGCGAATATCCGTGTTTCGTTACTAAATGTGCATACGCTGTGTCTAAACAATACTGTGTTATTTAATTGTAAAGGGACACTGTACAGCAAGTTGCTGATAAGAGTTTACTCTATTCAAATCTGCTACAGGGACTCCCTTTTAAATAGCCTTGGCTCTCTTTCCCACCCTCCACTGGGTGGTTAATCTCTGCTGCGGTCTCTTGCTAACGTAGCTTTTCTATAGCAAATGCGAAATATTAAAATTTTCAGCATAGGTTGCAGTTTCTGTGAGCAAAAACAGTTACAGGTATACCTCACTTTACAGCACTTCACTTAACAGCGCTTCGCTAATACAGCGCTTTGTGGAGCTGAAGTTCAACCTCCAAGGATTTTGAAATAGTGCTGTAATCATCGTGAGATTGCGAGAAAAGTGACTGGCGCCATTTTGTTATGCACAGTTCACTCTGTTTACAGCATTACGGTGCAATCTGTGTCTCAGTGCTATAGTCTAACAAATTTTTCTACAGTAATTGTCACTATTTTACAGGTACAGTATTTATTGAATACTAATTGAATACTGTGCTGTGCTAGTGTTAAACTAAACATGGCACTATTGCACCCCTAATATAAGTTAGTTCAAACAAGTTTTCAAGTTTTTAAATGCACTTGCAAGTGAAAAGAAAGCTAAAACTGCCTTGTTTCACTTTAATGCGGTTTTCATTTTACAGCGGTGCTCCGGTCCCTTGTTACAATCAGCCAATAGAATGCGAGCTCAATCCTATTGGCTGATTGCATCAACCAATAGGATTTTTTCAACTTTAATTCCGATTGGCTGATAGAATTCTATCAGCCAATCGGAATTCAAGGGACGCCATCTTGGATGACGTCCCTTAAAGGAACCTTCATTCTTCAGTAGCCATCAACAGAAGGATGAAGATAGAAAATGCCGTCTGGATGAAGACTTCTGCCCGCCTGGAGGACCACTTCTTGTCACTTGGATGAAGACTTCTACCGGCTTCATTGAGGACTTCTGCCCACTTGGATGAAGACTTCTCCCGACTTGATGAGGATGGATGTCCGGTCTTCAAAAACTGCAAGTGGATCTTCGGGGGTTAGTGTTAGGTTTTTTTAAGGGTTTATTGGGTGGGTTTTATTTTTAGCTTAGGGTTTGGGCTGAAAAAGAGCTAAATGCCCTTTTAAGGGCAATGCCCATCCAAATGCGCTTTTCAGGTCAATGGGGAGCTTAGGTTTTTTGGATAGGATTTTACTTGGGGGTTTGGCTGTGTTGGTGGTGGGTTTTACTGTTGGGGAGATGTTTTTATTTTTTTTTACAGGAAAAAGAGCTGATTTCTTTGGGGCAATGCCCCGCAAAAGGCCCTTTAAAGGGCTATTGGCAGTTTAGTTTAGGCTAAGGTTTTTTTATTGGGGGGGCTTTATTATTTTGATAGGGCTATTATATTAGGTGTAATTAGTTTAAATATTTGATAATTGCTTTTTTATTTTGTGTAATTTAGTGTTTATTATTTTTGTTATTTAGTTAATTGTATTTAATTAATGTAATGTATTTAATTGTAGTGTAATGTTAGGTGTTAGTGTAAGGCAGGTTAGGTTTTATTTTACAAGTAAGTTTGTATTTATTTTAACTAGGTAGTTAGTAAATAGTTAATAACTATTTACTAACTAGTCTACCTAGTTAAAATAAATACAAACTTGCCTGTGAAATAAAAATAAAACCTAAGTTAGCTACAATGTAACTATTAGTTATATTGTAGCTAGCTTAGGGTTTATTTTACAGGTATTTAGTTTTAAATAGGAATTATTTAGTTAATGATAGTAATTTTTATTTAGATTTAATTAATTATATTAAAGTTAGGGGTGTTAGGGTTAGACTTAGGGTTAGGTTTAGTTGTTAGTAACTTTAGTATAGTGGTGGCGGTGACGTTCGGTGCGGCAGATTAGGGGTTAATAATATTTAACTAGTGTTTGCGATGCGAGAGTGCGGCGGTTTAGGGATTAATATGTTTATTATAGTGGCGGCGATGTCCGGAGCGGCAGATTAGGGGTTAATAATTTGATTTTAGTGTTTGCGATGGGGAAGGGCCTCGGTTTAGGGGTTAATAGGTAGTTTATGGGTGTTAGTGTATTTTGAAACACTTTAGTTATGAGTTTTATGCTACAGATTTGTAACGTAAAACCCATAACTACTGACTTTAGATGGCGGTACGAATCTTGTTGGTATTGGCTGTTCCACTCACTTTTTGGCCTCCCAGGCAAAACTCGTAATACTGGCGCTATGGAAGTCCCATTGAAAAAGGACTTTTTGAAAGGTGCGGTAGTTACGTTGTGTTACGGCCAAAAAAGTGAGCTATACCTACAAGACTTGTAATAACAGCGGTAGTGAAAAAGCAGCGTTATACTCATAACGCAAAACTCATAATCTAGCCATATTAATTATTACATACTTCATTATATTTGTCCTTTCCTTCCATGCATATCTTGCTGTGATCCTCTACAATCAAGCACCTGAGGCAGACGTTCTGCCTATTTCATATTCCTTTCCTTATTTTGTTAGAAATACGGTCATAAAAGGAACATGTAATGATTAGATTTTCTGTAATATAGTTCCTTTAAAGGTTCCTTTAAGTGACGTCATCCAAGATGGCGTCCCTTCAATTTCCGATTGGCTGATAGAATCCTATCAGCCAATCGGAATTAAGGTAGGAAAAATCCTATTGGCTGTTGCAATCAGCCAATAGAATTGAAGTTCAATCCTATTGGCTGATCCAATCCGCCAATAGGATTGAGCTTGCATTCTATTGGCTGATTGGAACAGCCAATAGAATGCAAGATCAATCCTATAGGCTGATTGCATCAGCCAATAGGATTTTTCCTACCTTAATTCCGATTGGCTGATAAGATTCTATCAGCCAATCAGAATTGAAGGGACGCCATCTTGGATGACGTCACTTAAAGGAACCTTCATTCTTCAGTCGCCGTCGGATGGAAGAGGATGCTCCGCGTCGGATGTCTTCAAGATGGACCCGCTCCACTCCGGATGGAAGAAGATAGAAGATGCCGCCTGGATGAAGACTTCTGCTGGTCTGGATGTCCTCTTCTGGCTGGATCGGATGAAGGCTTTATTATTTTGATAGGGCTATTAGATTAGGTGTAATTAGTTTAAATATTTGATAATTTCTTTTTTATTTTGTGTAATTTAGTGTTTATTTTTTTGTAATTTAGTTAATTGTATTTAATTAATGTAATGTATTTAATTGTAGTGTAATGTTAGGTGTTAGTGTAAGACAGGTTAGGTTTTATTTTACAGGTAAATTTGTATTTGTTTTAACTAGGTAGTTAGTAAATAGTTAATAACTATTTACTAACTAGTTTACCTAGTTAAAATAAATACAAACTTGCCTGTGAAATAAAAATAAAACCTAAGATAGCTACAATGTGACTATTAGTTATATTGTAGCTAGCTTAGGGTTTATTTTACAGGTATGTATTTAGTTTTAAATAGGAATTATTTAGTTAATGATAGTAATTTTTATTTAGATTTATTTTAATTATATTAAAGTTAGGGGTGTTAGGGTTAGACTTAGGGTTAGGTTTAGTTGTTAGTAACTTTAGTATAGTGGTGGCGGTGATGTTGGGTGCGGCAGATTAGGGGTTAATAATATTTAACTAGTGTTTGCGATGTGAGAGTGTGGCGGTTTAGGGGTTAATATGTTTATTATAGTGGCGGCGATGTCCGGAGCGGCAGATTAGGGGTTAATGCATTTTTTAAGTGGCAGCGATGTCCGGAGCGGCAGATTAGGGGTTAATAATTTATTTTAGTGTTTGCGATGCGGAAGGGCCTCGGTTTAGGGGTTAATAGGTAGTTTATGGGTGTTAGTGTACTTTGAAACACTTTAGTTATGAGTTTTATGCTACAGATTTGTAACGTAAAACCCATAACTACTGACTTTAGATGGCGCTACAAATCTTGTTGGTATAGGCTGGTATTTGGCCTCCCAGGCAAAACACGTAATACCGGCGCTATGGAAGTCCCATTGAAAAAGGACTTTTTGAAAGGTGCGTTAGTTACGTTGTGTTACGGCCAAAAACGTGTGTGGTACAGCTATACCTACAAGACTTGTAATACCAGCGGTAGTGAAAAAGCAGCGTTATACTCATAATGCAAAACTCATAATCTAGCCATATGTTAACAATTACATAATTCATTATATTTGTCCTTTCCTTCCATGCATATCTTGCTGTGATCCTCTACAATCAAGCACCTGAGGCAGACGTTCTGCCTATTTCATATTCCTTTCCTTATTTTGTTAGAAATACGGTCATAAAAGGAACATGTAATGATTAGATTTTCTGTAATATAGTTCCTTTAAAGGTTCCTTTAAGTGACGTCATCCAAAATGGCGTCCCTTCAATTCCGATTGGCTGATAGAATCCTATCAGCCAATCGGAATTGAAGGAACACCATCTTGGATGACGTCACTTAAAGGAACCTTCATTCTTCAGTCGCCGTCGGATGGCAGAGGATGCTCCACGTCGGATTTCTTCAAGATGGACCCGCTCCACTCCGGATGGAAGAAGATTGAAGATGCCGCCTGGATGAAGACTTCTGCTGGTCTGGATGTCCTCTTCTGGCCGGATCGGATGAAGACTTCTGCCCCTCTGGAGGTCCACTTGTGTCTGGCTGGGTGAAGACGGCTCAAGGGGGTAGTGTTAGGTTTTATTAAGGGGGGATTGGGTGGGTTTTAGAGTAGGGTTGGGTGTGTGGGTGGTGGGTTTTAATGTTGGGGGGGTATTGTATTTTTTTTTCCAGGTAAAAGAGCTGATTACTTTGGGGCAATGCCCCGCAAAAGGCCCTTTTAAGGGCTATTTGTAATTTAGTATAGGGTAGGAAATTTTATTATTTTGGGGGGCTTTTTTTATTTTATTTGGGGGATTAGATTAGGTGTAATTAGTTTAAAAAAATTGTAATTCTTTTTTTATTTTCTGTAATTTAGTGGGTTTTTTTGTACTTTAGTTTATTTTATTTAATTGTAGGTAATTGTAGGTAATTTATTTAATTAATTTAATGATAGTGTAGTGTTAGGTGTAATTGTAATTTAGGTTAGGATTTATTTTACAGGAAAATTTGTACTTATTTTAACTAGGAAGTTATTAAATAGTTAATAACTATTTAATAACTATTCTACCTAGTCAAAATAAATACAAAGTTGCCTGTAAAATAAACATAAACCCTAAGATAGATACAATTTAACCATTAGTTATATTGTAGCTAGCTTAGGGTTTATTTTACAGGTAAGTATTTAGTTTTAAATACTGGAAACTCTGCAATAGTGATACCACAGATAACCTATAGGAGGCGCTAAGCTACAGTGATAAATGTTACCCAAGTGTAAATAAACATTTAAAAACCCCAAAAAATTTTAAAAAATGTGGACATAGCAAAATAAAATACAAAAATAATTAAAAGAATTATTATAATCAACAGATGAATATATATATAATGTATATATATATATATATATATATATACACACGTGGCACTGGGTAGTGGCCAATATGAACGGTATATGTAGACAGTCCCACAAAAGTCCTTATGAGGAAAAAAGGCAGCTCTCGGTCTTCACTTCACAAGTGATGCAACTTCTGAGATGGAAAACTGTAATCAAAACAAAAACAGAGGCGCCACATGTGTAGGTCAATGGAAACCACAAAAACCAAACTGGACAAGATACAGGGTACTCACAAACGTGAAGGCACTCTCTTGTGCCTATTAGAAGCAGGCTGGTATTCAATCAGCAAACCAGCTGGCTGTATGAAGGAATCCCCGTTGTGATGTCTTGTAACAGTGGATCTCCTGTGCGGCAACCCTTGCCTAAATAGCTTCCTATGGATTGGAACAGGGGAGAAAGGCTAAACAGCCCTTGGGTTACTTGAAGGGAGATTGATAAACACACCAGACTTGGTAAATAATAAAACTAGCATTTATTGTACAAAATAAAATAGCCAGCAATGTAACACATTACAGCTGGTGTGTTAAAATCAAATCTCCTATAGCATATAGAGATAAACAGCGACGCATTTCTCGGGGGTAACCCCGTTTCCTCAGGCTTGTATACTCTAACTGTGTCTTAGTCACCCTTAAATATGGCTCAGTAACCACATGTTTACAATGAACACTCCCCTTCCTTCACATAAACCAATAGGACCCTTCCTTTCCCCCCACACCCACTTGTTGCAGTAATTAGTTGATATTTATAGATTAAATGTACAGTTGTAACTATGTTACTATTTCCCTAAGGGTAGTATTACATAAATAGGTGATCATGCAATTTTCCAAATGTAACCTTTTACCGATCGTGTAAAAGTTGGCAACTAAGCCTATGTAAGCAAATATATAGATGGTGACAATAAATAACAATAACTAAATGTATGAAAAATAAAAAATAACAAACCTCAAAGGGTGTATACATGAGTTGGATTCACAAAAATACACATATATTGACTAATATTATTATTACTATCTGATTATACGTCAGTCTTTAATTGATATAATTTCTGCTTATATCTTATCACCACTAGCACCGCACTTTTTATTTTCCACATAGAAAAAACATATCGCTTAAAGATGAATTTTATGCATCATATTCACAATTCATACATTTAGTTATTGTTATTTATTGTCACCATCTATATATTTGTCAGCTTAACAAGGTTCGGCGAATTGACAGTGTTGGCCAATCAGATGGCGGACCACTTACACTGCATTCACCAATCGTACTCGTGGGGGTGTTTTTGCATTGACTGATGAATTGCCATTCCTTTATGCTAACGCCTACATCACATCCGCCTAAGTAGACGGCGAATGACACCGATCCAATGCTTATCACACCCACGAATCCAACATGCAGGAATTATGGGATATGTAGTCCATATACGACTAGAACTCCAACCAATCGGATTCAGTTTGTGACACAAGCCCCACAGTTTTGGTTATTATTGGCTAGTTAGACTTGAGCGACATAGTTTGTTTACATAGGCTTAGTTGCCAACTTTTACACGATCGGTAAAAGGTTACATTTGGAAAATCGCATGATCACCTATTTATGTAATACTACCCTTAGGGAAATAGTAACATAGTTACAACTGTACATTTAATCTATAAATATCAACTAATTACTGCAGCAAGTGGGTGTGGGGGGAAAGGAAGGGTCCTATTGGTTTATGTGAAGGAAGGGGAGTGTTCATTGTAAACATGTGGTTACTGAGCCCTATTTAAGGGTGACTAAGACACAGTTAGAGTATACAAGCCTGAGGAAATGGGGTTACCCCCAAGAAACGCATCGCTGTTTATCTCTATATGCTATAGGAGATTTGATTTTAACACACCAGCTGTAATGTGTTACATTGCTGGCTATTTTATTTTGTACAATAAATGCTAGTTTTATTATTTACCAAGTCTGGTGTGTTTATCAATCTCCCTTCAAGTAACCCAAGGGCTGTTTAGCCTTTCTCCCCTGTTCCAATCCATAGGAAGCTATTTAGGCAAGGGTTGCCGCTCAGGAGATCCACTGTTACAAGACATCACAAGGGGATTCCTTCATACAGCCAGCTGGTTTGCTGATTGAATACCAGCCTGCTTCTAATAGGCACAAGAGAGTGCCTTCACGTTTGTGAGTACCCTGTATCTTGTCCAGTTTGGTTTTTGTGGTTTCCATTGACCTACACATGTGGCGCCTCTGTTTTTGCTTTGATTACAGTTTTCCATCTTTAGTTTTAAATAGGAATAATTTATTTAATTGTAGTAAATTTATTTAGATGTATTTAAATTATATTTAAGTTAGGGGGGTGTTAGGGTTACGGTTAGACTTAGGTTTAGGGGTTAATAAATTTATTATAGTGGCTGTGACGTTGGCGGTGGCAAATTAGGGGTTAATAAATTTAATATAGTTGCGGCGACGTTGAAGGGGCAGATTAGGGGTTAATAACTATAACGTAAGGTTCGGTGATGTTGGGGGAAGTAGATTAGGGGTTCATAAGTATAATGTAGGTGGCGGCGATGTCGGGGGGGCAGATTAGGGGTTAATAAGTGAAAGATTAGGGGTGTTTAGACTCAGGGTTCATGTTAGGGTGTTAGGTGCAAACATAAAATTAATTTCCCCATAGGAAACAATGGGTCTGCGTTAGGAGCTGAACGCTGCTTTTTTGCAGGTGTTAGTTTTTTTTCAGCCAGCTCAGCCCCATTGTTTCCTATGGGGAAATTGTGCACGAGCACGTTTTGCCAGCTTACCGCTACTGTAAGCAGCGCTGGTATTACAGTGAGATGTGGAGCTAAATTTTGCTCAACACTCACTTTTCTGAGGCTAACGCCGGCTTGAAGAAAACCTGTAATACCAGCATTGTCTTAAGAGAGCGGTAAGAAAAAAAGGCTCGTTAGCAACGCACAGCCTTACCGACAAAAACTCGTAATCTAGCCGTATATTTGGTATAGTGTTGCGAGTTAAGCATTATAAGTGTGATAGTTTTGGGGCATGCATCTTCATAAACTAAAAGACCATGCTACTGTTAATTCTTTATAGATGCACCTTTCTTTTTTAATTCTGTGTTTTTTGTTATGTGTTAAAAGCTAACCCCTGGACTTTAGTTTTATTACTCCAAAAGGTCCATGAGAGACCCATATCAATGACACTGGGGGAGAAAAACTGAGGAATATAATCATCAATGTATAAATCAGACCAGATATGATGTAAATGTATACAAAAAAATTCACCACTTAGACCCCGATTCTAAAAAAAAACCCCACTCTAGATGTAGATTTCCACATCAACACTTCCAGTGGCAGCCTTCATGGAACTCTATAAAAAAGGGTCTGTCCCTGCGATTGGTGAGATGCTTTTCATACAAATAATGAAAGTTCTCTGCTAGGTAAAAGTATGCAATGGAGGGGGAAACTGGTGTGTTTTAAAACATGAATATTAAAGGGACAGTTAACACAGGAATTTTTGATGTTTAAAAAGATAGATTATCCCTTTATTACCCATTCCCCAGTTTTGCATAGCCAAAACAGTTATATAAATATACGTTTTACCTCTGTGATTACCTTGTATCTATGGCTCTGCAAATTGCCCCCTTATTTCAGTTCTTTTGACAGACTTGCATTTTAGCCAATCAGTGCTTACTCCTAGGTAACTTCACGTGCGTGAGCTCAATGTTATCTATATGACACACATGAACTTTATGCCCTCTAGTAGTGAAAAACTGTCAAAATGCGTTCACATAAGAGGCAGCCGTCAAAGCCTACCTAGGTTTAGCTTTCAACTAAGAATACCAAGAGAACAAAGCAAAATTGGCGATAAAAGTAAAATGGAAAGTTGTTTAAAATGACATGCCCTATTTGAATCATGAAAGTTTATTTTGGACTTGACTGTCCCTTTAAGTTTAAAATAAATCAAATTACGTTATTTCGGTGCACTGTACCTTAAACTTGCTGTCATTTTTGTATGCATAGTTTTTCTAGTAATAAGTGTTTTAAACATTTTGGTGAAAACTCGTCAATTTTTAACTTACGATAAAAACAGTGAGAACTGTAGTGCAAAAATGTTTATAGAATTACACTGGGTTTTAAGAGAAAATTGCAAATACGTTCATGGAAGGCTCATGTTCAGCCCATTTTACGAAAAAACAATTATGCTTGCTTTTTGTACTTTTAAGTATGAATTTCTTGATTTTTTTGCACATCCAGCGTACTTAAGTTAAAAATGCATGCTGTGCATAATTAATATGGTTTATTCCTGTGTAATTGACCTAGAAACTTTAGGTTTTTTATAAAATACGATTTATGGTGAACAATTTGGTTACAAATTTTTATATACGTTAACAATACGATTGTGGTTCAATTATTTATTTTGTAAAATTTTAAAACTACTATTTTTATTGTGCACTTTTGTAATGTATGTATCTCCGTCCCATACACAAATGCAGAATACGCCCCTTAGCGAGACACCCTGTTTTCAGGGTAAAACGCGGCTTTAGATCATCTAACAGGGAAGCAGAAGTACTGGCGGCATTCATATAGAATCTCACCAGCCCAGGGATCTTTTTAGAATTGGGACCTTTAACATTAACCGTAAGGTATGGAGGGTAAAGATCCTTGTCTCTGAATTACCATTGGCTGTAAAAATCATCCTATAAACTAACTCTCATATTAGTACAAGTGGGTTATGATACAAATACAGTAAACTTGCTATAAAATGGATCACAAAACCTCTATCTACAAACAATCAAAACCAGAACACTTTAAAGCTAAAGTCAGGGATTTCACATACACTGCACCTGGAGACTTGCTATAGTCAGGGCTTGAAAGCCTAATTATAGCAAGTCTCAGGTGTAAAACATAAGACAAATATTGTTCTATCCTTGTAATACCTGAGATTTGCTATAAATAGTTTTTTAAGACCTCACTGTTGTAAGCAAGCAGGTGACAAGTACAGGATTTAAAGGACCTCTTAATTCAGTAGAATTGCATAATTAACAAATGCATTATAAAAAAATAATGCAATAACACCTACTCTGAATTTCAAATAAGCAGTACATCTTTTGGGACAAATTTATTTTTTTTCTCCCATTTTCCAGCTCCCTGTATCATGCGACAGACATTAGCCAATCACAGACTAGTATACGTATACCCTGTGAGCGTGTGCACATGCTCAGTAGTAGCTTGTTCTCCAGAAAGTGTGAATATAAAAATGTTGATAATGGAAGTAAATTGAAAAGTGTCTTAAAACTGCTGCTCTTTCTGAATCTTTAAAGATTATTTTGACTTGAGTTTCCCTTAAAGGGACACTGAACCCAAATTGTTTCTTTCGTGATTCAGATAGAGCATGACATTTGAAGCAACTTTCTAATTTACTCCTATTATCAAATTTTCTTCATTCTCTTGGTATCTTTATTTGAAATGCAAGAATGTAAGTTTAGATGCCGGCCCATTTTTGGTGAACAACCTGGGTTGTCCTTGCTGATTGGTGGATAAATTAATTCACCAATAAAAAAGTGCTATCCAGAGTTCTGAACCCCAAAAAAAACTTAGATGCCTTCTTTTTCAAATAAAGATAGCAAGAGAACGAAGAAAATTTGATAATAGGAGTAAATTAGAAAGTTGCTTAAAATTGCATGCTCTATTCGAATCATGAAAGAAAGAAAAAAATTGGGTTCAGTGTCCCTTTAAAAGTACAACTGAACACAAAATAAATGCTAGATATTATAATGCATTTAAATCAGAAATAACTATGTCGATGCATTTTAAGATATTTTATTAGTTATTTAAATATTTAACCTTATCTAACCTCTTCAGCTGAGGAAAGTCAGCATCAGATATCAAAGAGTCACTAATGTGTGCAAACAATGACTGTGGATCAATGTTAAAGGTATTTTAAATGTCCTAGTAAGACAAATACTAGTGGAGTTTGACTTTTGAAAAATTATTGCAGTAAAAAGGATGGTTTTAAAAACGTTAAGACTTGGCTGATGTTATTCTATTGCAACACAACATAAATGTATTCGAATTACAAGGTGTTTACTGTCCCACTGAGTTTGCAACGTGTCAGCTTGAAATAAAGTCAGTTACAAACAAAACAACAATGTGATTTGTTAATCAGTCAACAGTTTCAAAAGTTTTGTAAAGTTAGCTTAATAGCTGAAACAGTTAAATAACTAAATCCTAAATCACAGCAGTTGTGCTTGACCATCTTCACCCAACTGATTTCAGCCAAAAAGTTGTCAGGACTTTTATAGGACAGAACCCACAGGAATTCAATTAAAACCAAGTCCTTTTTTTTTTAGAATAGGTTAACATTTAACAGACTAGAAACATCTGAGTTGGACCAACTTCTGCTTTTTTCAGCTATGTTTTCCCCACTGGACAGGGGGGTGTTTGGGAATAGACTTCTGTGCATTCAAATCAGTGTCCCTTTAATAAAGTTATGTGACTGTAACCTTTCTGGTATGGTTGGTCCCCATAGTTTGCACAATCTGACTAAATATCAAGGAGATACTTGTCCTGACATTATACAAAATACCTAAGATATATTAGGAATCCACACATACTTTGCATAGAATCATTATGCCATACAGGAACATATGCCTGGTATTTTAATTCCATTAAACACATATTACACAGCAGGAAGTTTAGGAACCAAATGCAAAGAAGAAAAAAAAAAGTTTAAACACAATTTGACTGTGAAATATGATCAATGTTTGATATATGAGAAAGGTAATTGCCTTCCAAATACTCCTCCCTGATTTTCAACCCTCCACCTGCTCTGTGGCCCTATACCCCCTCCCTTTTCTCATCTTTTTAAATTAATAAAAAAAAAAGAGAAAGAAATAGTGAGTTGTTGACATGCAACACCTTATATAACCTGCTTATATCCTTAAATGAACAAATGCTGCTTTTTCTCATTGCTACAGTTTTTTTTTTTTTTTAAGTTTGAGTAGTTTTATATTGTAAAATGTTTAAGTGTATATAATAAATGAAATTTAGAAGAATGAAAACATATAAGGGTACATATGTAATATATACTAACACTTTATATTACAAGATTGCATAAGGACTTGGTTTAAATAAACAAATCTATGATAACAAGACATTGATACAATGTTAATTTCATTTTGAAATCGAGACACATTAGATCAGTTTACAATTTATTAAATAAACTTTAAATAATACTGGAAAAAAATAGTTTTCACTGTCAAAGAACAAATTGGTTATTCTATCTGGGTACCTAATTACAACATGCTGTAGAAGATACCTACATGTATCACACTAGACCTCTTTTTGTAGCAACCAAAATAGAAATAAATACAAGAATCCAATCAATAAGAACAATCTGGTAGCATATTTTTTAATCTATGAAGACAAATATGGAAGATTAAAGCAAATTATACCCGACATGTCCAGGTATATGCCTATTAATTTCTGGATAAAAAAAATATATAATTAGTTTTATGAATTTCTCATTATGGTTAGTAAAGCCACTTACACTTTAAGGTGACAACTGCAATATATATTAAATACATTACATATATAATCTCAATGTTTTTAATTAAAAAAATCTAAAAATGAAGTAAAATGTATTCAAATTGTTCTGGATAACTGTAGCTGCTAATGTTGAGATTATAAGGTTAAGTACAATCCTTTAGATAAAGTTATCAATTGATTTGTCCACAAAAATCCGCACAATCTTTAATGGTGAATTTTGTAGGGATAAAAAAAAAAAAAAAAAAAAAAATGATAATATTTTGGGAGACTATGACCGACCCCTATCTATCTGCTATAAATACATTAAATAAAACTGTATGATAACCAAATTTCGATCATTATAATTAGAGTTATTCATTAAAAACGTATTCAAATAAATAAGTAATAAAATAAATGCGACAGGCGTAAAAAGTAGCGAATTATTGTTTTAGTAAATATAGCGACTTCACACAACGGCTGGTGCAGAAATGGTTTGTAAATGAATAGATATTAATTAACACCTTTACAGTAATTAGTAATTAATTAGTACTAATACCATTGTAAAAATAGAGCAGTATAATGTTTTTTTGAAGTTACCTTAAACATTGTAAGGACATTGTGTATAATAAAAAGCAACTTATTTAACATAGAACATTACTACAGAAATTGCAAATTTCGTTCGATACTTTTGTATCAGAATCATCCACATACAAATGTAGCAATTTTTTATAATTTCAATTGAATTGTATTTGTTTACATAAAACAAAAAATACATAAAAAATAATTAAAATGATCACTTCATATTGGTAATATTATAATGTTGTTTTTATGTTTGTTTTTTACCACTGCAATTGATTTACCACCGTTAGTACCATTAGTTTACAGTCTTTATTTTACATTTAATTTGGATATATTTATAAAAATCAATACTGAAAAAAAGATATATTGATTGACTCTACTGTAAATGTTAAATAATACATACTATTTCGTTTACCACAAATAATTGTAATGATATTGAATTAAATATAATTTATGGTAATTATGGAGTGGTCAATTGATTCTTAACGTATTTATTGCACCCATTATATCAGAGTGTGTAATATTTGTAAACATATTATTAGACTTGTTATTGTGGCCCCCTGGAGTCTGAGTGCCCACGTGTAACTAGCTGGAGGGCAATTATGTTCTCATGAACATTGTTTGTACTTTTTAGAGCTGGGATCTATAGCTCCTAAAACATAGCTACAGTAAAAATGTTGTGTACTTCGGTGTGATTCTATTATTATTTATTAATATTTAGTATTATTATTGTGTGGCGCTCAGTGGCATTTTAATTGCTGTGTTTATGGAATAGTTGTAGGGCAGCAGTGATTCAGAGATCAGTGACAGGTTCACAGAAATTCAGGTAGTTATATATAAATGATGCAGGTCTTTAGGGAGAAAATATAATTATAAATATAGAGACAGGAAGCTGTGGGCAGAAAGTCATAGCTATATGCCTCTGTCACAGGGATGTAGGTATAAAGGGCAGCTCTGAGTTCAACACAGACCCAGGTGCACAGCTAGCTGGGAACATCACACAATATACATGTATATAAGCCCCAAATATACATGTATAGTAGCCCCTAAATAAAACTCACACAATATACATGTATACTAGCCCCGAACATACCTCACACAATATACATGTATATAAGCCCCAAATATACATGTATAGTAGCCCCTAAATAAACCTCACACAATATACATGTATACTAGCCCCGAACATACCTCACACAATATACATGTATACTAGCCCCGAACATACCTCACACAAAATACATGTATATAACCCCCAAATATACATGTATAGTAGCCCCTAAATAAAACTCACACAATATACATGTATAGTAGCCCTCAAATAAACCTCACACCATATACTTGTATAGTAACCCTCAAATAAACCTCACACAATATACATGTATATAAGCCCCAAATATACATGTATAGTAGCCCCTAAATAAATCTCACACAATATACATGTATACTAGCCCCGAACATACCTCACACAAAATACATGTATATAACCCCCAAATATACATGTATAGTAGCCCCTAAATAAACCTCACACAATATACATGTATAATAGCCCCGAATATACCTCACACAATATACATGGATACTAGCCCCGAATAAACCTCACACAGTATACATGTATACTAGCCCTTAATAAACCTCACACAATATACATTTATAGTAGCCCCGAATAAACCTCACCCAATATACATAGCCCCGAATAAACCTCACACAATATGCATGTATACTAGCCCCGAATAAACCTCACACAATATACATGTATACTAGCCCCGAATAAACCTCACACAATATACATGTATACCAGCCTCCAAATCAACCTCACACAATATACATGTATAGTAGCCCCCAAATAAACCTCACACAATATAAATGTATAGTAACCCCTAAATAAACCTCACACACTATACATGTATAGTAACCCTCAAATAAACCTCACACAACATATATGTATAGTAGCCCCCAAATAAACCTCACACAATATACATGTATAGTAACCCCCAAATAAACCTCACACAACATATATGTATAGTAGCCCCCAAATAAACCTCACACGACATATATGTATAGTAGCCCCCAAATAAACCTCACACAATATACATGTATAGTAGCCCCCAAATAAACCTCACACACTATACATGTATATTAACCCCCAAATAAACCTCACACAACATATATGTATAGTAGCCCCCAAATAAACCTCACACGACATATATGTATAGTAGCCCCCAAATAAACCTCACACAATATACATGTATAGTAGCACCCAAATAAACCTCACACAACATACATGTATAGTAGCCCCCAAATAAACCTCACACAACATATATGTATAGTAGCCCCCAAATAAACCTCACACATACATTGGACATGGAGGGGAGAGAGAGAGAAAGGGGGGGGGGGGTAGTGATAATTTATTTCATAGACTAAAGTTTTGAGCAACTCAGGAGTCAGTTACCACAAAAGATTACAATGTGACCAGAAAGGGCCCAATTCTTTATACATATCTAACAGTGGCTTGCTTGCACTGTTGGATAATATACTTTAGGTGATTGTGTAGATCACTTTGTGATAGATAGATCTATCTATCTATCCATCTATCTATCTATCTATCTATCTATCAACTATCTCTCACATATGTATCTATATATCTATCATCTATCAAATTATTATCTATCTATACATCATCTACCTATATATCTATACTTATCTATATGGATTTATCTATTTATTTATCTATCATATATCTATCTAGGCATATCTGTATGGATCAATCTATCTATCTATCGATCTATCTGTCAATCTATCTATCTATCTATCTATCTATCTATCTATCTATCTATCAACTATCTCTAACATATGTATATATATATATATATATATATATATATCAATATATTATCTATCTATACATCATCTACCTATCTATCTATACATATCTATATGGATCTATCTATTTATCTATCATCTATCTATCTAGACATATCCATATGGATCTATCTATCTGTCTGTCTGTATGTCTATCTCTCTATCTATCATCTATCATCTATCTATCTATCTATCTATCTATCTATCTATCTATATCTATCTATCTATCTATCTATCTAACTATATCTGTCAATCCATCTATCAATCAATCAATCATCTATCTATACATATCTATATGAATCTACCTATCAATTTATGATCTATCTATCTTTTTGTATATCTATCTGTCTATCATATATCATCTATCTATCTGTCTATCTATCTATCTATCATCTATCTATACATACATATATGAATATACTTATCAATTTATGATCTGTCTATCTTTCTGTATATCTATCTGTCTATCATCTATCTATCTTTCTGTCTGTCTGTCTGTCTGTCTCTACCATCTATCATCTATCTATCTATCTATCATATCTATCTATCTATCTATCTATTATCTCTCTCTCTTTCTATCTATCTATCTATCTATATATATCTATCTATATATCTATCTATTATCTATCTATTATCTCTCTCTCTTTCTATCATCTATCTATCTATCTATCTATCTATCTATCTATCTATCATCTATCTATCTATCTATCTATCTTTAAATATATATATATATATATATATATATATATATATATATATATATATATATATATATATATATAGTGTTCCCTCTACATAAAACAGAACCAACTCATCACTTTTCTCTCTATATATAATAACAATATGCACCAGACATTGGATAAAACTAATTCTGGCAAATGCACAACTAGCTGCAGCAGCTGACCACACTACTACATTACAGTGTTATTAATACCATTCGAAAAAACAGAACCCAACTCACAAAACGCAACTCACAACAGATGAACATTGCTCCATATAATGACACAGACTGCACTGCACCAGCTCAATAAGTATTTTACATAACAACCAGCAAACTGTAGCTGCATTGAATAAACCCCATATATCACTATACATCTGCTGTGTACCCTCCATATAACAAGACAAATATATCCACTCTTCTCCCTCCATATAAAATGCAATAATTCCAATAGCTGGGCACTGCAGTATCCCCTCCATATAAAAATATGCCCCCGACCCTCTTTGCACTGTAAATATTTTATCTGTGTATAGATATAATAACTATCCAAATAACTATATCTGGTATTGTGGTGCTATTCATATAGAAATACTATTGTTGTAACATTAGATTGCCGGAGTGACACGACTTAATCATATTAAATAACAAACAAACATATCTTTTTATATCACACTTCAAATGTCATAGAAATAAGAATGAGCGCATTATCAGCATATACTCTATATACAATACATTATTTGGCACTAAGTAGCTGCTGTTTATTTGTAAATGATTGGGGATGTAATAGTCTGATTAAAATAACAGGTAATCAAGTAGAGATAATATAAAGTAAGAAAACATAACTTTTGTATTTAAAGACCCACCTGTAAGTGTATATATGTGTGTGTGTGTGTGTGTGTGTGTGTGTGTGTGTGTGTGTGTGTGTGTGTGTGTGTGTGTTTATATATCTGTTATAGGGGACACATTATTTTCCTAAAATATAATACACTAACAATTTCTCATGACGACTGACAAGTAAAAAATATTTTTTACAAAATATTTAGATTATCAATTTCTTAATTTTGGCCCTAATCTGTATGAAAACCAAGAATACAAACTGAACTGCTAGGAAATGAAATAATAGTGTGTGCTAATAAAACAAAATCTACATTATTATTTAAAAAGTACTTAATAAACAGTTATTAGTATTTGCTCAATTTCAATTTTATGTTTTCGTTTTAACATAAATTCATTCTTCAAATAAATAGCATTAAATATTATAAATTTCAATCCAAATGTGTTGTTTTTAATAAAATGACTGGCAATGTGTTGCAGCTGTTTCTGCGAACAACGGAGTAACCTATATAAAGTAAAATATTAGATATATGATAGTTATATAGATATAGATAGATAGATAGATAGACAGACAGACAGACAGACAGACAGATAGATAGATAGATAGATAGATAGATAGATAGATAGATAGATAGACAGATAGAAAAATAGACGGACAATTCGATAAATGATAGATATTAAAAAGATATACAAACAGATAAATGGGTAGATATATAGATAGGTAAATAGATAGAGAAACAGAGATAGATATAGTGATAGATAGAATAACAGACATGTGTATATATATATATATATATATATATACATACATGTGTGTATACACACACACACATAAATATATAAACATATATATATGGAAATATTTTAGAGCATGTTTTATATGTAATATGAGTTAATGAGTAAAATATTAATATCTGAATTGAAATATTGTGAGTTCTACATTGTATATTACTAAAAAAAAAAAACTGTTAAATGCACATCCTGTGTCCTAAGATCAGAGCTGTAATGTACAATATTTAGTGTCACAAAGGGCACTGTGAGTGAGTATTTCTGGGCAACACACACTAACAAACAAACAAAAGGCAGCTAGAGGAGCAGGGAGGGTGCAGGTTGCCCTGCTGTTGGTGTGTGAGCAGTTAGAGCCTGGGGCAGTTGAAGTCTCACAGGGATCTTGGGAGGAGCTGGACTCCTGGAGACATTTGTCATTGGAGGAACTTGTGCTCAGGAACTGATATATTCACTGGGAAGCCAGGAACTGCTTGCACACTTCTTTAAGGAGTGTCTGTGTGACTGAGAGCCTGATGTAAAAGGAAGAACAAGCCTAACAACTCCCACTACAAGGAAACACTGTAAAAAAACAGACAGGACAAGTCTCTAGCTGATTAGACGGAGCACATTTGGCCACCATAATACAACTGAAACCTTCACCTCTGTGGGACTGTCAAAGGTGTCAACGAGAGAAACTTGTGTGGTCACCACAATGACAAGCATGATGGGGTCTTATTCCTGGACAGAGGGCCTGGACTGCTCAACTATGGATGGGGACCTCTCAGATGGACTGTCCCCTCACAGGTCCCCCAGGGAGAAAGGTTCTGAGACTCGCATTAGGAGACCTATGAATGCCTTCATGGTGTGGGCTAAAGATGAGAGAAAGAGGCTAGCAGTGCAGAACCCGGACCTCCACAATGCAGAGCTCAGCAAGATGCTAGGTAAGGCATGGTCACCAATGCTATAGGGCCAATGACTACTAACCCAGGCATGGCATTTGCTAAACTGGCTAGAAACATCCACTATATAAAGTTCAGCTTAACAGGGAGGGAACGTGTACGGTTTTATTAGTTTATGAATTCTTGGAAAACAAATATCCTTATGACAGCTAATTTACAAATTATAGTCAATAGAACCGTAGTTATGAAAGCAATAATCCCTGGTATTATTCCCATCAGTTCATACACATCACATACACCTACATTGTGCACGTGTGTTGTGTGCGCGCGCGTGTATATATATATATATATATATATATATATATATATATATATATATATATATACATATATATATATACTCACATCTATATCTATTTATCTAGCTAGCTAGCTATACAAGGACTTAATTAATAAGATATATAATTGGGGTTTTGTTTTATAACTGCAAGATTATACATGTTTTTGTAAGAAGTTGGACACAGGTAGAAGGAATATATTTATATGGGTTGTATATGTATAAAATACTCTGCAATGCAATACAATTGTTTGGTTGATAGTGCTAGAAACAAGTCAGTGGTTCCCCAGCAGTAGGAGCAGCTACTAACAAGAGAGGTGATATCACCATCTAAACATCTCATTTAACCACTGCATGCACCACAGAGCATTTCCCTAAGCTGCATTGGTATGTGTTTTTATTAACTTGTGTGTTATTATAACAACTTGTCTTAGGTCCTAAATCATGTTAGTTGCCTTATTTGTTCATATTCACCCACGGACTGTTGGATGGAAACTAATTCTAAAAGTAATAATACAGACCATGTTGTTGTGTTATTTTTTTTATTTTTTTTTATTGTCTACTTCACCCTTTATTTAATATTGTATATTTCTCGCTATACACACACAGTGTATATATATATATATATATATATATATATATATATATATATATATATATATATATATATGTGTGTGTGTGTGTAAATATATATAACAATACATATATTGCTGTATCTATCTATCTATCTATCATCTATCCACCGCTACAATATTATAATATATATATACACACACACATCTATATATATATATATATATATATATATATATATATATATATATATATATATATATATATATATATAACACTTATAAATATATAACTAATATATAATTAACAAACAATGCATATATTGGTGCAAGAATGAAGGATATCTATATATCTATTGATTTAGCTACTAACCCTCTGTCTAATATATATAAATATATATAAACTATTTTATATATATATATATATATATATATATATATATATATATAAAACACACACACACACACATATATATATATATATATATATATATATATATATATATATATAAAAAACACACACACACACACATATATATATATATAAAATTAACAAATAATACATATATTGGTGTAAGAATGAACTCTATTTTTATCTATCTATTTAACTTTCTGTTGATGAGTTTATCTTCCCAGTGCAGATATTAGTTTTACAATATTAACATACAAGGATATATACACTCAGGAGATCACGTACACACGTATGCAAGAGGGAAATTCTATAAGTAAAAAAGAGAGGAGTTTTCTTGGTCCTGTTTGCTTTTCGCTTGTTTCTCTCCTGTTTTCCTTCCTTTCTATCCTTGGGGGTAGATTAAGGAAGGGATCATGAAGGAAGAGAATAGTCAGGTCTGCTCCTGCCCGGGAATCCCTACTTGTTTTTGTCTAAATCCCTGGGAATACAGAGGAAGCCATCTGATTGCACTGATAGCCAAGGCAGGGCCACCAGGGTCCTATTAGTTCTTATCTGCCTTACTTGGGCTTCAACGCCTCTCAGGAAATGTTGGAGAGTCCTGAAAACAGATTTTATTTTACATTACTCTGTAAACATTGCTGCTGTCTAAAAATTCAAAAGTTCCTATCAAGAAAGTAGTCCTATTATATCTGATATCATATATATATTATTTATTTTATGTATCACATAGAAAGGGTGAAATAGTTAAAGAAAAAACAAACGTGAAAATAAACTAGTGTCAAAGTGTAAATTATACTTTTGTTTGACTAGATATAATAAAACGTATCTTTAAAATAAGAATCATGATGTTGTAATAAAAGAGGATAATACGTACATATATATATATATAGCACGGTTACCTTGTATTACTGAACTGTATCTATAATTGTTTTTGTTTTTTAAATTGCAACATTTTATTTACTGTTACAAACATAAAACGTTAGTAATAAAAATTATATTTTGTCAGTTATGATTTATTTATTTATATTTGTGACACATATAACATATTTTGATTAAAATACAATTGACAAAAAGTATATATATATATATTATATATATATTATATATATATATTATATAAGTGTTATATATATATATATATATATATATATATTATTATATAAGTGTTTTATATATATATATATATATATATATATATATATATATATATATATATATATATATATATATATATATATATATATATAAAACACATTAATATTTATACATTTTTTAACATAATGGTAATAGATTTCCGGAAACTCAGGAATCAGATGTGCTTCAAACATCTATAATAAGTAATATCCACATTAGTAAACATCTGGTCTGTTGACTTGCACATCCTACTAATGGTATCCTGGCCATTAATGAGCATGTTTTTGTATCCTGATTGTTGTAGGGAAGTCCTGGAAAGCACTGTCCCCATCCCAGAAGAGGCCATATGTGGAAGAGGCGGAAAGGCTGCGAGTTCAACACATGCAGGATTATCCCAACTACAAGTATAGGCCCAGGAGAAAGAAGCAGATAAAAAGAATTTGCAAAAGGGTAGACACTGGATTCCTTCTTGGTAGCCTCTCCAGAGATCAGAACTCAGTGCCTGATTCCAGATGCAGGGCAACTATGGATAAGGATGACATCGGCGGGTACCCTACTGTGGCAGTTCTATCAGACATCCGCAGCTACAGAGACCCCCAGGGTAACGTGTCCAAACATGAACAAACATACCCTTATGGGCTACCAACCCCACCTGAAATGTCACCTTTAGAGGTCATTGATCAAGAGCAGAGTTTTTATCCATCCTCCTGCTCTGAAGATCACCACCCTCACATCAATGGGTCTACATATCCCCCAGAATACAACAGAAGCCCCATTCTCTGCAGTCACCTGAGCCAAATGCCAATGGGTCATACTGGGCCCTCAATTATACCACCTGTTTCCAGTTGTCCCCCACCATATTACAGCACTAATTACCATTCCATGCATCACACTTATCATGCCCACCTTGGGCAGCTGTCTCCACCTCCAGAACACCCTCGTTATGATGCGATTGATCAAATTAGCCAAGCAGAGCTTCTGGGGGACATGGACAGAAATGAGTTTGACCAATATTTAAATACACCTCTACCACATGAACCAAGTGAAATGACAGTAAATGGCCATATTCACGTGTCACAGCCTTCAGATCTTCAGCCCCCAGAAACCAGCCTCATTTCTGTATTAGCAGACGCCACAGCAACCTATTACAACAGCTACAGTGTATCATAGGATTCTACAAAAGTCCCAGTTTAAGCAAATAAGCGAATAGACCATACAGTATTACTGGTATCAGATCTACTCTAAGCTATGAACTCCAGTCTCAAGGTTGCCATATCTGATCAGGTTGCTACTAGTTCATCTATCTCCTCAGAGACTGGTCTCATCAATTCTTTTAACTTTTAGAGAGAATGGTAGTGGGATGATTTTCATATCATGAAGACATCATAGAAGTATACACTGTAAGAATTTGGACAGATAAGTCATTTTGTGCTTAGAACATTTAACTGTACAATAATGATCATTATCAAATTCAATATACTCATCAGTTGTTCAGAATACACACTGGTAACTTTACCAATTAAGAAGAAAAAAACACCACGGGCACTTAATACAATTATTTTAACGATCCGTTGGCATCAGAACATTTGAAGGACAATATAATTAGCTTTATGACTTTTGATATGACGCCGAACGTTTTTTTGTTGTTTTGTTTTTAAAAACCCAACTTTTTCTGTATTTTTCCTGACAACATTTTTTATTTTTTAAAGGTTATGATTGTACATTATTATTGATATGATTGTCTGGTGTAAAATATGTTGTAAAAATAAGACAATTTTTTTTAAATATACAGTACTTTTTTTTTTTTCTTAATAAAGTGAATTAGCTTTACTAAATTATACCATATAACTAAACCCACTGATACAGTTTGCAATTTGGTAATTTCTAGATAGGAATAGTGAAAACTTCGTTGCATTTTTTTTAAATTAATTGGTAATG